>NC_043701.1:67650513-67751530 GCF_006229205.1 Suricata suricatta | reverse complement strand
GCATTGATGGATTTGCAGATATTGAACCAGCCCTGTAACCCAGGAATGAATCCCACTTGATCATGATGGATAATTCTTTTTACATGCTGTTGAATTCGATTTGCTAGTATCTTGTTGAGTATTTTTGCATCTGTATTCATTAAGGATATTGGTCTGTAGTTCCCTTTTTTTGCTGGGTCTCTGTCTGGTTTGGGTATCAAGGTGATGCTGGCTTCGTAGAATGAGTTTGGAAGTTTGCCTTCTATTTCTATTTTTTTGGAATAGTTTGAGAAGAATGGGTAATAGCTGTGCTTTAAATGTCTGGTAGATTCCCCTGGGAAGCCATCTGGCCGTGGGCTCTTATTCATTGGGAGATTTTTGATAACCGATTTGATTTCTTCATGGTTATCAGTCTATTCATGCTTTCTATCTCTTCCCGTTTGAATTTTGGTAGTGTATGTATGTTTAGAAATTTGTCCATTTCTTTCAGGTTGTCCAGTTTGTTGGCACATAGTTTTTCATAGTAATCTCTAATGATTGCTTATATTTCTAAGGGATTGGTTATAATAGATCCACTTTCATTCATGATTTTGTCTATTTGGGTGCTCTCTCTTTTCTTTCTAAGGAGCCTGGCTAGAGGTTTATCAATTTTATTTTTTCAAAAAACCAACTCTTGGTTTCCTTGATCTGCTCAACTGTTTTGTTTTGGGTTTTATTTTTGGATTCTATATTGTTTATTTCTGCCCTGATCTTTATTTCTTTTCTTCTGCTGAATTTGGGGTGCTCTTGCTGCTCCCCTTCTAGTTCCATTAGGTGCTCTGTTAGATTTTGAATTTGTGCTTTTTCTAGTTTGTTGAGATAGGCCTGGATTGCAATATACTTTCCTCTTAGGACTGCCTTTGCTGCATCCCAGAGAGTTTGGACTGTTATATTTTCATTTCATTTCATTTGTTTCCATATATTTTTTAATATCTTTTCTAATTGCCTGATTAGCCCAATCATTCTTTAGTCGGGTTGTTTTTAACCTCCACATTTTTGGAGGTTTTCCAGACTTTTTCCTGGGGTTAACTTCAAGTTTCATAGCATTGTGATCTGAAAGTGTGCCTGGTATGTTATCAATTTGTTTATATTTATGGAGGGCTGCTTTATGCCCCAGTATGTGATCTGTCTTGGAGAATGTGTCATGTGCACTCAAGAAGAAGGTGGATTTCCTAACTTCAGGATGCAGAATTCTAAATATATCTATCAATTCCATCTGTTCCAATGTGTCATTCAGGTCCATTGCCTCTTTAGTGATTTTCTGTCTGGTTGATCTATCCATTTCTGTCAGAGGAGTATTAAGTTCCCCTGCAATTGGCACATTCTTATCAATAAGATTGTTCTGTCTGTGATTAATTGTTTTATGTATTTGGGCACTCCCAAATTTGGTGCACAGATGTTTATAATTGTTAGCTCTTCCTGATGGAAAGACCCTGTAATTATTATATAATGTCCTTCTTCATCTTTTGAACTGACTTTACTTTCAAGTCCAGTTTGTCTGATATAAGTATGGCTACCCAGCCTTTCTTTTGGCTTCCAGTCGCATGATAGGTATTTCTCCATCCCTTCACTTTCAACCTGAAGGTATCTTCAGGTTTAAAATGAGTCCCTTATAGACAAAAAATAGATGATTTTGGTTTTTTTATCCATTCTGCTACCCTATGTCTTCTGATTGAAACATTCAATCCATTTATATTCAGTGTTATTATTGAAAAATGTGGGTTTATATTTATTGTGTTCTCCGTAGCATTCATGTTTATTGTAGTGTTGTGTCTGGTACCTTGTATTCTTTGCAACATTTCCCTCATAGAGTCCCTTTTAGGATTTCTTGTACGGCTGGTTTGGCGGTGATGAATTATCTCAATTTTTGTTTATTTGGGAACACCTTTATCTCTCCTTTTATTTTGAATGACAGGCTTGCTGGATAAAGGATTCTTGGCTGTATATTTTTTCTGTTCATCACATTGAGGTTTTCCTTCCATTCCTTCCTGGCCTGCCAAGTTTCATTAGATAGGTCTGTATCCATTCTGATAGATTTCCTTATGTATGTTTGGGCCCTTTTATCCCTAGCTGCTTTCAGAATTCTCTCTTTCTCTTTATATTTTGCCAGTTTCACTATGATCTGTCATGCCAAAGGTTGATTCAAATTCTGTCTTTAGGGAATTCTTTGTGCCTCTTGAATTTGAATATCTATCTCTTTCCCCAGATTTGGGAAATTCTCAGTTACAATTTGGCCTAGTACCCCTTCAGGACCTCTCTCTCTCTCTTCCTCTTCAGGATTCCTATGGTATGGATGTTGTTCCATTTGTATCACTCAGGTCTCAAATTCTCCTTTCCTGCTCCTAGATCAATTTCTCTCTCTCTTTTTTCTTTTGGGTTCCTCTTTTCCTATAACTGTATCTTCTAATTCACCTATTCTCTCTGCCTCTTCGATCTGTGAGGTGGCTGCCTCCATTTTAGTATTAACCTCCTTTATGGCCTTTTTTAATTCATCACACCTATTTTGAAAGTCCCTAGTCAATGTATCAGTAGTTTCTTTGATGCTTTTTACAACCCCAGAGATTAATTTTATGACAGTTGTTCTAAATTTTTGTTTAGTTACATTGCTTAGATCTGTTTTGAGCAGTTCTGTGGCTGTGAATTATTCCTGGAGTTTCTTTAGGAGAGAGTTCTTTCATTTTGTCATTTTGGCTAGCTTTCTGTCTCTTGTCAGTTTTAAAAGCTTGTTGTGCACCTGTTAGTATTGCTCTGTTAAAGGAGGCTTATTGACTATCTAGGGCTTGTCATTTCAGGAAATGTTCTTTTAATGGTGTCTCTCAGTTTCTCTTGTGCCTTTGATTATTTTATTTCCCTACCAAGCAATATCTGGGGCTCTCCGTCATGCGTACTTTGGCTTGTTTCTTGGGATAGCTCTGGAAAGGAAAACAGACAGACAAACATACAGGGAATAAAAGCACACAAATGCACAGACAAATCAAACAAGCAAATTAAAAGGGGTAAGGAAGAAAAAAGGGGGAGGAAAGATAAGAAAAGAAGAGAAGAAAAAAATAAAGGGGGCAGAGATGACAAAGGACAAGGGACAGTCTAAAAGTGTATAACCAGTCAAGGGGAGAGATAAGAATGAGATAAGGGAGAATATATCTAGATGGCAAGAGGAAAAAAAGGAGAAAGGAAATAGGAAAATAAAGAGTAAAAAAATTTTTTTAAAGTAAAGGTAATAATAATATAAAATAAATACAAAAAAAGCAGCACTTCCCCCTAGCAGATAGGCGTGGTTTGGTGTAGGTAGGTCTTGTGGGCTGCTCTTGGAGGCCCTGGGCTGGTGGTTGTGGAGAGTAGAATGACGGTGCCCCAAGCTCCGCTGGAACTAAGCCCCACAGGCCACTCTTATGAGTCATATCTCCTTGTGCTGAGGCTGAACCAAGCTGTATTTTCCAGGCCGGCCTTGCTTTAAAATCCTAGTCCATGGACTCTTATGCTACCACAGATGAGATGTACTTGCTTTGGCAGCTGGCTTTTTTGCCAGGATCTCATAGGGGGAGGGAGCAGGGATTTGTGTTACTGCTGCTGGAGACAAGGTGTGCTGCAGGAGGCAAAGTGTGTGCCAACGCAGCAGCCACAGCTGCTGCCACTGCCAACTCCCAGCTAGGATCGCGTAGGTGTGGGGGCTATTTTTTCCTTGTGCCACCTGGGATTCGGGATTCATGCTGCCCAGCGGTTATATACAGAGTGAGAGTTTTTCTCTGGTACTTGCTTAAACGTTCTTTATCCTTTCTCTAGAGACAGTACTATGAGCATGTTCAGTTTCTCTTTCTCTTCCCTTTGTCTCTCACGGGATCAGTGTACTTTCCCTGTGTTGGGCTGGGGCTCCCACCTCCCCTGCCCTCTCAGGCTGGCACATTTTCCATTCTCCCCAGTTCACACTCACTCACTCAGGTATCTTTGAGGTTGTCTTCTTTCTGGAGTCTGTATTTTCTCCTTCCACTCTTGCAGATGAGAGTAATGTCCTTCTCAGTTCAATAGACGGGGCAGACAAAGTTCACAGTGCTTCCTTCTCCTCTGCCATCTTGGCTCCTCCTCTCTTGATTCTTAATGTAGCCATTTATCACTATGATTTTCCCTCTTAGAATTGTATTCACTGAATTCCTTAAGTTTTCGTATGATGTTTTTCTATTTTCATTGTTCTCATTAAAAATTCTTACATTCCCTTTAATTTCTTCTTTTATTAATTGGTTATTTAGGAGACTGTTTTTTTAATTCCCATGTGTTCTTGATTTTTTCAGTTTTCTTCTTGTTATTTATAGTTTCATACCATGAGAGCCAGAGAAGATACTTCACATAATTTTAGTCTTCTTGAATTTACTAAGACTTGTTCTGTGGCCTAAAAAATGGTCTGTCATAGAAAATGTTTCTTCTGCTCTTCAGAAGAATGTGTGTTCTCCTATTCCCAGATAGGATGTTCTGTATATGTCTGTAAAGTCCATTTAGCTTACAGAGTTGTTAATATTCACTATTTTCTTACTGATTCTTCAGATGATATACCCATTGTTAAGAATCAGGTTTTAAAGTTTCCAACTATCATGTTGTTTATTTTTCCTTTTACCTCTGATAGTTTTTGTCTTATATACATGGGTATTTCAATGTTGGGAACATAAATATTACACTTGTTATACCCTCTTGAAGTTTTGACTCATTTATTATATAATCACCTTCATTATTTATTTTTACCATTTTTTGTTTAAAGTTATTTTGTCTGATATAAATATAGCCACTCTTGCTCTTTTTGGTTACTATTTGCTTGAAATGTTTTTCTTCTATTCTTCACCCTATCTCTCTGTGTCTTTTAAAGCTAACATGGTATCTCGTAGGCAGCATGTAATTGGATCTTTTGTCTTAGATGGAACATTCTGTCTTTTGATTAGAGTATGAAATCCATTCAGGTATAAAGTAAATGTTGATGGCCAAGAACTAGCTATTGCCATTTTGTTAATTGTTTTCTGGCTTTTTTATAGATATGTCGTAGAGTTGTTTTCTTATTTCTTGTCAGGCTGTCTGTGTGTGTGTGTGTGTGTGTGTGTGTATGTGTGTGTTTTCATGTCTCTTAGGTTTCAGTACTCTTTAACTACTTTTCATGTTCTTTTGTGTAATTATTATGGGTTTTTATGATTATCATGAGCTTTATATAAAATACCTTAAAACTATAATACTCTATTTTAAACTAATAATATAATTTTGATAGAATTCCTAAACTTTACACTTTTAATTCTCCTCCCCCTTATATTTTAAGTTATTGATATTATTGCATTCATATTTTATATTGTGATTCTAATAACAGATTATTGCAGCTTTGATTTTTTATACATTTGTTTTTCAAATTTTAAACTAGAGTTGTGATTGCTGCTATCCACCACCATTACCATATTGCAGAATCTCTATATATACTTATTAATGCCAGGGAATTTACCTTCTTATATTTTTATGATGTTTATTAGTATGGTTTTACTCCAACTCAAAGAACTCCCTTTAGCATTTCTTGTAAGGCAAATTTAGTGGTGATGAACTCCCTCAGTTTTTGTTTATTCAGAAGAGCCTTTATCTCTCCATTTCTGAAGAACAGCTTTGCCAGGTATAGAATTCTTGGTTGACAGTTACTTTCACTTCAATATTTTAAATAGATCATCTCCTTCTCTCCTGACCTAATAGTCTCTGTTGAGAAATTCATCAGTACATTTGGGCATTCCCTTACATGCAACTTTTCTCTTTCTTCTTGCTGCTTTCAAAAATGCTTTCACTGTTTTTGACTTTTGACAATTTAGTTATACTCTATGCTGGTGTAGCCCTATTAAGGTTCAGTCTATTTGGGATTCTTTGGACCTCATGAATCTGGATGTCTATTTCCTTCACAGGTTCAAGATTTCAGCTATTATTGCTTTATACATTCTGTCTCTTGCTCTTGATCTCTTTTTCCAGAATTCCCATAATGCAATATTTTTTGATTATATATTGTAAGTCCTGTAGGCTCTCTTTGCTTTGTTTCATTCTGTTTTCTTTTTGTCCTTCTGATTGGAGAATTTCAATCTCTTTGAGGTCACTGATTATTTCTTCATGGTCAAGTCTCCTTTTGTCTCCTTTTGAAGTTATCTATTCTGTGGTTCAGTTAGGTCATTGTATTTTTTTAGCTCTAGGATTTCTCTTTGGCTTCTTTTCTCTCTTTTGATAGGTTCTATTTTGCTGAACTTGTCGTTTTATTCATCCACCATTTTTCTAATATCATTTAGTTCTCTCTGTGTTCTTATAGTTCACTAAACCTTTTAAAGATTATTTTGAATTCCTTGTCTGACAGTTCATAGATGTCCATTACTTTAGGGTTGGCAATTAAAGTTTTATTAATTTCATTTGTGTTTTCATGTTTATGTGATTTTTCATGATCCTTGATTCCTTCTGTTGGTATCAGTGCAAATAAGTAAGCCATTTCCTCTTCCAGACTTTAGAGATTCACTAAGGCAGAGATTTATCAGTCGATTCAGTTTATGCTTCTGGATGTGTCCACTTTTAATGTCCATAGGGAGATGGAACTTGCTAGTGAGGCCACTGCCTAAGCTCTGAGTTAAGGTAGTGGTGGTATTGGTTTCTGAGAACAGTTGGAATGAAATCTGGCTTTGTTTCCTGCCCAAGAGAGGCTCTAGGGCAGGCTCCACAATTGTGTAGGTTCTGTAGTTAAGCTTACTAGATGATCAGGATTGGGAACTATACTGAATAACAGGTAGGGATACGAATTAGCTTTTCTGTCCTGGTGGGGCAGCAGGTCTGATGCCTCATTGTTTGGGAACCTGAATCAGGCAAGATTATCACTGAATTCCTCTGTATTGGGGTTATCAATTTTGCTCTTCAGATGGGGAAAAAGCCCCAGTGTGAGCAAAGATATTGGGTGAACTGTGCAGCTTTTGTGTGCAATATTGACATTCAGTGGTTAAGTGGGATAAAGGTTGTGTTCAGCTATGGGTGGGGCTACAAATTACTTTTTCTGCCTGGGAAGAGTGGGAAAACTGGTCTGAAGGCCAGAAAGGCTCTTTGTGGTCTTGACTTAAGTTGACCCATGTCCTAGGTTCACTGGTTGAATGGGGCCCGTGGATTTGTTCTGTGAATAATGGGGTCTGCCTGCTGGACTCTGCTCAATTATCGCTGGGTACAACCTTCCAGATGTTTGTGGTCAGGCTTTCTGGTAAAACAGGTCCAGGAGCTATACTTAGCATGGGCTGGGCTATGACTTAGCTCTAGGGCCAACAAGGTCTTTATTTGAAGACCCAAATCAGGCAGACCTGCATCCTGTCATGTTCCCTGATCAGACTGCACCACTGTCATGGCTTTACAGATCAGCACAGCTGCTGGTTGGGACTACAAGTTGGGTCCTGCAGGTGTGAACTTAGTCACTCAAGATCTAAAGTCTGGTTATTGCAAGCTCCTCCCTCCCTTCTCCATCCCAATCCCATTCCCAGTGGTCAAACCCTGAAGATCTCACCAGTCTCTGTAGGAGGAGACTGGAGTGGGAGTTCCTAAGAAATGACCCCCAAGGCTGGAGGAGCTGGATGTCTGCCCTGGGTTCTCTTTCCCCAGTGGAAGAATGACAGGCTCAATGACCTCTGTGCATGGTTTTGAAGCAGCATGAAAGAGGGGCAATTTGATCAATGTGTAGCCATTCCTCTTACCTTTTTACTGTGGTCTCTATTGGTCTGTTACAGGGTGGGGTGCTTCCGTCTCAGCCCTGTGTTCTAGGATTCTCTCAGTGTTGTATTGTGCATGAATAGATATTGGTTCTTCTTGTGAGGAATGACCTATGTTGTCATTTTGGCGACATCACTTCTGTATTTTTAAGTTGCTTTTTGATTAGAGATTAACCACGGTATCTGTAAGTGGAACTGGCAGCTGTATTCTCCTAAACAGGTAAAACGCTTTCCAATTGCCATTGACAGTAACTAAACAAAAGGAATTTCTGCCAAACGTTCAAGAAAAAGGATTGCATATATTTAGAAAATAGGGAACATTTCTATGGCTTATTAGAGAAACTCTTGACACATTTGAGAAGATCATGTTGAGAAAGAGGCCTAGGCTGAGGCTACAAGCCAAGTGTGTGAAGTCTTCTGTTGCTTCATAAACAGAATAACTACGATATTGATTATCCACACACTTATGCAAAAAAGGAAAGAAAAGAAAAAAAGGACTACTAACAGCAACAACAGAAAGGCCTAAAAAAATGAAGCTGGATTCTAAGAAAGTATACTGCAGGATTGATAGCTCTTCTCTATGGAAAAGTACTGCCTCCAATGTGAACCATGGTATATTTAAATAAAGATGAGCTCATCCTATTGATTTAGTGATATGAAGGGTAGAAACACATGGAATTACCAGAATATAGGTGAGCATGATCATTTGAGTTTTTTAAAAAATGTATTCTTAAAAAAATACATTTATTCTTTCAAACATTATATTGATATAAAATAGAGATATAAATTTACTTTAATCTTAATGCCTTTATTGGATATATAATCATTTAATCAAATTATAATTAAGTTGATATAAAAATGAAGCTTTTTATTTCTTCTTCATTATTATTGCCAGAGCAACTTAAATAGGCTTTAATCACTTAGGCTCTTACAAACTTAAAAAATATAACTAGACAAATACACACACACATTCCTAAAATGTCTAGTGTCTTAATAATTTCAATTAATTACAAAGGAAATTATTCATTTATTCCAATATACTTAATTTTCATTTGGTGCATATTGTGCCAAATAGAAAATTGCGATATTTCTCATGAAGTGATATATATATATGTATATATATATATATGTATATACATATATATATATACATATATATATATGTATGTTTTTAAAAGGAGTATAGCTAAACTATGCACATATGTATCATAGTTTTCTCAGATTAATACTAATTAATGAGCTCAAATCATGAGGGAAGTTTGAGAATCTAGAAAGCTTCAATCATACAGATTAACAGATGTGATCTTATTGAAACTTCAAAAACAGATGTGATTTTATTGCTGTCTTCTGTTTTTATCAAAGTAAACTATGCATCTAAGGCCTTGGAATATTTGATATGCTATCATGATTTAAGTCCTGCAGAAAATGAAATTCCTGTCCTCCTCCACAGCTCCAGGGAGCTACTCTTTCCGAAAAAAGTTCAGAAGCTTTTTTAATGCATGACTATGCTAAGCCCAGTCCTGTGGGAGGTGTGGAGGAAGAAGGGAATTTGGCTAAGGGAATTGAAACATATTAAAGAACAAACCACAACACAATAACAACACTAAAAAAAAAGAACAACTAATCTTGTGATTTGACTAAAGAACACTGAAGAGATGGGTTTGTAAACCAGGGCTCAGTAATTTTCCGGTACCCTGGTGGATCTACAGCCACTCCATGTATTGGAACTAAAAATAAAGACAGCAGCTAATTTAAAAATTCAGTTTAAGAGTATGGGTTTAAAAATGTGTATTACTGTTTTTTATTACAGCTGACACATTTGAAGTAAGAATGAGATCGTCCCCCTTCCGCCCACAGTAAAACCCTGTATTACATCAAACTGAACCATTTCAGAACTGGAATAGTCTTCACATCTTTGCTTTCCTCTATGCTATCTGCTTCTCTAGAAATTTGGGAACTTTTCCATGGAATGCAAGTTGAGTTGTGGAAGAAAAATAGCGTTTTACTTCTCAAGTACAAATATAATCCTTGATGCTTTAATATTTTATACGTTCCAGTAGCCACATTAACGGTGTAAGAAGAAAGAGGTGGCATTTTAATGATACGTTTAATTTAACCCATTATATCCACAGTATCAGTGTAACATGTACACTCTTTTTTGTGTATGTCTCTGAATTCCTGTGTGCATGTCTCCCTGGCTGCCCATCTCAGTTTGGACTAGCTGCATTCCAAGTGCTCTAGAGTCACATATGGGTTGTGGTTGCTGTGTTCGCACTGCTCTGTTTGTGAAACAGCGGATGAACACACGAGGCTTCTTTACTGTAAGACTTCTCATAGCCCATCGGTGTGCCGGTGTGCACCATGCACACTTATTCACATCTGCTTAGGCAGCAACTTTTGGGATATGCTGCTCTATACCTTGTGGCCCTCTTAGGAAAAATGTCTTTATGCCCCTGGATATTGAAAACATGGCTAACAAATGACCTATAGCCCTAGATTTTAGCCTGCTTCTGACACTTTACTAGGTAGTCAGCATTATACCAGATACTAAAGTTTTAATTTGTCTCCTTATCTGAAAAATGCAACTTCCATCAGTGACTTTGCAGGACTATTGTAATGACTAAATGAGAGCACTAGTGATGCACCTTAAGTGTCTGGTACTACAGGCACTGAGGAGCTATCTTATGTATGCATTTTTATATTTATTTATGATATTAGAGGAGATTATCTGTACGACATTTGAAACTATGCACAGGTTTATGATTTGGAATTAATCTTACTACACTAGTAAAATTTTTCAAGGAACTCCATTTGGAACTATGTTGTTTTAAATCTGCACCTAGAATCCTTAGGAGACTGCAGGTGGTCATCTTAGAGAGAAGAAAGGGAACTTTATACTGGCTCCAAGTTTTCCCCTCCACCTTCAGTCATTAGTTGAGCTAGACTTAGCTAGACTTAGTTAGATGAGCTTCCTTTTGAAGAAAAGATAAACAGTTACCATTAATTGTTACTCTACTGCAATAGAGAGTTTAAGAATGGAGTAAAATGTATGCCCAAGCCTTAACAAAATGTTCTGTTCATTAGAGGTTAACTGGTTTGTGAAGTAATTGCTTGAGAAATGATCACTTATATTGACAGGCACTTAACTTTGTGAAAACAACAAAAGGAAACATATGTGATTCTCTAGCAGAGTGCTGCAAAATGATTCCAGCACAAGCTAGGTGAATGAATTTGTGGCCAAGATGGTTCACATTCCACAGGCTACAGAATTGACCATGCACATTTTCTTTATCCATTCATTCATGGTGGAAGCTTAGGTTGCTTCTACCAACACTTGTTATTTCTTTATGATAATAGCCCTTGTGGTTTTGATTTGCATTTCCCTGATGATTAATGATGTCGAACACCTTTTTCATAGACCTGTCATCCATTTGTATGTCTTCTTTGGGGAAAATGGCTATTCAGATCCTCTGCCCATTGTTTAAATGGATTGTGTGGCCTTTTTTTTTTTTTTTTTGCTATTGAATTCTAGGAGTCCTTGATATATTTTGGATATTAACTTATCAAATATACGGTTTGCAAATAGTTTCTTCCATTTTGTAGATTGCCTTTTCATTTTACTGATGATTTCCTTTGCTGTGCAGAGCTTTTTAGTTTAATGTAGCCCCTCATGTCCCCTCTTTGCTTTTATTGCCTTTACTTGTGGTGTCAAATCTAAAAAGTCATCAAGGCCAAAGTCAAGTCGCTTACTGACTATGTTTTCTTCTAGCAGTTGTGTAGTTTCAACCTTACATTCAAATCTTTAATTCATCTTGAGTTATTTTTTGTGTGTAGTGTAACATGGTGATTGTTTTATTCTTCTTGCATTTAGCTATCCAGTTTTCCAACATCATCTATTAAAAAGACTGTCATTTCTCCATTGTGTATTGTTGCCTCCTTTGCTGTTGGTTAATTGACCATATATGCCTGGGATTATTTCTGGGCTCCCTATTGTGTTCCTCTGATCTATGTGTCTATTTTCATGTCAATACCATGCTGTTTTGTATACAGCTTTGTAATATAATTAGAGATTAGGGAGCACGATGCCTCCATCATTGTTCTTTCTTAAGATTGCTTTGGCTATTAGAGTCTTATTTGGTTCCACACAAGTTTCAGGATTATTCATTATATTTCTGTGAAAAATGCTTTGGGCATTTTGATAGGGATTGCATTGAATCTGTTACGTCAGGTAGTCTTTCCATTTATTTGTGTATTCTTTAATTTCTCTCATCAGTATTATGGTGTTCAGAGTACAGTCTTTTCCCTCTTTGGTTAAATTTATTGCTAGGTATTTTATCCCTTTTGATGTAGTTATAATTGGGATTGTTTGCTTGATTTCTTTCTCACAGTTTATTAGTGTGTAGAAATAAATTTTTGTATATATGAGTTTTGTATCCTGCTTCTTAACTGAATTTAATGGTTATAACAAGCAGCAGCTTTTAAAATATGAAAATATATGCTTTCAAGTCTAAGTCTCATTGGCCACCACAGCCAGGTGTCCTAGAGGCACCCCCTGGGTGGCAGTGGCAAAACTAGGGTGCCAGATGAGTGAAATTTCTACAGGAGCTTCTGCAGGAGGAGAAGGCAAAAGACGGTGCACTGGCCTCTTTCCCGACAGAGGGGTTCGGGGTTCAGTAGACCCCTAGAAGTGTGCCGCAGGGGAAGCCTTTCCCTTAGGTTGAAGCCCCAGGACAAGCAAATAGGCCACTTGCAAAGAAAGTCTTCGGGTAGGTTTAGTCAGTTGCAGGTGCTGTGCCCTGAGGGTGGAAACTAGCCAAGAACTGTTTCCTCATTTGTTGCAGTCCCATGGAACCCACGAAAGCAAGCTCTGCTGGGCTACCAGAGACAAGTAACCAAGGGGCATCCCTGGGTGACAGTCACAGCAACTGTGTCACCAGACACATGTGCAAGCTCTGATCTGGAAGTCTCAGTCACTCAAGAGCACAACAGAAGGATAGCACAAAGATTTTGCGAGCCCTCTGAGGTCTCTGGAAAGGATTACAGTTGGCCCTTAGATGTGTCTGTAATTAGCCTGACGCTCAAGCTGCAGGTATGAAGAACAGCACGTATGAAAAACTTCCTTTCCAGAAATTCTGTGAGCCTCAGTCTGTTGTCCTGTGCTGTGCCCAGGGGCCAGTAGCCAGTTAAGAACAGTCTCTGTTTGTTACCTACCATCCTGTGACTGTGTGGGCAAAAGCTCTGCCGGCCACCAGAGCCAGGTTTCTGGAGGGGTTTCCTGGGCACAGCCATAAGTCAGGGCACCAGATGAGGGTACAAATTCCTTGGCAGGAGATAACAGCAAGCCCGAGTGAGCCAGGAGAGTGCAAAAATGGCACCTGCTGACCTCCACCCCACAGTGTATTTCAGTAGGCCTGCAGGTGTGTATTGAATTAAATACCTGCCCTTAGGCTGAACTTCATGACAACCAAACAAGCTTCTTTTATAAAAGTCTGGACACTTTTTCAGTTGGCCGCCTCTGTGCTGGGCACTGGGTGAATGAGTTTGTACACTCGAGCCTTTTAAGAAGTGTCTTCTCAGTTCACTGTAGTCTCATGGGTTTCATGGATGCAAGAGCCCTGGCCTTTCAGAGCTGGATGGTTAGGGGGCTCATCTTTCAGGTGCAGGGGTTAAAATTGTGGTGCCCACTGCCAAGTTCAAATAGAGGTTTTGAGGGTTTTGCAATTTTTCCCAATTGTGGGTAAGCATGCTGGGAGTGGGTTTTATGGTAAGACTGTGACATCATCTCTCCTACCCACTTTCGTTTGTGTTTTTAACCCTTGGTCACCCAGTGTTTAGGAGTCACTCAGCTGGTTTGGGGGGTTTTGTTTGGTTTTTGTTTTTGTATTTTTTTGGAGGAAACTGTTTCATATGTAGCCTTAAATTCAGTGTATCTGTGAAAGGAGAGGAGTTCAGGATCTTCCTAATTTGCTATCTTGAACCAGAACCCACTACTGTTTAATAAAATTTAAGGACAGAGTTGTCTGGAAACAGCTTTGACTTCACTCCTTTTTGATTTCCAAGGTAAGGAAAGGAGTGAAGCTGTACCATGAAGTTGCACAGGAAATAATTAAAATTCAAGGCGCCTAACATAAAATACCTAATCTTCACAATGGCTTATTTTCAAGACTGGCTTTACTGAAATTGTACAAACATCTCTCAGTTTAGTAAAAATGTGTTCCAAATTTGCAGATCTAAATTTACTAAGAAAAAAAAAAAGAAAGAAAAAATCCTGTTAAGATAGAGAATACATGCATAGTTTGAGCAGGAATAAAATTAATTTTAGGAATTCCTTCATAGATACTGCATTTGGAGAAGTAACTTCTTCAGCCTTGATTCTTAGGTTATCATCAGTCCTACTTTCTGTCCTACTCTACTCTTTTAGGTGAGGCACTGTGCAATCCAGGAGGAAACAACACCTCCTTTATAATTATTATTACTATTGTTACTAAGTTTTATTTAAATGAAGTTAGTTAACATATGTTGTTACAATGGTTTCAGGAGTAGAATTTAGTGATTGATCACTTAACATACAACACCCAGTGTTCATCTTTTTATTAAAAGCAACACTGTATCACTTGCTATAAAGTAGTCGTTAAAATCTACCTTGATCTTCTATACATAATTTGCTCAACACCGTTGCCTCCATTTTAATAAGTAGAACAATGTGTTCTTAATTTGAACAACTGTCGCTTGGCAATGGCAGTGTTTCCACTCACTTCGTTGGTATGGGAGCTCAGGAAGATGGTCAGAAAATCAAGGAAGCTGGAAATATTTTCCCTTTTACATGGTGTATGAGAAGCTTTCTCACACAGTAAAATTGTCCCAGGGCCACCCTAGTCTGTGTGATGGCAGCAGATTCCTGCCTGTGCATACTTGTGTGTTTCTGGACTTGATGAAATGTGTCTCACAGCTTTTAGAGTGACTAAAAAATCCAAGTAAGTAATAGAAATCACAAGACACCAAAGCAATAGTTACAGGTTAAGGGGAAAATGCCTGGAAAAGGAGTTTGTGACACAGAAAACTCGCGATAGTTGGGATGCCTGGTGGCTCAATTGGTTAAGTGTCCAACTCTTGATCTCAGCTCCGGTCATGATCTCAAGGTTCTGAGTTTAAGCCCCACATTGGGCTCTGTGCTGACAGTGTGGAGCCTGCTTGGGATTCTGTCCTTCTCTTTGCCCTCCCCTGCAGTGCTCTCTCTCAAAATAAAGAAACAAACTAAAAAAACAAACAAAAAAAAAAACCCAGCTTGTGATACAAAGGCATTTTAACTATCAAGGTAGGGTTTCAAAAAGCAACTACAAAAAAATAAACTTCTCAAATTAAATTTAAAATAACATAAACATTCCATAGTTTTGGTTACATGAAAACAAGAGAAGTATTCTGAAGTTGAACAATATAAAGAATATAAAATTTAAAAGAAGCTTTTTCTTCCTCTTTCACATTTTCCATTATATCAATATCAATGTGAGATCCTCGGAGGTTTTGACTATAAAGATGAAGCATGATGGTTATTTTAGTTTTGAGGCATTTAATCAAAGGCTCATAGGGACAATCATTGGTCAAGCACTGATTATGATTTTAAAGATGACTCCTAATTAAATAGTCTTTGTAATCAATAGTGAAATTTATTATTTACCACATACCAGGCTCACTTCTAAGTGCTTAACATGCATTATGAACTTATTAAATAATAACAACCACAGTAGTGGTTTGGTTAGTTAATCCTTATATTTATAGGTTTATAAAAAGAAAGCAAAGAAAGGTTAAATCAATTGTCCAAAGTTACCCAATTAATAAGAAATAGAGCCAGGATTTAAATCCAGACTGGATGTAAAGGCCTAGGCCACCACTACCACTTTCTACTTATCTCTACACTAGCAGACTAGGCAGTGAAAATAGTAACATCTGTAGCATTCATTACATTATTAATGAAATTAATTTACACAAGCCATCATGGTTGGTTCTGCGGACAATAAATGATTTAAAACATCTAAAACTGTTCATATTCTTAAGTAGCCTTTGGTTGCCTGGGTGGCTTAGTTGGTTAGGCATCTGACCTTGGCTCAGTCCATGATCTTGTGATTCATGAGTTCAAGCTCTTTGCCAGGCTCTGTGCTGACAGCTCAGAGCCTGGAGCCTGCTTTGCATTCTGTGTCTCCCTTTCTCTCTGCCCCTCCTCCACTCATGATCTGTCTCCCTCTCTCTCTCAAATATAAATAAACATTAAAAAAAGGTTTTTTTTAAGTAGCTTCAAATCTAATGGATGTTAAGATAACATAAATAGGTTTGGTATAAGACATAACAGGTATCATACTTTCTAAGTTCTATTTTTATTGAGATATATGTGACCTATAATCCTATATTAGTTTCGTGTGTACAGCATTAGATATTTGTATATATTTCAAAATGACTTTTAATTGACATATACCACCTTACATAGGTACAAATTTTTTTTCTTATGAGAACTTTTAGGATTTATTCTCTCATACTTTCAAATATGCAATACAGTATTAACTATCATCGCCATGCTGTACATTATAGTCCCGACTTATTTTTATGTTTAGTTTTTAATGTTTTTTTATTATTTTGAGAGAGACACAGAATCCAACACAGGCTCCAGACTCAGCTCTCAGCACACAGCCGATTGCAGAGCTCGAACTCAAGAACCGTGAGATGATGACCTGAGCCAAAGTTGGATGCCTAACAGACTGATCCACCCGTGTCCCTCCTGTGACTTACTTAATAACTCGAAGTTTGTACCTGTCCATTTCTTTCACCCATTTTGCCTATCACCTTGCTACTGTCAATGACTAGTCTCTTCTCTGTATCTATGAGCTTTCTTCTTTTTATAAAAATCTACATATAAGTAAGATCAAGTATTTGTCTATTTTACTTAGCATAGTGCCCTCAAGGTCCATTACTGCAAATGGCAAGATTTCTTTCTTTTTATGGCTGAAAAATATTCCATTGCATATATTTATACAGCATATTTTCTTTATCCAACAATCTGTTGAGAGACACAGATTGTTTCAGTATTTTAGCTACTGTAAATAATGCTGCAATGAATTTGGGGATGTATATTACCTTTCTGAATTAGTTTTTGTTTTATTCAGATAAATACCCAGAGGTGAAATTGCTGGATCATATTCTAGGTAATTTTTTTGAGGAACTTTTGATACTGTTTTCACTAGTGGCTGTGCCAATTTATATCCTTACCATCAGTGCACAATCATTTTTTCCTCCACATTGTTCTTTTGTCTTTATGAGGAAAGCTATTCTAACAGGTGTGGGGCAACAGCTCATTGTGGTTTATATTTGCATTTTTTCTGATGATTAGCAATCTTGAGCACATTCATGGACTTGGCCGTCTGTAGGTATTCTTTGCAAAGTGTCTATTTAGATCCTCTGCTCTTTTAAAAATCAGATTTTGTGATTTTTGCTATGGACTTTTAGAACTTCTTTATATATTTTCAGTATAGACCCCTCATCAAACAATTTGTGAATCATTCACAGGCTCCCATTCCATAGGCTGCCTTTTCACTTTGTTGATGGTTTCCTTTGTAGTAAGTAGCTTTTTCATTTGTAGTTCTAGTTATTTTTGTTATTGCCTTTAATTTTGGTGTCAGATCTAAAAATTCATTGCCAAGACCAATGTTAAGGAGCTATGTTTTCTTCTAGGACTTTTACAGTTTCACGTCTTGTATTGAAGTCTTCAGTCTATTAGTTATTTTTTGTGGCTTTTTAATAGTGGTCATTTCATTTCATTTTCTGCATATGGCCGTCCGGTTCTCCCAACACCATTTATTGAGGAATGTCCTTTCATCATTGTAGGTTCTTGCTTCCTTTGTTGTAAACTGACCATAAAGGCATGGGTTTCTGAGCGCTCTAGTCCATTGCTCAGATCATTGGATTTTTTATGTCAATACCATTCTATTAATTATTCTGTGTCCTATAGTTTGGAATCAGGTAGTGTGATGCCTCCAGCTTTGCTCTGTCTTATGTATTTATAATCTAATAAGTGTTTAGATAAACTTACATGGTTGAGAGTGGGGATAAACTACTTACACATTTTCTAGAAATAAGAGCATTCTTAAGAGTTTTACAACAGACCTTAAGTTGAAGTGATAAGTTTGATACCTCGATTTGGTCTTGCTCAAGTTAATTAACCTCTCTGAGCCTTTTCTGATCTTAGGGTTCTGATCTTTGGCATTCAGTAAGAAAGAACATATGCATTTTGAGACTTTTTCAGTAAGTGATTGAATCTGAATAAATTCAGTGAAGCATGAAGAGTCCTTTAGGATACTGAAATGAAGGCAATTTTAGAAACCAGAACACCTTTCAGAAATTTAGGGATGAGAACTGGGACTGACTGGTTTATTTTGGGTCACATGCCTACTGATGGGAGACCAGGATGGTCAGGCTTAAACCTACACCAGGGAGGATTGGCAGCCCTACCAGAACCCAAAAAGCAGACTAAAGAACAGATATCTACAGAAGAAACAGAATCTAAAGTAGTAACACAAAAGTCCTAATAAAAATAACATAAGTAGATATGAATCAGCACTTCCCATGTTTCATGGATTGTTTTAAGCAGATCTCACACAGCACATAGACAAATGTTTGGAGGAAAGCCCAGGCCATGCACGAACTACCATTAAGATGTCGTGTAGGAGAGAAGAGGAGACAGTGAAGTGGGATCAGATGGTGGATGAGCTCTGAATAGGAAGCTAAGTTAAACTTGATTTTATTGACAAGTCAGAGCCAGTGCCAGTCAGTGCACCGAAGATAAGACCATCACAATTGTGTATCAGGATAACTAGCCTGTGTGAGAGAAGGGAAAAATGGGAAGTGGAAAATGTAACAAGCCATTTCACACAGAAGTGAAGCAAAAACCTACATTCAGTAAGTGGCAGTAGGAATGGAAAGGAAAAATAACCGGGAAGGCATTAGAAGGGTAGAACTGTGAGCAAACTGATGGCATATCAGAGGTGGAAATGACGGCTAAAAAGGGTTGTAAGTGGCTAAAATATTGCCCATTGAGGCACTGAAGAATGATGGTACTGAGCGGCTACCCTGGCAAAATAAGGAGGTAAGAACTGGAAAATGATGATGAAGGTGGTCTGGGGGACATGGACTTGGAGCAGGCAGTAAATTCTCAGAAGACAGTATCAACCAGGCAGTTCTAAATGTGCCACCATACCTCATGAAGAAACTTCAGGCAGGAAAATCTGAAGCTTGTGGAGGAGACTAAATTGCAGAAAGATAGAAAAGATAAAGAAGAAATGGACATTCCATAGATTGCTACTTAGCAAATCCTAATGTAAAATGTGCATTTAGTCAACAGGTTTGTAAAATTTTAAAAATTTAAATTTATTAGGATTTATTAGTAACACAATTACACAGAATAAAGTTCAGGAATTCACCAATTATGGTCACTAGTATGTGCTTTTTTGTGGCTTTTTAAACAGTATTTCTCAGGATTCATATTTATTCATAGTATAGGTGAATTTCATACATAACTTCACAATATGGATGTTACAGGTCTTCCATCAGTAAAATTAATGAAAACATATTTTCATGAAAGGCACATAAAGAAATCTAAACTAACACATTTAAGAAATCGTGATAACTTTGAATTTCTTTACATCACAAAGAAGAAAAACAAATCCCCAAAATATAACAGATGAAAATGTAGTCTGTGGTTACCCACACCCACACACACATATTTCAAGAAATATACTTCAACAAAATGACAGCACATAACTAAGAAACTACTTATCCACAAGCTTCTTGAAGGACCTTTCCAAGATGAGGAAAACAACAGAAGTAGGGTGGGGAATGCTGTTCATTTTGTTGAAACAAGGTCACGGAGACACATCATGAATCATGAAAAGAAATGGCTACCAACGTCCAATATCTAGCTGAGATGTAACACTTATTTGAGCACACATACAATCACTGACTTTATTAAATACTGTTACTCATCTTCTAAGTGTAATTGCCTGTTTAATTCTCAGAAATAATAGCACAATTGAAAAAAAAATTAACAAGCATGTGGCAGAAATTTGAAGAGAAAAAAGTAATTTTAATATAGTGTGATAATTAAATTTGAAACTAGTTACATATAGGAATTTAAAGCTTGCGTTATATCAGCAGCTGAATATTCAAAGACCTTTCCTGTTATCTTCCAAATAAGGAACTATCATGTATGCTAGGTACAAGGGATTTCCCAAAGGAAATACACAAATGAATGTCTCAAAATTCATTATGCTGACATATTTTTACCCACAAAATGCTCTCAATAATCCACCTAAACTTAGTTATAAATAAAAACGTAGTCATTTAAAGTGTATAAAAATTAATCTGGCATTACCTTTACGGAAATGCATGAATACCATCCAAATATTAAAATTCAAAGTGAAAACAAACCAAATGAATAAAAATGAAGTGTTTACAGTCAGTCTAAGACAGTATATCCTCAAAAATCTGAAATTTGTTTTTCAAACCAAATCTAATGTAGAATTAGATCAGCATGCACTTTTAAAAGAAAAATTAAAATGCATACAATGTTTATGTAACTGATCCAAAGGTAGGTATTGTCATCCTCTTAAGAACATTTCAATAAAACACATTAAGTTTAAGGAACAAATCATGTTATTAAAATAGTCTGTGCAATGTTTGTACAAATAACTTTGTTAAGATTACAATATACATATAATCAAGATAAGGGCTGCAATGTTTCCTAATAAGTACTGTACTTAAAAATTTACAAGACATGAACATAAATAAAGCTGTTTAAAACTGGCAAACACGGTAATAGTCTGTCATTCAGTACAAAGTACTTAATATTTGTTTATTACCAAAGCCATCACGCTAGAATCATAAGTTGCCACTCTTAAAGCCTAAAAGTAATGTGGAAAACTAAAGTTATAAATACATGTATACATACATTTGCATATTTACACAGAGGCAGAAATCATCAATACACTAGAGTCGAGCATTAACACTGCCCTTAGTTTTACACTGCAGGACCGCCTTTCACAATGAAGAACGGTCCTTCTATGAGTTTCAGTTAAAAAAAAAAACACAACAGGAGAACTTTGGTCAGGCCCCAGATGCATCTGCCGTTTACTACACTGTGTTGCTGCAAGACTCTAATTTAGAGAGATCCACATAGTACTCATTTGGTTTGAAAATGCATTTACCATTAACTGCGAAACTTAGAAGAGACCACAATCTTTTAGATTATTTTTTATGATGACATCTGTTACAGCATCAAAAACAAACTGCACATTCTTAGTATCTGTGGCACATGTGAAGTGGGTGTATATTTCCTTTGTGTCCT
Organism: Suricata suricatta; assembly: GCF_006229205.1. Classification (NCBI taxonomy): domain Eukaryota; kingdom Metazoa; phylum Chordata; class Mammalia; order Carnivora; family Herpestidae; genus Suricata; species Suricata suricatta. The sequence continues at coordinate 67,730,407 of NC_043701.1, read as the reverse complement.
TTCTTTTATTGAGGTCTTCAAACTGACACTGAATGTACGCAGCTGCCTCTTCGTACGTGTTTGAGCCTGAGACGGGAAAAGGCAGGAAGCAAGGGGCAACGTTAAAATGAGTACACGGCTAAGCAAAATGGACCTGAAAATATTGAAATCAGCTTCATACATATAAAATATATAGATCCTGTCACTGTATTTTTCCTTCTAGCACAAGAGAAAGGATTTCATCTAAATGAAAAATCCCCAAGGTTAATTACCTTTCAATGACTGTAAGTTACTCTTTAAGAAAACAAAATCAAAAGCAAGGCAGTCTCTGCTCCCCAGGGTCTTTGTTCTGCCCCAATCCAAATGCCAGATCTTCCTTTTTTTCTTTCTCCTTAAACTCTACACCAAACTAACTCCCTTCGCTGATGGTATGCTATTCATTTCCAGCCTACTCGATGACCAAGAAATGCCAGCTGAATGGTGATCAGTATTAACTTTTCTCTATACACAACATGCATTTGTCATTTTTCTTTATTCAAAAATTGTACATGGGTCTACAGTGTGGTTTATGGCCACGGGGTTAGACTTCTGACTACAAACACTCCAGAAATGGTCCATATCTAATGATAATCACATGCACGCTTTGCAATGCACCAATACAATTTTAGGTGAGCCCTTGACAGAGCTACATACATATGTTCATCATTAGACATATAAAGATGGTTACTAGCAGAACTAACTTCTAGTTTAGAAAACCCCAAACTTTATTAATTGCAGACTGGCTAATAAAATTTGGTAGATCTATACAATGAGCTGCCATACATTGAGAATAAAAAGTACTATTGCCACATACAACATGAAAGTATTCCATAAACATACTGTTGAACAAATGAAGCCAGACACAAGAGTATATACTGTAGGCTTCAACTGATGTTTGGAAGATGAAGTTGGAAAACAATGAAAATTAATCAGTGAAGACAAAAGTCATAGTAACTCGGTGTGTTTGTTTAGACTGGGAGAGGCATGATGGGGTTGCTGGGGACCTGAAAATAATTGTGTTTCTCGATCTGAGTGAATATATGGTGTTTTTACTTTTTAAAAATTCAGTGAGTTTCACATTTATGCTAAGTATGCACGTATGTATATATTTCACACATGCGTATGATACTTCAAAAAAAGTTCCATTTGAAAAAAAATTATTAGATCTCTCTTTTGTAGTAAGGACACAAAATTAATGGCTTGGCTTTCAAGGTCCTCTTACCCAGCCTACTTCACAAAGCTCTTCTGAGATCCTCCGGTGCACACTTGTGGCTCACCCGTGTCAGCAGGACCCTACACACCAACTCCCACCTGTGACCCTACACACACAGCTTCACCAGCTGCTTCCGTGTGACGGCTCCTGCAAATCTGCAATAAACAGGCAGGTAGGACTAGCTTTCTTCAGTTAGTGTTTTCATTTTCTTTGGGTGGCTCAGTCGGCTGAGTGTCTGACTTTGGCTTAGGTCATGATCTCACAGTTCTTGAGTTTGAGCCCTGCGCTGGGCTGTGCTGACAGCTAGCTTAGAGCCTGGAGCCCTGTGACTCCTCTCTCTGACCCTCCCCTGCTCACGCTCGCTCTCTCTCTCTCAAAAATAAAAACATTAAAAAAAATTATCACCAAGACCAACATCAAGGAATACTGCTTATTTTCTTCCAGAAGTTTTATGGTTTGAGGTCTTAATTTTAAGTCTTTGATCCATTTTAAGTTCCTTTTTGTGTATAATACAGTGGTCGTTTCCCCAGCACAACTTACTGAAGGACTGTCTTTTCCTCACGGCACGTTCCTGGCTCATATGTTGTAATTTATTCATGATATGTGTGTGGGTTTTTTTTCTGGGCTCTCTATTCCTCAGAACTATGTGTCTATTTTTTTGTCAATCCCGTAATGTTTTGATTACTATAGCTTTGTAGCATAGCTGAAAGTCAGCTCTGTGCTTTATCAAGATTTTTTGCCAACTTAGGTTTTTGTTATTTTGTTTTTGTTTTTGTGGTTCCAAACAAATTTTAGGATTATTTATGTTAGTTCTTTGAAAAAATGCCACTGGATTTTTGATAGGGATTGCACTGCATCCGTAGATTGCTCTGGGTAGTGTGGACATTTTAACAATATTTTTCTAATCCATGAATATGGAATATCTTACCCTTTGTTTTTCTTCTTCTATTTCACCAATGTCTTAAAATTTTCAGTGTAGAGATTTTTCTTCTCCCCTCCTTAAATTTATTCCTATTTTCTTTTTGATGCAACTGCAGATGGTATTATTTTCTTAATTTCTTTCTGATAGTTCATTACTAGTGTATGGAAATGCAAAATATTTTTACATACATACTGTTTATCCTGCAAATTTTCTGAATTCATTGATTAGTTTAACAGAAGTTTAGTGAAGCCTTTATATATGTATACATATATATAGATGAATACCTTAACAGTAATTTAAAGTTTTTATGTATTTTTATATATATATACACACACATATATACACATACATATATACACACACAAAGGTGTTGACTACTACATAAATATAATACTGTAATACATATAATACTATGATGAATAAAAGTGGCAAGAAAAGGATCCCTTGTTTTTTCAGACTGGTTTCCTTGTTTTGTTGAAGTATGATGTTAACCGTGGGCCTGAATTCTCACTTTGTTTTTATCAGAAATGAATGTTGTGTTTTGTCAAGTGGTTTTTCTGTATCATTTGAGATGATCAAGATTTTTATCTTTACCATTTGCAGATCAACATGATACACCACCTTAACACAATTAAACTACCCTTGTACCTACACCATGGTGTATAATTCTTTTAATATCTTGTTGAATTTGGTTTGGTAACATTTTGTGGAGGATTTCTGCATTAACGTTCATCAGGGGTACTGGCCTACAATTCTCTTACATCATTCTTGTCTGGTTTTGGTATGAGGGTAAAATGCTGTCCTCATAAAATGATTTTGGATGTGTTCCTTTCTCTCCTATTTTTTTTTTTTTTGCAAGAGCTTTAAAAGGACTGGTATTAATTATTCTGTAAATGCTGATAGAATTCATCAGTGAAGCCATCTGGCCATGGACTTATTTATTGGGAGGTTTTAATTATGAAGTAATTGGTCTGTTCAGATTTTCTATTTCTTCATGATTCAGTCTTGGTACTTGGTAGGTTCTATGTTTTCTAGGAATTTTTCTACTTTTTTAGGTTATAAAAATTAGTTTACATTTTAACTCTTGCTAGCAGACAACCATATACTTTATAAATCAAAATTTAGTTTATTGGTACTCTGAAATTCTAAAGCAATAAACTGTGTCTTATTGATAGATGTTAATGCAACCTGTCAACTCAAAGTATGTTTTGAGAAAATAGCTTGCACGGAGCGCAGAGCACAACTTGCTGTATATAATAGGGGCAACTAGACTGCTAAGTGCCAAGAGCTACGACACATGAATAAACTCATGAACACATTTCTCAAATTCTTAAGAATGGCAAGGATGTGGAGAGAAGGTAGTAGGTATTTTCTGTATGTGATAGAAGTGTCAGGTATAAAAGCAAGTACAGGTGATGCCCTGGTTTAAGAATGAAGTGGGAAGGACTGGAAATATAACTGAAAGGGAGATGGAGGAGATCTGAGAAAACAAAGAAGTTCAGTTTGAATTTCAGGTGTTAAAAAATACATGTATGTTCAATAAGCAGCTGGAAACGCAAGCCAGAGGCTCTAGAAAGAAATTATGAGTTGACAATGGAATTTAACATGGTGAGAATAAACATGACCACAAAAGCAGAGAGTGCTAAGGGAATGCAGTGAAATACCAACATACAGATATTTAAACAGAAGGGGTGGAAATAGGAGCAGGCAGAAGTAGTTTAGAGGCTACACAGGCAGGAATTAAAAGTGGAGGTTGCAGCAAGAAGCAATGGAATCATAACTTAAGAGAATGCAATGAGGACTTTGCATTATAATCCTGATACTGGGATTGTGAAAAAATTATCTAATACTCTCTGTGCTCTAAGATTGTGAGATCACAGATTCTTCTTAACTGGACAACATAAGAAATATCCTTTCGTGGCTGCTCTGAAATCCCTGTAGGTATGTGATATTTATGGATTCATTTGGGCACTCTGGTAATACTAGCACAAATTGGCTACTGCATAATAGAAAATGACAAAAATAAACTGAAAGACAGATTAAACTAAAGGCAATATTGAGCCTTGGCTCTAGAGAACTTCAAACTTGGAGACATGACTACACATAGTTTTATTCCTAATGAGCACTAAAATGTTTCTGAACAAGGTGACGGGATAGGAGGACTTCCAAAAGGAAAACAGAAGTTTAAAAATAAGCAACTGTGTGAAATTTTTCCGAATTGAAGTATGGGAGTACACAAAATAACCTGTAATAATGAATAGTGGGACTATATTTATTTTGGTTCCAATGAGAATTTGACTCTGGTAATCTGGTTGTTAATGGGCTGGTGCAGGGGTGCCCACAGCCTTGGGTCTGGAAACAGACAGTCCTTGAGCCCAGTGTTCCCACCTGCATGAGTGGATGTAAGAACACTGATATCACAGGGTGGTTTTATCTTTGCCTGTGAAAGGGCCGGAAATACTTATTATACTATTAAGATACTCAATACAAGACTAACCAACCTGGTGTTTATACTGAAACAAATTCTTGAGACTTTTTTTTTTAAAAGGATGGAGTAGGGGTAACTTGTATCAATTAGCTAAATTAACCAAACTCTTCAGAATATTTGGGTGAAAAGATCAAAAGCTAGTGGTAGTAAAACTCTTTTTATTTGAGGCACAAAGTCCTCCTCATTAAAATCTTATTAGGAAACCCCATATGTAAAACAGACAAAAACGAAGTCACCCTGCTTTAATGAGAGAGACGTTGTGCGTGTATGGGGGACATAAGTCTCTGTGTTCCCTGCTCTCGTCAGTAGCAGCCCAGGAGCTAAACTAAAACCAAGTTTTAGTTCAAAATCTGATTTTACAAATGGAGTACCGAAACCCAGGTAAATTAACTTCCTTTTTCAAGATCAAGGAGCTAATTATGGGAACACCAGGACCAAATCTCAGGTCTCCTTTTCTAAGTTCAGGCCATTTTCCACAGCAGGCAAATTACAGTACCATTAACAGCCTCCTTACCAGTGCTGGGATTACCTGGGAAACTGACTCCCCTGAAAAATTAACTGACTCATGGACTCCTTCTTCATTTATCCCCCTTATAACTACCATTCATGTTCTTCTGAAGTAACATGGGGCTTTTCTGTGTGTAAGAGTACATCAGTCTTTGAGATTAGACTATGAGCACAGAAGGGTCTTACTGGGCATCACACATACCCGACACACGATCTGTTCACTGGATAAACAAATCAGTATTTTAAATTTAGGAAGACTTGGAGTCATCATAGAAAATTATTTAACAGCTTCTCCATTTGAATATGTTATTGCCAATAATCTTGGCTACACCTCAAGGAACTACTGGTACTTGAATGCAGTGTAATAATTTCAATTAAAAGTAATCTATACCTGAAATCTTGCCTTAGAGGAACTTTCATTAGAAATTTATGATTTGACAAGCTATGCACAGAAAGTAAAATACCTGCGTATTCTGGATAGCATATAGTGAGAGGGCTCTTTTTGATCTTTTCTTCGAAGAGATCCTTCTTGTTTAGAAAAAGTATAATAGACGTATCTGTAAACCATTTGTTGTTACATATGCTGTCAAACAACTTCATGCTTTCATGCATTCGATTCTGTAACAGGAAAGAATACAGTCTGTCACAATGGCAAGAGTTTTTTTTGAGAAGTTCTACTTTTAGAAAATAGTGTTATCATAACAGAGCTCAGTCAGCTGAAAAATCACGTAGCACAGAAATACATTCCTGCCATTTAAGAACAAGGACACTTGATTACAGGTGAGATGAATGGATACACCACTCATCACTTTTTGTATTCAACCGGTATTCACACAGTGCCCACTGCGTGTCACTAGGCCTGGGAACACCCTGCCGCGGGACCCAGCAATCGAGAGACACCAGTGTAACCATCTGAAAAGAGATCTCACTGTTACAGAGGTTAGTGAAGTTTCTTCATTGAAAGACAAGTAGAGGTTTTTAAAAATAATTAAATGGAACAATTACCCAGCCCTCTAAATCTAAGGGTATACTATGGATGGAATCCTCCACCCCAGTTTCCTGTCCTTCTAGTATACGTGGTTCCAAAAGGGCACAGAGAGAAAGGAACATATAATGGCGCACTGCACCTGTTGTACTCTAACTGCACATGCCTGATTTTAAAAATATAAAAGTGACATTTTGATCTCCTTTCCCCCAGTCTGTACTAAAGGTAATTTAGGATGACAGTGCTTTGAGGCGCCTGGGTGGCTCAGTCAGTTAAGCACCTGACTTTGGCTCAGGTCATGATCTCACAGTTTGTGGGTTCGAGTCCTGTGTCAGGCTCTGTGATGACAGCTCAGAACTTGGAGCCTGCTTCCGATTCGGTGTCTCCCACTCTCTCTCTGTCTCTCAAAAATAAACAAACACTTAAGAATTTTTTTCTTTTTTTTTTTTTTAAATTACAGCACTTTAGGAGCGCCTGAGTGGCTCAGTTGGTTGAGTAGCTGACTCTTGATTTTGGCTCAGATCTTGATCTTGTGGGTCATGGATCTGAGTTCAGGCCCCAAAGATCTTGCTGGTTTCTCTCTCTCCCTCTCTCCCTCAAAAATAACAAACATTTTAAAAACAAAAAAAAACAATGGAACTTTAAATTTCTATATAAAAATATTTGCCCTAGATTAATGGTACATTGTAACATCTCTGAAAATTACATGGCAATAGCAAAGTAAAACATGGATCAAAGATTCTGGAGCTGGCAGACATAACAAGTAAAGAAAAATGAGCCTTGGAGTATTATGGGAACTAACTTTACTTTCAGTCACTTCCGAGCTACCAGATACGGGAAATGCATAGTTTAGCATATAGAGTCGAAGGGAGATTAATTCCTAGTCTTTTCTTATTCGTGGGGTACCTCTGTGCTTCTTTAGTGTACCTCCCTCTCAGTATATAAAAAGAAGAGCCAGAGAAAAGAGTCTGAACTTTCAAATAACTCCCGCCATGAGTGAGAATTACTCTAGAATTACTCTCAGAAAACTTCCTGGCAGTGTCTCAGTCCGTCATATGTCATGCTTCATTTGTCACAGTGGTTCTACTTGCCATTTCTTCATCTTCGGCTAGAACCAGGTCATAGTCACTCAGAGCCACACAGAAGATGATGGCAGTCACTCCTTCGAAGCAATGAATCCACTTCTTCCGCTCAGATCTCTGTCCTCCCACATCAAACATTCTATAAGAGAAAGAAGGAGTTGGACATCACCTTAAAGATTAAAAAGGGGTCCTATAATATCATCAAATCTCCAACTTGCAGGGGGAATGTGGGATGGGAACAAAGAGAAGGACACTATGCGGGAGGAAAATGACGTCACAAATTGGTTTTCACAAAGGGAAAAAAGTCTGGGTTTTAAAATTTTTGATTGAAAACAAAGCCCAAAATACCCATAAAAAACAACACATTCATTAACATATGAGAACACTCAGATCAGAACATGAAAGCAGATACAAATGAGTGGACTGCACTATGAGTAAACACTGAGATGTCACAGGAAGCAATCAGGAACTCAGAGATAAGTATATTCAATGTGCCGGAGTCACAGAACAGTAGAGGCAGAGGCTGTGGTCCCCTCTTCCCATCCCAAAACGTTTTATTTCTCTCAGAGGCTACAAGTAGCACTTTGACATAAAGGAGAAACCTCATTCCATGTTACAAAAAAAAAAAAAAAGACTGAGGAAGCAAACAGTAGATGGGGCAAACAGGTGGCCTAAAATTTTAAAGTAAACTCAATTTTTATACAATGTACAACTGTAGACCATCGTAGCCTGGTGTACAGGGTAGTAACATAAGCACTATACAGACCATGATCTTTTTATTTTTTCTTATAAAAGTTTATGAAGTTAAGCAAAAATTGACATTCACATAGATGGTTATGCAACCTAGAAATAACCACTTACATAATGGAAACACTATGCAAACTGGTGCATTTTAAAAGGCTCCATTTATCTAGATGGTGCACTAATTAAAATAGTCCCTATTTAATTCTCAGGCAAAAAGAATTTCCCTGCAGAGTAGTATTGGCCTATAAAGCAAATCAGAGTACATCAACTAATATTGTTACTTTTATCATCATTTCAGTGCCCTTCATTCTATTGGGTTAGCAAGTGATTTGTTCCTTAAATATGCTATATAGCAAAATGTGTTAAAATGGGTTTAAGACATAAAAAGGAGAGCTGCTAATAAAGATTTAAAAAGAACAAAATAAATTAGAATGACTACCCATTTGTTAACAAACAATTTGAAAATAACCTTACCGAAAAGTCTTTATTTACTTCAGGTAACTTCTCTGATTGAATGTCATATAGATCTTTGCCACTCAATATAAAATAACAAACACTCCATCCCGTCTGACATTTTTTTCCTGTGACGGTTGGTTTTATGTGTCAATTTGGTTAGGCCATCATATGCAGCTATTTAGTCAAGCCCTAACCTAGGTGCTGCTGTGAAGGTATTAACCTCTAAAATCAGCCAAGATTATCCCTAATAAGCAGGAAGACCTTATCCAATCAGGTGGAGGGCCTTAAGAACAAAAACTGAGGTTTCCCTAAGGGAGAAGAAGTTCTACCTCAAGACTGAAACATCAGTTCCTGTCTGAGCCTGCTTTCCTGCCATCCTGCCCTACAGTCTTGACATTTGCCAGGCCCCATGGTCATGTAGGTCCATTCCCTGAAATGGACAACCCTGACTAATAGAAATTTTAGTACTCAGAGTGGAACACTACTATAACCAACACCTAAAATGGTGGAAGTGGTTATAGAATTGGATACTAGGTAGAGACTGGACCAATCTTGAGTTACTAAACAATAAAAGTTGAGATTGCTTTGAAAAGATGGTTGGTTAGAAACAGACATAAAAGGTAATAATTCTGGAGACACTTGGGAGTGAAAAGATGCCAGAAAACCTTCTATCTTAGACAATACATGTATCATTAATGAACATGATGTTGGGAGAAGTATGAATGTTAAAGATATTTTTGATGAGGTCCCGGAAGGAAATGAAAAGCCCATTACTGGACAATGGAGAAAAGGCAATTCTTGCTGTAAAGTCACAAAAACTTTGGCATACTGTGTTCTAGTGCTGGGTGTTAAAAAATTAACTTGAAGGTTAGTTCAGGATATCTCCAAGTAAAATGTGCAGGGTTGATTATCACTTCCCGAACATTCTCCCTTCCCCCAACAATGTAAAGACTTTGTCGTACTTCATAAATATTTGTTGAAGGAATGCATGAACTATGTCTACAGACTAGCTTTTTACTATGTTAAAGATCCAGGTCTTGCGGGGTGTCCAGGTGGCTCAGTCAGCTTCGCTTCCGACTTCAGCTCAGGTCATGATCTCATGGCTGGTGGGTTCAAGGCCCACATCAGGCTCTGTGCTGACAGCTCAGAGCCTGGAGTCAGCTTCACATTCTGTGTCTCCCTCTCTCCATGCCCCTACTCACGCTTTCTCTCTCTCTCAAAAATAAACAAACACTAAAAAAGCAGCTAGATCTTCCAGTTATGCTGTGGGGATGTGACATATAAAAAGACTTATAATCAAGCAGTTTAACTACAAAAGAAATCTTCTAAATTTATTCAGTTCATAAATGAAGAAATCAGTACTTCTCAAACTTCAGTATAAATCAGAATCACCAAGTGTATAAAGTTGATACTGCTGGCCTGGGGACCATACTTTGAGAATCACTGGTCTAATTCATTAGCCAAGGAGCAAAAATGACTAAAATCTAATGTAACGAATGACTGTGCATTAGGCATTGTTCCTTTTTCACACATAGTTTACAATTACCTTCAAATTCTAAACTACTTTTTAAAAAATTAATAAAAAAACAGAAAACTGTAATATGTTCTCTTCTGTATGAACAGCTGAAACTTTTTTTCTAGCATCAAATAGGGAGTAGATTTGATTTTTATTATTTCTTTTTTTAGGGGGAGAGGGGAAAAGTAGAAGAGGATATTGAAGATCCTGAGATTTTTTTTTAATGTTTGCTTTTGAAGGAGAGAGAGAGAGAGAGAGAGAGAGAGAGTGTGTGTGTGTGTGTGTGTGTGTGTGTGTGTGTGTGTGTGAGAGAGAGAGAGAGAGAGAGAGAGAGAGAGTGTGTGTGTGTGTGTGTGTGTGTGTGTGTGTGTGAGAGAGAGAGAGAGAGAGAGAGAGAGAGAGAGAGTGTGTGTGTGTGTGTGTGGGAGGGCAGAGAGAGACAGACACAGAATCTGATGCAGGTTCCAGGCGTGAGCTGTCAGCACCGAGCCTGATGAGGGGTTTGAACTCACAAACCGGCAAATGATGACCTGAGCCAAAGTCAGATGCTTAACTGACTGAGCCACCTGGGTACCCCCACCCCCAACTCTCCACTATTCTTTCTAAGAAAGAGTGCAAGCTGGGAAGAGGGACAGAGGGAAAGCCAAAATCATAAGCAAGCTTTACTCCCAGCATACAGGAGGACAGGGCTCAATCGCATAACCCTGAGATCATGATCTGAGCTGAATCAAGAGTTGGACGCTTCACCAACTGAGCCACCCAGATGCCCCCAGAAGATCCTGAGATGTTCTGACATTCTCAGACTGTCATCTGATATCACAGTGACCAATACTCACTGTTACAAAGCTAGCTGACTGTATGTACACGCCAACCCTGAAAACATACTCCAAAACCCATTTAACATTTATAGTATAGTATAGAAATTTGTCTTATGATTTTATAAATATAAGGGATGCTTTAATTCTGTATTTGGCAAAAATACTATAGTAAAATTGCTGATTCCTTAAAGCAATATAGTCCATGTAGACACTTTCTACAAACAGCTAGTCACAGAGTTGATAATATAGATTATGAAATTATGCTTTATTGTCTCATTTGGAATTTAATTCCAATCATACCAAAATGAAGTGAAATTGAAATTTTACATCAGCCATTAAAATGAGACAATGAATTACAATACAAAACACACAAAATGAAAATAAACACTCAAGAGTTCCCAGTAGAATTATTCTAAGTATATTTCTGCCATCATTCTTCTGAGACTCCCTTTACAAAAAGCAAAGCTGGAACCATATGTTTGCAATGATAGTAATTTAACAGAACCCAAATCCAAAATAAGACAGTTTATCTGAAGTTCCTGACAAACCTATGTTTAAGGCAGTAAGTGAAAACAGTAATGAAACACATCCTGTGAAATTCTACCTCACCCAAGAGGACTAAAGATAAAGAGACTTCCTAGGGGCATCATGGCGAGAGAATTTTATGGAATCTTAGCACTTGCTTGAGGATGAAATGACAAGAGCATGGTCAGGAACTGAACTTTGTACAGACTGCCTTAAGTGCCCAAGGATGGACTGCACACTTAGCACTGTCCCTTCCCCCTGGCAGAGCTCTTCCCTCTGTAACATTCACCTGAGGGGCAATCACCTCATTTATGTTAACACCTACAAGAGCGGGCCAGAGTGTAATGCCCTCTGCTAAGACTCTTAACCAACCGTCCTCTTGCCTAATAAGGAAATTTAACTCAAGCTTTCTTACTTGCTAACCCCCAACTCCATGCATTTCTCTTTAGACTGCATTTGTTAGAACAAAGCCATTATCTGAACATAACAACTTAAGTTTCCTTTTAAACTATGGTCTTTAAAACAAACAACGCAAAACAAAAAATCTTAATCTAAGGTACAATAGATTAAAAAAAAAAACTCTGAAGCCCTATTCTGACAGTGAGCTTCCTTAAATTTATTTTATAACTTTAAGAGAAATATGACAATAGTTTCCAGATCAGACATATCAGACTGTGTAAATATTCATGTTTTACTATTCCTGACTTTGGTCATTTAATATCCTAGAAATAGTAAACAGATGAAAGTAAATGATTTTGATAAAAGCTACTGCCAGCAAGAAAAAGAAGTCCAGTGACCCCTTCAACAAAACTTTACCAAGTATTAAAGTACAAAGTTACATGGTCAGATAGACTAAATTTGTAATTCTCTTTTAAAAAGGCAGGGCGATGTTTGGGATTGTTTTGGGGTTTTTTTGGATGCAAGATGCCATGGAAAATTAAAATTCAATTTTAGTTTTCTAGAAAACTCAATTACATGAACCACTGAATGTAGAATAAATCAGTGGCAAATGGTAATAAAAAATGTATTTAAAGTATTTATGGAAGGAGTCAGAAGTACAGTTGCATATATGTAACTACTTTTCACAATTTATATTAGCTTCTTTATAAATATTTGTTTTATCTTTGACTACAAATCATTTTTAGATGCTTTCAGAAATTCTGCTTTATTACTCTTTCTGAGCACTTGAGTTAAGCAAAGGTCAAGTGGTTTTTTTGTTTGTTTGTTTGTTTTTTTCCATTCTTTAAAAGAGAGGAACACAAGTCCGTAAATTTGAATGTACTATTTCACGGACAGTCCCTGGGTCTGGTCTGCTGGGGAACTGAGTGTCTCAGACAAAATGAGCTCCAAGAACCCCTGTGTTTCCAAAGGCCACAAGTCAGTGCCTCTTTGCTCAAACCTCACTACACTCTAAGTTAAATGAACATTTTTCATCATAATAAAAGTGCACATATTTGCATAAGAATTTTCATGAAAAAAGGTACCCTTCATTTTTAATATTTCCATAAATAAGCACATATTCAATCTGTAAAATTCTTTTTTTTACCAAAGATCATAGGATAAGACTTTGCCCAAATGTATAATATCAGAGCAATATTTTCTAATCAGAAATAAAAGTCAAAAACTATTTTTATTTAAATCACTTTGAAAAATACAGACAAGAGACTGCATGGCCATTTTTTTCTCAAATAAAAATATAAATATTCCTTCTAAGAATGTTGCCCTCTTTCACCCAAAAGTGCTTCATCCAATCACCTAAGTTTTTTTGTAATTTTTAGCTCAGTTTTTAAAAACTTTTACTATTTCTTTCTTTACTAAACAAGGTGTTTTAGATCTAAATTTGTAATTATATGCTTTGAAGCTACTCACTTAAAATGAAGATCTTTGAAAGTAAAATGGGTTTCAACAATTCCTGTAGTTTTCACTCTAGTTCTGAGAACATCTTGTTGAGTTGGGATATAGTTTGGTTGTGCTATTCTGTCCAAGTCATTCAAATAGCTGAAAAAACAAACAAGACAATATGCTAATAGTTAATATAGCAATTAAAGATCTTCTAAATCAAGGAGTAAAACATTTTGATGCATGCAATTTTCTGAATTACTAGAAATCTTTACCTTTCTGGTTATAATACAACGGATTTAAGTTTATCGGTTTTATAACTCCCACTGAAATGAAAACATTTATACAAGTAAGTCTCCAGCCACAGACCTCTTTTAACACTTTCTAAGCGTTGTGTACTTTGTTTCCTAAGGACACTGACTAGTCATTCTCTTTATTGGAAACAAAAGAGAGTTAACAACTTCTTAAAAACCACACAAAACCAACTGTACACTACAGTTTGTCTCTTAAAAGTCTTTATTACATTTTATATAGAACTGTGTTTTATTTTCAGACATAACTCTTGAGGAGTAATAAGAGGATTCTGAGAATCTTACATATTTAAGAAAGTACTAAATAACCTCTAGCCAAAGGCTGAATTCAATACTGTTCCTTTTCAAGCAGAGTCTTAAGTTGCACATAGGAAAACACTACATATGCTCTTTTACTCTGCATTTTACTGGCTCTGTAAATCCATATTCATATTTTACTTCTCACTGATTTTAGTCACCTGCCAATGCAAAGCACTCTGCCAATGATGCCAAATGTGGTGTGCTATTAAAATGGAGCAGTGTCGTACCATGGAATTAATTTGTGTAAATCATCTCATGCCATTTTATATAGTAAATAATGTTGCAGAATGTCCAAATACAGAGAGATTAATGTGAACCTCAGGGTTAATTAAAGAAGCTTTCATGGATGGTGAGGAGTTTAAACAGAAATCTGAATGATGAGACAGAAAAAAAGAGAATGCCATCCACATCAGGAGAATTAAACAGTAGGGAGACAAATAGTCACATCTTGTTTCTCAGAAAGTAAAGCCCCTAGGAGGGGCTATGCAGAAATTCAAAAGAGAAGTCGGACTTCATCTTAAGGTCAGCTGCCCGTGGGGATCATCTCTACAGTGTCGTCTAATAGCCAAGTGGAGTAGTCAACAATGATTTAGAAGACGCATCTATGTTTATTACAGCGAGTCACTATGGCAATGTTAATTGAGGTTATCCTCCGAAACTGTTCCTGAGCCATTCTGAACAGGTTTTGCTAACAAAAGGAGGTGAATAAATATTTGATTTGTAGACAGAAAGGTCAAAAAGCTATCCAAACACTAGTAATCAAAAATGTTTCAGACAGTTAAGTATACATATGTGATACTAGAATACAGCAAGAGAGGATAGTTTGAATTATCTGTATTATTTGTTGAACTTAAAAGAATATTATCTTACTGTACTAATAATCCCCCAATATTTTTTGTTTTTAATTCCACATATATTTTATTATTTATTACCTGATTTAATAAACAGGCCATGGCAAGATTTTACTCATTGTCCCTTTTAAGTAGTATGTTACTCTCATTTAAAATGGGCTCTGATTACTCAGATGCATTTCTTTGCTTAAACTGCTATAGTTCTAATTGCCTCTAAAGATAATGCACCTTTATATTTCAACATGACAAGAAAAACCGGCACTGTGAAAAACTCCAATGCATTTAAATGATCACAAATTTAAAGTAAATGGGTGTTTGGACAGTTGTAATGGGCAACTTGGCAGCAACCTCTCATCCCCAGTCAAAAACACAGAAAGCAAGATGCACTGTAACCACTCTGGAGGAAAAAATTTCTGACTTCCTTCATTCTTGATTACCACTTAAGGTCAGAACTACTAGTAATGAAATACTGGGGAGCCAAAATGATCTCAGTGCAGTGTACACAGGAGACAAGGTGTGGGCCATCAGACTGCAGGGGTCCAGGAAGTGCCACCATACGGGGAAACATACTTCAATCGATTGTCCCTGAAAAGCACCCCTTTACTACTGAAAAAGCTCCCCTTGCTGGGCTCAGCTCAGAGCAATCTTCTCAACATAGCAGTGACCCCCATTTAGATTTTTCGGCAGGTGCTGGTGGTGCTAAAGCAAATAATATGGTCCAAGAGTTAAGTTCTTGCTGTAATTTTTTTTTCTAATTTCTCTTCTAGCTTGTTTACAGTATAATTTATTAGTTCTTTCCTTATCAGACCAGGGCATAGCAAATGGCAATTATGTGTCAGGCAATGGAGAAAGAAGATATGGTAAAAGCAGACCTTACTGAATTTAAAGTGTAGTGGCAGAGGCAGGAAATAACTAATTCAGCAAAAATACAAATCAAATTACCTCAAAGTAAATGTAAATCTGTGAGTGTTCTGAAAGAAAATATTTTGTACTGTAAGTATATAAAACAGGCAGGCAAAGACCTAATCAGTGAGTCAAACAATATATCCTAAGCAAAGATGACACCAGTTGAACTACATATTCATTAACATGTTACTTATACATATATAAAGTACATATATACTAATATATATGATTTGTATAGTGGTAAAGCACTAAAAATACAGATTAGAAAACAGAGCATGACAAAAATGGGCATGGGTTAATGTGTATAATTTACCCATCTGCACTAAACCACTCATGTGACACATACTGAGTGCTCTGATGCGTAACCAATAACATGCGACGTGGTAATCAGAAAGAGCCATACCCCTTTTGTTTTGCACTGTGGCGAAGCATGTGTATTTACCTAGACCTTACTAATGCCCATCATCTTCTTCTCACTGGTGTCCCTAACAGCCAATAGCTCTGTCAAGAAAATCGAACTGCCTTGGAAAGTAAAATAAGTGCAGAGCACATGTCTTAAATCCAATCAGTGCTATTCATATCTGACATTTTTGAGTATGTGTGCCAAATAATGGAAACAAATACTTGATATTTTTTCATTGTAATCTAGATCACCAAACACAAAGCTCCCTGACCAGGTTTTCTCAAACTAACTTTACGAACTTTCTGTGACCATCTTCTGGAAAATCAAGACAGATTTTTCTTATAAAATACTGTACTTAGCTATCTGTAAACAGTGTCTAATGCAACAGGGCACACACAGTTGACAATTTTCAAGTGTACAGCTAGAGAAAATCTCTTGGGATCACCATATACCCCTTCACCATGCAAAGTGCCTGTCACTGGACAAGTAACTCTTCTCAGGCACTATTAGTATAATAGAAGAACAAAATCAGGGACCCCTGGGTGGCTCAGTCATTTAAGTTTCTGACTCTTGGTTTCAACTCAGGTCATGATCTCACAGTTCCTTTGAGTTCCAGTCCAGTCTGGCTGCATGCTGACAATGAGGAGCCTACCTGGGATTTTCTATCTCCCTCTCTCTCTCTGCCCCTCATCCATGCACAGAGTCTCTCTCTCACAAAATAAACAAATTAAAAAAATAAATAAAAAGAACAAAATCAGTTACCCTTCCCTTAGGCTAGTCCCAGGCAAGCTAGAGATACACCCAAATTCACAGTGAACTTTGTGAAGTTCCAATTACTTTCTTGGAAATTCACTGGAAACAGTCCATTCTGCATGTTTCAATTAGAGTTACATAAGCATGAGTCTCTTGAGACACCTCTGAAGGCAAAGAAAATAACTGCAATGCTATCTACAAGCACAAAAAAACAAAGTTTTCAAATACTGTCACCCCGGATATCCTGTGAGCCAATTCTGCAATAACATTGACTTCGAGTATATTTAACCTGCAAGTGATTATTCACGACGGTTGAGGTCTGAAGTTCTGATTACTTACTATGCTGCGGAGTCATTAAGCTGGTACTCTCGGGACCGGTTGAAACAGGCTTGTACACCACTATCTTTCCACAATCTCTTTATAACTCCTGCAAGTTCTGCAGTCATAAAACCTTCTTCCGCGGCTCCAGCAAGCACGAACAGTTGGCGGGCATCATCCTGAACATTCAAAGACCGTTTTTTTGTTTGTTTGTTTGTTTGTTTTTTAAGTAAAAAGAGAGACATTACAGATTAAAAAGTACAAAGGAAGGCAATACAGATTATTAAAAAAGTGCAACAGTGAACTTCCTTTGTTTTTCATTGGTGTCATAACTTAATTCTCTATAGCACCACTTGATTTCTACATGAAATCAAAATTATTGGGATATTTTATATTTTTATACATAATTAGTCTTCAGAATCTGGCATTTATTTTACATAGATAGCATATCAATACAGATGAGACACATTTCTAATACTCAATAACCATATGTGGGTGGTAGCTATACTGCTGGATTAACAGTATAAAACTGGATTAACTCTAGTTTTCAGATAAGAACACAGTTAATCTAAAAATAGGGGAGATGTGAAACTGTGATCTTCACAGAGATTCTCTGTAGCATAAGACTTGCAGCTTTGCATTAAAAGAATGGACAATCCCTAATTTTTCTAAACAAGGGGCATTTTCCCAAAGCATTGCAGTAAATGTTTATGAAGTGATAGCACACATTACAAGGTACACAGCAGAGACGCAACTAGTAACACAGAAGAGCAAAGGTATTAGCTGACAGTAAAGCTCATTCTGCTGCCAATATGTGAACATTTTTTTCAGACAGAACCCATACTGAAAAATAATTAAGTATCTCAGCATGGGAACATATTATTCAAACATATGTTCCCTTTTTAGTAAATCACAAGAGAAATGCATGCAATCAAGTAACACATGTACAATAACCTTAATGAAACCCAACGTAATATGGTTTCAAGTTCATTCTTAACACCATTTACCTAATTACAGTAAACAATTATTCACTTTTCCAAGTAACTGCCTATATGTGAGAAATTTCTAAATTTGGTAATTTTTTATTAATTAAGCAACATCAAACATATTTTCTCCATCCATTTCAGAAAAGTACTTTTCACTTATATAGCTTTCATTATGACCTATTTATTCCATTTCAATAAAATTTCTTGACAGAAAACAAGAATGCCTTCTGGTATGGGTTATAACATTCTCTTCAAACTTTCTAGAAAGAAGCCTGAAGAAAAATACATGAAAAACTTTGGAAGTATATTTACAAACTGTACTGTTACATTAAAAAATGTCTCTTCTTCACAAAATGTAAAGTAGTCTTTTTCCTTGAAAAGCTAATTAGAATATTCACTTCCATGTAATTAGGAGGAGATTCAGAGGTCCATCAATGAGCTTTAAGGTAATTTAAACAGGAAGGTACTTTGAAAATTATTCTACCTAAATTCTTGTTTTCTATAAAAAGACCCAAAGCACAGAGTGGCTCAACAACTCATTTGAAGTTTCACAGCTAATTGGCCACCCAATCACACATACTGGCAATTAGTAAGTAGCCATTGTCCAAGACAAGATAAATGTTAAAACTACAGAATGATAACAAAGATCCTACCTGGCCATGAAATCTTTTCAAAATGTATGTAACACAATGTTACCTAAGAACATTTAGAATGCTAAACATGGGTGTACCAAAACAGTGTGACAGAAAGCAGAAAAAAGAATGGGATTCCTGAAGAGTGAAGTTTAGTCATAAAGGACACAGGTGAGTAAAGCAGCACAGGTACTCTTCTGTGTGTTGAAAGAAATGTTACTTGCCAGGCAATTATTTGTGAGTAGCAAGGAAAAAATCCTTGGATGTAGCCATGTTTAATACGTTTTCAAGCTAGTAAGACTTAAATGAAAAAAAAGATAGGGGAGAGAATGTAAGTGCCTCTTTATAGAACTGTGTGCTCTGGAAACCAGGGAAGGAGTTATGCAAGGCTTTTGCGAGAGGGATATGGAATAGGGCCACTCTTCCCACTGTCGGTCAGGGAACTTGGCATGATGTATTTACTTAGTGACAGCACATTTCATTTGAAGCTGTCACCCACTTTATGGGAATTCAGAAGAGTCTTTTTTGGGATGGGGAAGAGAAGACTGAGGGACCGTGAAAGCTGTCTTCTGACATATTAAGTAAGGATCATTAAAGTAAGAGTAGACTTCATATTTAGATATAAAGCACAACAGAATTCTTAGCAAAAGACATCAGATTTCAATTCCATAAGAAGAACACTGTTTAACAATCAAAGCCATTCAAAAGAAAATAAAAAGGAGGGGGAGTGAGAGACTAAGTTTTTAAGCAAAGCCTAGATGATGATGATGATTCATTTTAATACAGCAGACAGATTAAGAGTTTAAACAGAAAACATCAGAAAGCCCTTCTATAATAGAGACTATATAATATGATAAAGGAGTCTTAAAAATAGTGACAACTCTAAATTTTTGGCCACAATAAGTATGGAAATCTTTTGTTTCAATGACTTAACTCAGTTATTTCATTAATAACATTAGTTAATATGTGGATATCACATATGAGAAATACTCATATTTAATCTGCCAAATCTCTACAGGATATAATCACTCCTATAAATTTAAGACCACTACGCTGCTTTTATCAAAGTTAGTATACCTTTAAGGAAATCCTGAGAACAGGGGAGTCGCTGCCCCATGGCCCACCGTGCCAATCCCAGACATTTAAAGAATTGCTTTAAGAAATACAAAGATGTTAAACATTTTTTTTCTCTTAAAACACACATGTATTAGAAGTAAAAATGACTGAGGCAAGGAAATAGGAAGTCATTTTCCTTTTTTCCTACAGGACTGCTTAATACAATGGGGGATATTCTCAAAATAAAATAATCTATGTTAATTTTATCTAAATTGCAGAGAACAAACTTTCTGACTAAATTGCAGTGAACATAAGCTTCTTTACATCAAGAAAGGAGATTACAATAAATATGTTACACAAAAATAGCCTTTATACATATATTTATGAAGCTTACAAATATGTATATTTTTATTTTCAAGTTCATAAAATAAAAAGTACTTAAAGGTTTTTTGGATGGACAATAAAACTTGTCAAGAGCTATAAAAATATGTGCTGATATGAGAATTGAGAAAAAAGAAAAATACAGTGCTTGAGGCACTGTATTTCAAAGGAAAGTGAATGCCACTTTGCCATGTACAAAAAAAATCAATATTCTTCAGAATCAAAAATTGTATAATCCTATAACAACCTCTTAGTTCTCAAACATAGGCCAGAATACAAAACCAATTCAAACATTGTCTGGAAAAATAACAAGTAGAAATGACTTAGGAACATTTTGACCAAGAATACTGAGGAAGGAGGGATAAATTATCAGATATTAAAGGCCTGCAAAATATAGAACACTCTGGGCATTAATACAAATCAACAGAAAAAAATCCAATCAGAGCTTATTACATTATAAAGGTGGCAAGGTAAATTAGTAGGACAGGATACGGTTATTTAAGGGGGCGCCTGGGTGGCTCAGTCAGTTAAGTGTCCGGCTTCGGCTCAGGTCATGATCTCACAGTTTGTGGGTTCGAGCCCCGCATCGGGCTCTGGCTGACCGCTAGCTCAGAGCCTGCAGCCTGCTTCCGATTCTGTGTCTCCCTCTCTCTCTGACCTTCCCCTGCTTATGCTCTGTCTCTCAAAAAAAAATATTAAGAAAAAAATCAACTCTAGTTGATAATTAGATAGCCACCTACAGAGGAAAAAATAAGGTAGACCTCAACTCCATGCACACCACAAAGTAAGTTTCAGAGTGATTAAAGAACAAACATATGAAATAATGTAAAAAATCACTCCCCTAAAAAATTTAAAATAGCATGAATATTTAGTAAATCTTGGAGAGATTTTCTAAATTTAAACATAATGGAAGAAATAACAGAGGAAGATGTGAGAAACAAAAACCCTAAGATTAAAGGCAATAAGCCACATGTGAGAGAACATTTATATTAGTGAACAAAGTGTTCATACATTATGTACATACAAATAGATAATCAAAACAAGAATCCACATGGTAAATGAGTGAGGCATAAAACAGGCCACTGACAAAGAGAAAGAAAAATATAGTTAGTAAAGATAGGGAAAACTGCAATTACACTAAAAATTGAAAATGCACATTAAAGTGAGATAAGATTTACTAATAAATTAGCCAGTATTTTTAATTATTAAGACTTCTAAATTTGGGCTACCTAGAGTGCTAAGAAAAGGCATTCTAGGAAACAGGTCAGAAAGGTAAATTGATAACCTTTCTCAACAGAGCCTGGCAACTTAGGCAGACAGAAAGAAACTAATGAAATACACTACAAAATAAGAAAAACAGAAAAGTAGCCATTATGTAGTTGCGTGCTGAGGCGTGAGGGAGAAAGAGAGGTCTTTTCACTCAATTGAATCAGTATTTCAAATTATTTCAAGTAAGCGCTGCTTAAACTATCTGTGACCAAGCACCGTACTGTGTTTTGTTCTCTTTTATTTCTAATCTATTTTAAAAGCAAAATTTAAATCACATAAAATATAAACCCATTTTCTTAAACTATCAAGGTTAACATTTAAATTACTCTGCCAGTTGTGTTAAATCTAATTTATTTTCCTTGATATCTGTACTCATGTGCATGTTTGCGGACATACACGGATTCACGAACCACACTCTGAACAGCACTGTTCTAAATGATGCAGTGCCTGAGACATGCTGATAGGCTCCTACGTAACACCCAACTTCCCATTATTAAAAACAATAATTTATCATGCACAGATTGAGTACACTCATTCTGAGAGAGTTTTGAAAGGACAGTCAGCACAATCTGATTGCTCTATGCAGTCCTTGACCACAACTTTGTTTCCTCTGATTTTGAATAACTAATGTGTAATCTGCTTTGCGAGTCTGATAACTGCCAAATATTAAGCATACCACAGAAAATTAGTCACCATCTCTGTAAGTTTTACATCTTTTTAGTCAATTCTCATCAAGTTAACCTACATTTTAAAATGTAATTCTAATCAAGATATCAACAGACTGTTTTTGTTGTTTCAACAGGGATAAAGGGCAGTAAGTTGATTCTTAAGCTCACCTGGAAGGGAAATGCAAAACTGACTTCATATTTTGGTAAAGCAAACAAACAATGGGATGAGTGCTCTTACCCTACCAAATACCTATTAACCCTACAAGGCAACAGAAACTAAAATAAATTGACTCTGACCAGAACAACAGTAGTATAATAACTATAACTGGCAACAATAGCATAAACATTTACTGAGCATCCATTATGAACAAGGCATGTGATAAAAAAAAGCTTGATGTTCATTAGGTCAGTATTTCTCACAACTCTTCCAGGTAGATGTTATTATTTCCATCTTATTATAATGAAAGACACTTATTAGGGCTGAAAAATAAGTGACTTATCTGGGCAAAAAGAAAGAATACATTGATGGAAAAAAATGGAGTTTTCAGGCAGCATTTTCAAGTCACTAAGGAATGGCTGTGAGGCAAGTGATGATCAGATTATAAAATATACTTCAATCCCACCTACCAAGAGACACAAATATCATTTCCAGGTGGGTGAAGTGATATGTCTAAAAAATAAAACTAAAAACATTCTAGAAAAATAAGAGTATTTTTTTAAAAATTGTAAGTTTGAGAAAATCTCTCTAATAAGATACAGAGAAGTCAGAATTGAGTGCAAAAAAAATTAAGAACTCTAAAACAAGGTTACTATTTCAAAAAATTAAGAGAAATATACTGAGCAAAATTATTTGCAAAATTTAAAGGGTTATTATGCCTCATATTTAAAGAGCATCGATGTGGGGAAAAAAACCAAGTAACTTAACAGAACTGAGTGAAGAATACTCAGAGAAATCCACAGAAGAAATACTAAAAGACAAAGATTTCCCACCTCGCTAACAATAAGGAAAATAAAAACTATAAAAGAGAAAAAGGAAGACAATATTTTTCAGTCCTGAGACATAAAAATCAAAATGTTGATAATATCTAAGTTGGCAAGAGTCTGGTAAACACTGATACACAGTTGTTAGAAGATTATTCACATCACTTTCTTTCTGAAAGCCCATCTGTGGTTCCTATCAAAACTAAATATCTGGTTATCCTTTGACTTAGATATATTTCCAAGAACTGGTACTTAAGAGAAATATATTTAGTCTTTGAATATACTGTTTCTTATTCACAGAATGCTTTTTTTCTTGTTTTTGTCTAGAAAACTCATACATGTTTCAATACCAAGCTCCAATGTCCCTTCCTTAGGTACATGTTTAGATCGCCTTTGTATTTCTTAGCACAATTCCAAAAGGCTCCAAATATTTTAAAGCACGGGTAGAACACAAGGCCAATCAAAACCAGTGTGAGAACATGAAGACAGATGTGTGAAGGAGTTAGTAACAATGGCTAAAGCAAACAGAAGGAAGAGTTTGAAGGCAGGAGGGGAACAGTTACTAGGCTACAGCTAGACAGTCTAAGAAGAGTGACTCAAACTAGCCCTAAGTGAAACAAAGAGGAGAAAAGAAGTCCCACAGGTACATTTTCAAAGCACCTGAACTCAAGAAGGGAGGGAAGGAGGAAGGGAAAGGGGAAACTTAAAAAAAAAAAAAAAAAAGGTATGTAGTGACAGAGCAATTACTCTTAGTCAGACCTGTCACTAAATCCTTGAGAGAAAAACATGAATTTTTAAAAAGGCTTCATAAAAAATTGCTTGCACCGACTCATCAATTACCTTCTAAAATGAAGACTATAAAATCTTTCTAAATTATCACATATAACATCTAATGTAGAATATCATATATGTGATATGATAAACGATTTTAATCACAATAAGTGGAATTGGTGTAAAGCACAATCTATATCAATTCCTTCTCCTTTAAGGGTGGTTCCCCACTGTTTAAGACTAAGAGCTCCAAAAGCATCTGTTGAATGAATCAATGGTAAATGAATAAAGATAAAAATGATTAAATGTATAGTAGATACGGCATAAGTGTCTGGATATGATCAAATCTTGTTCCAGGATAAAGGATTCAGGAAAGTGTAATGAATTACTATTAAAAATAATCATGAAATCTACTTGAACATTTTAGTTCATTACACTAAGCTTTTAAATTTTTGTTTAAAAGGAAATGTTTAGTAAACTAATATGGACCAATAACTTACAAAGAAATATTGGTGTAACTTGTAAATAATAAACCAGGTTTACTTTAGATTTCCCCCATATATATTTTCTAATATTGTTTTCATTTTTTTCCTATAAGCATGAACTGAGTCTTAAGGTTAAAAAAAAAAACAAACTACTAGACACCAAGAAGACAAAAAGAAAAAGTCTCAATACAAAAATTCCTCATGGTATTAGGAGGCAGATGATGTACGCATGTACACACACATACATAAAAATACAAGGAACTATAAAAAGTAGCAGTAGTAGTAACAGTACACCTACTCTGTATAAGAAAGTTAAAATTTAAGCTAGAGTTCCAATTAAAGCTTTGTGGGAAGGTCAAGTTTTATTATCAGTTATTAAAAACAAACCTGTTTAAAACACACACACACACACACACACACACACACACAAATAATAAAACTTTAAACAGACAGAGGTAGAGTGAAATGAAGAAAAATAAAGTGTCATAGGGCTTAGACCAGGGCTGCTGTCATCAAATGCAAAATGTGTTCTCAGGCCAAAGAAGGAAGTGCTAGCCCAGTGCCTTGGTTACCACCTTCACCTTGGCTACCAATCTTCCTGTCCTGTCATGTCTTGGGTTCCAGTTTCTTTACTGATAAAATAGAGGGGTGGAACTTGCATGTCTCCTAAGGTACTCAACTCCTTTAGCTCTGAAATTCTGACGCATGTTTTCTAACAGCCAATATTTTCCTATTCAAAGACAGGCAAGATTTTATACTGTTTCCACTAGATGAGATTAGATTGTTTTTTAGGCTGAGGATAAATACAAATAATCCTATTGAATCAGCATTCCAAATTATGAAAACAAACTGTCAAGACAGTCAGCACTGGCAGCTTATTAAACTCCATAGTAACTACTAAAAATTTTCACGGAGATACATGAATATCCAGTATCATATGTTACATGGAAAATATTGCCTGGTTATTAATTGTCAAAACCATCTGATGGATAAGGAAAGAATTCTAATTATAAAAAGATTACGCAATCCTGTGTATTCTCAGGTCATTGCTTCTAAAGGTTCTGACTCAATTCATGCACTACTGTCCTTTTACTCCTTTTATAAAACAGTCCTGAGACAGTGGATACACCTACGTTATGTACGATGGTATTATCATGCACGTTATTCTCTGTACTCCCAACAGGCCTGTTCTAATGAATTTAACAACTCACCGCGCGAGCTGAGTCCCCGAAGTCGATCTTCAACCTCCCCATGGCCCTGATGATGGCGATAATTGACTGGATGGTGTTGCTGTAGACCACCGCTTTGTACTGTTTACATTCCTCCTCTGAGTAGCCAGCTTCATGGATAATTCTAATGAGACCAAGGGAAAAACAAAACAAAACACTTAACTTCCTTTGATGAAAGGGTACACTTAAACATAAAAAAAATTAATATTTAAGTCCACTTACTTCATTTGCTTCACAATTGTACTTTTCCCAGATTCACCAGCGCCTAAAAAAAGTAAAACAAAGAATTTGTAACTTCATCCTTATTCTGTATCCAATCCCCCAACCCAGGCACACATACACACCTTTCTTTCTGTCTCTTAACAGCTGAATTTTATTTTCTATCAAAACAATCTTTAATGGTGTCCAAACATTGAAATTAGAAAAATTGTCAAAAATAAATCCCATCTGCTTATTACTTCATAATACTTAAATTCAATAAACTCAACTAAAAAATGGTTTGTGTGTATTCACTATAACAATACAAAATTCAGTCTTCTATAACTTAAACTTAAGCACTATCAATTAGTTTTATTCAAAATTTTGCTCCTTCTTAGAGGATACTCTGGTCAGTTGTCCTAATTTTAACCTTTGCTTCTTCATAGAAATGAAGTAGACGGCAGTGGTGCCAAGAAGCCATATAACAACAAATTAAAAATATTCTATATTAAAGCAGTTATGTCTGTGCAATGCGTGTTCAGACACCATTGTTAAATGTCAGACACACAGCCCACCTAATGTGCTGGTATACAGAACAGAAACGTCTCTCCCCCATGTTCTTCTAGCTTCCCTGTCACACAAGTCATAAATCCATTTTCAAGGTGTTCCTTCACTTTCCACATGCATGCAAGTTCTCTTCACAACCTGGGCTCCTAGCGTTCTGCCATCAGAACATAAACGTATTACTGAGGAAAGAGCACTTCACAAAAGAGCCCTTTTATCCTTCACTCTTAATAGCAGCTGATCCCTTTGCACCATATCGTATCAATTATTTGTCAGGCTCCTTATGATTGCTTGATACAGAGAACATCTGAGCAAAGGACACAAGGAAGGTAAGACAGGTCTATCATTTGCCTTTATGCGGTCTTTGGCCAGGGCTACATATCGTAGAGGTATTTATCACGGTCTGAGAGACACAGCTAGGATTTTTATGATCTGAGCCCCATTTTCCCATTTTCCTACGGCCATTCCCACAGTGCTTTCAGATCCAGCATTACTGAACAACTTCTGGCTCTGGAACACCTATGTGATCACATCACAGGTCTTCAAACGTACTGTTTCCCTGCCAACATTTATTCTGCTTCTTCTTGCCACCCTAGCTATCCTCCATCAACCATAAACTTACCTCCTTTATCAATCTTTCCTGACCCACTGCCCCTGTGATCCCTGCTGCCCCTCACATTACACGTTTATGTGAATATTTCTTGGAAGTCTCATTGCTAGACACACAATCAACCCGAAATGTACTTGAATTTATTTAAGCTATTTGTGCCTGTTACAATTAGATGGCAAACTTGTGGGCACTGTTCCCTTTGTTCCTATCCCCCTGCAGCTACACACACACACACACACACACACACACACACATACACACAATACTCTCAAATCATCAGAGGCATCTGAGAACAGAATCACAGTTAAATGGCCTATTTGAAAATCTGCGGGACAAAAGCTGCTTAAATTTTACTTGTGATTTAATATTTAAGAAATTTTCCCAATAGAAAATAGAAAAGCAGGAGCTGAATAAACCATGAGGGTATTCTTCATTTACAGACAGCCTTTGAATCTTTGAGGGCATCTGCCAATAAAAACAATCCCAAGATAAACAACCCATTATTTATTAATCAATAACAGTGTACTTGGCTCTGTGAAAAGCACCACAGTAAGCATTATGGCTCACACATTTCTCTCATTCAAGAGAGATCCACCCACCTAACACACCCTAGGCAGTTTCCAGCAGACCTATCCTCAAGAAGGCCCTCTGGGTTTCTGGAGCACTGCCGACTGAGTCAGTAGCAGCCATGCTGTGCAGATGAGACCTTCCAGATCCCGGTAACCACATACAGAAGTGGTGATTCCACTGGCATAGCGAGTTTTGATGAACAGCCACCCTCAGACCATTCTTTAATCAAACTTAACAAGTGGAAGGCCCAGATAAAGCCTCACATCATCCAAGCCAGTGAGGTCTGAGAGCCAAGTGGGGTAAAATCAGAAATAGTGAAAACACAAAAACAAAAACAAAAACAAAACCCATCAGTTAACATGAGAAATTTATAATCTTAACAAGAAAAATAGAACAAATTTTCCTAGCATTACCTTTAAGTTCTAATTCATTTCATATCTCTTAAAATAATTGATAACATGGGACACTTAGCTTACTTCGCAAGGAGCATCTTGGTCAATAGTATGTGCTTCAAAATATCCTGAAATCTGTTTAACATTAAAGATTGAGGATGGAAGTGTTATTAACTGGATTATCTACCTAATTTTTTTGTTCATCACAAGGTGTTCTTTGAGGAGTAGATATCCTAGAGGCAGAAATGCTGCCTGGTTAGGGTTCCGACATCCTAAATACTGGTGTTCTTCCCACACAGCCCACAGTAAAGAGTTAAAGGTTGTTCTCTACAAATCTCTGCACAGTACTGTTTGAGAGACTGACAAGAAGCAATACTGCAAAAGGAAAAAAAAAATCTCCAAGGTAGTGGAGGCGCAGGGGAAAGATGGAAAGGATCAGTTTTCCTAGCAATACTCAACTAGGCAGCTATTGTTTTCTCCCCTAAATCAAAAGGGTAATTAAAAATGGTTGGGAACACCCTTCCTTCACGGAGAAACAAGGACTAAACCATATGTATAGAAAGATCAAAATGTGTGACCATTGTGGTCACAAGGCCAAATCGGTCAAGGTGACTAAGGGAATTTACAAAGTAACTGTGAACAAGATAGTCACTGTGAACTGAGAAACTTCAGAGTTCTAGGAAGGGAGATTTTAACTCCCAAAGGGCCACGGAGGTGTGCAATATGATGGTGGTAGGCCAGTAAGCCAATAGTTATCAAGTCAAAGTTGGGATCACTAAGAGGATCCCTCAGGCCTCTCTTTAAGGAGGAAGTGGCTAATGGAAAATTGCATCTCTGGGGCACCTGGGTGGCTCAGTTGGTTAAGCATCCAACTCTTGGTTTTTGCTCAGGTCATGATTTCACAGTTCGTGAGTTCGAGCCCCACACTGGGCTCTGCACTGACAGTATGGAGCCTGCTTAGGGTTTCTGCTCTCCCTCTTTCTCTGCCCCTCCCCTGCTCTTGTTCTACCTCAAAATAAAGAAAAACTTAAAAAAAAAAAAAAAAGAAAATTGAATCTCTGAGATCAGACAGTAAGCTCAGCAGGTTAATGAAATGGAGTTTAGCACCTGATAACACACCATACAGATGGTAGTAGCAGAGAGTGCCACTAAGGTAACACTGAGAGGAAACTCAACGCGATCTGGGGTCACGTGTGCACAGCCACCTATTAACAATGAGATTTGGGAAAGGGAAACACATCCACTTAGGACAAGCAGGAGGAGGGAACCAAAAACCAAATCAAGATCTAAGTAATCCTTGGCTAGATTCTAATTATTTCACTGAAATTATATAATTTACCATCATAAAATAATAAACAGTATCTGCCCATGATTTTGTTGAAGGACAGTACAGTCAACCTAAAGTTTTAACTGCTAGTAGTTTAAAGACAAAGAACCTCTAACCTCTTCCACACACTCTTCCTCCCTACCCCTCCACCAAGAAGATTCTTTGTCCAATTCTCTGCTCAGGGTCACATTTATAACATTTATTTCTTGGTTTCAGTATTTCAAGCTGCCCAACATTACATACTATTCAGTTATTAAAATGGTGATTTAGTTATTTTATTCTGAATTCCTGACATCACCATTCCGCTTTTAAGAAATCCTAATTTTATGAGAATTTAATAATTTCAAAATTTTACATTGAATAAAAATACATTATAGTTTAGTTTAAATGGGAATAAAATCAAATTAGAAGTTGCATTTAAAGTCACTTCTGTTTATCATAGTGCTACAGTAAGATCAACAAGCTCAAGATCCTTATATTTAAGAAAGAAGGTTTAAGGGCCAATATAAATTAAAAATATGAGGCTTGCAGCACATGGGTGTGACCCAGTCAGCATATGGGTGAACCTCTCTCCCCCTCTGCCTGCCTGTCTCTCCCACTCACATTCTCTAAAATTAAAAAAAAAATAAAATTAAAATTAAAACTATGAGGCTTTATTAAACCCTCTGAATGTACAGGGATAGTGGTCCCCTCCTTATTCTTAGGACATTTACTATAGAAAAATTAGAATTGTAAGTACTTTTTCTCACTTTCAAGTATGTGTGTGTGTGTGCGTGTATGGGTGCTCAGTCGGTTAAATGTCTAACTTCAGTTCAGGTCATGATTTTGCGGCCCGTGGGTCTGAGCCCTGCCTCAGGCTCTGTGCTGACAGCTTGGAGCCTGGAGCCTACTTTGGATTCTGTGTCTCCACACAGACTCTCTGGGACTCTCTCCCATTCATTCTCATTCTCATTCTCTCTCTCTGTCTCAAAAATAAATAAATATTAAAAATATTTTTAAAAAAAGAAAAGAAAAGAAAAATAGGCCTTGTTTCGGTCAGCTCTGTGACCCAGAATGTCTTTCTCAAGAGACTAGGAGCCATTTCTTTGAACTGTACACATCAAGAGAGGGAGCGACCCTATCTTCCATTTTTCTGTGGAGAAGCCTAACTTGGGTGGGTGCCTTGTTCCAAGATGCAAAGCTACCTTCTGTCATAAAGATATGAGACATGTTTCTCCTTTGGGTAAGGCCAATGAGCTAACACTAATGGTCTACCCAACTAACAAAGATTTGTATAAGGCGTCAGGCCTCTCAAGCACTAGTTAAGTCTAACTTGAAAACATGTATGTAGTTAAACTGTATCCATTTGGCTATATATGGGATGAGATTTCTTTCCATCTGTGCAATCTCGTAGTGGACTGCCTCTAATGTACACCACACTCTGGGTCAATGTTTATTCAAAAATAAATAAAAGTGTTTTCTTTCTCTATTTTTGTAAGGAGGATATCTAGGTTGAGAGAAGATTTTGTTTCTAATTATTGTTCCTCAACAGGGATCATAACCTAAAAATCTTTCTAATTCAGCTATAAGAAGCTCTGAAATTTTTTAAATAAACACATAACTATTACAGGATATATCTGGCATTCTAGGATAAAACAATAATTTTATAATTACTGTAAACACCAGAATCTAGAACCCCCAAATGACTTTCTCAAATTTTAAAAAATGTTTAATGTTTTATTTTTGAAAGAGAGCGAAGAGTTTGTGTATGCACACTAGCAGGGAAGCAGCAGAGAGAGAGGGAGACACAGAATCTGAAGTAGGCTGCAGCCTCTGAGCTGTCAGCAGAGAGCCCGGCACAGGACTCAAACTCATGAAGCATGAAATCATGACCTGAACCTAAGCAGGATGTTTAGCCAACTGAGCCACCCAGGCACCCCTGGTGCTTTCTCAATGTTAACTCTCCATAAAACTAATCCCTCCCTAAGCCACTCATGCCTGAAAAAGGTCCCATCCTACTACACCGAGCAAGAATGACTGCACAATCAAGACTACTCTAGAAAGGCAGGACGAAAGGAGAGAATTGTGGGCAGCGCAGGAAGCTTTTTCCTGGCAGCCCAGTAAGAGGCCACGTAAGTTCAGGTTTCCTCTACCCCAGCATTTCCCAATGTTTGTGTCGTCATCAGCTGGCTCTCTTCTGTTGCTCTCAAGGAATTGGGGTTTGGTAAATGGCCATAAATACTGATCTTCTGGAAACTACAATTGTAATGAAGTCCTTTTTGTCTCTGAACCAGTAAACTCCTGTCCTCTGAAAACAGAAGTTAGCAGAAAACTGTAGTAAGCTAATGTATTAGCTTGTAAGTAAGGTAAAGCCTCAAATACTGAATAGTTTCTGACATGCTATTGTTTGATTTTTAATTAACTCCCAAATTCTGGCAACTATGGACACTTCCAGTCATGTTTCTACATCTGTACTACTTAACTTTTAAAATCTCTAATCTTTTGGGGTACCTAAGTGGCTCAGTCAGTTGAGTATTGACTCTTGATTTTGACTCAGGTCATGATCTCAAGGTCATGAGACTGAGCTCTGCGTCAGCATGGAGCGTGCTTGGGATTCTCTCCCTCTCCCTCTGCTCCTCCCCCAATTGTACACACACTCTCAAAATGAATAAACTTACTTTTTTCCCCCCTTCCCACAAATGGCAGCTCAAACAGGTCTGTCCATTAAATTCAAAGGAAGAGAACAGTTCTCAAAGTATGATTTCATGATCAACAGTATCAGCAACACTGAAGAAATGTATATTGCTAGGACCCACCCAGAACTTACTGAATCAGACACTCTCAGAGTGGGCCCAACAATCTGTGTTTTAACAAACCTTCCAAGTGGTCCTGATGGAAGCTAAAGACCAAGAACCAGTGACACAGAAGAAAGGTCACCTCTTTTTTTCCCTGGTTTAGTGATCAGAGTGACTGTAGTCATTTAGTTGTTGACTAGCTATCTCCTGTTCCAAAGTGAGATAAGTAATATTGCTTTACATTTCTGCAAACAGCTTATTAAAAGGCAGCTGGATTCTCGATTCTCTGCATTTAATATAGTGCAATTACTTATTACTTTGGTTGAAATACATTAAAAAGCTATTTTCACATAATTATGTAATTATTAGAAAAGGGAAGAGCAATTTAACAGCACTTACAGATAATTATGGATAGCCTTCTTTGATTCTATACCAAAATTTGTAAAAGGAGAGTTTTGGGGTACCTGGGTGGCTCCAGTCAGTTAAGGGTCTGACTTCAACTCAGGTCATGATCTCACCATTCATGCGTTTGAGCCTCACATTAGGTTCTGAGTTTACAGCTTGGAGCCTGGAGCCTGATTCAGATTCTGTGTCTCCCTCTCTTTCTGTCCCCTGACTGCTTGTGCTCTATCTCTCTCAAAAAACAAGTAAATAAACATTAAAAAAAAGATTTAAAAAAAATGCATAAAAAGGGCGGTTTAAAGACTGGTTATAATGCATTTCTATGAAAATTTCATACTTTGATACATTAAAGTTCAGTGGTCTATCTTGTACTTTGATGGATATTTTACCCATGTCTGATTTGAAAATTAGTTCACTGAGCTATGCAGAACTGAATGTTAATGTCTTTTCAATACCAAGTAAAAATAACATAACAATAAGAATATATACTATTCATATCATATGTATATATTTAATCATCTTTTTAATATTACCCATAATCATCAGAAAAAAACTTTAAGTCTTGGGAAGATAATCAAGCTCTCAGTGCTATGGATAAGTTTTTAAATTTCAAAAAACAATTTTTTTGCTTAAAAACTCTAATTTTGTTATTGGCAACAAACACTGTTAGCTGTTTTTCTTGAAATGACAGACTAACTCTGCCAAATTCCCAAGTAGGACTAACCACAATTTCTTTCAAGTATAAATGGTATTCCAGGAAAAGAGCAAGTAGTTCAATTCACAACTTAATCATACAACTGTTTTTCCTCAAAATAACCAACATGGTTTGGAATGTGGCAGAGTATTCTGGTTACACAACATATTGAAGAGGTATGTACCTAATGGTCAAGATTTAATATAAATAATGATTTTTACAACGAGCATTTTTTTATGACAAGTGCATAGTAGTGAAGAATACCATGATTATAAGTACAGTTTAGTGCTACTGACATGATTCAGTATTTTGACCTATTATTATTTTGGTTCTATAAATAACAAATGACAACACAATTAAAAAGGCAAACAACTGCTTAGTAGGATTATGAAAATGGTCTCCGCAGGCCCATGGGTCACTCCTAGAATTGCTGGTTTAATGTCTTTCTCACGCACTGGACTATAAACTATGAACAAAGAGAGCCTTGGTGTTTTTTACCATGATATCCTCCAAGCTTTCTCCTACACTTAGTACACTTGCATAAGAGCACAATCAACATATTCTCTGGCAGGCAGGCAGGCAGGAAATACACTATGAAGGGGGCACCTGGGTGGCTCAAACAGTTGAGGGTCTGACTTCAGCTCAGGTTATGATCTCACAGCTTGTGGGTTCAAGTCCCACATCGGGCTCTGTGCTGACAGCTCAGAGCCTGGAGCCTGCTTCAGATTCTGTGTCTCCCTTTCTCTCTGCCCCTCCTCTACTCATGCTCTGTTTCTCTCTGTATCAATAAAAAATAAACATTTAAATTTTTAAAAAATTTAAAAAAAAAGAAAAGAAAATACACCAAGAAGAAAGTATTAGAAAATGTAACAATATTTCCATGAACTGTGGAAAGGGAGACTTCTGTTAAAAACCAGAAAAAAAAAAAAAAGGAAAAGTGTGGTGGGAGCCTGTGATTGCCCATTAAAACAGGTTCTCACCTTTTGAAATAGGAGTAGTGGCTGGGAACATGGCAGCTAAAGACTGTATTTTCCATCCTCACTTGCTGCTAGGTGTAAACCCAATCACCACATTTGTCTTCAAAGCAAATGATTTGTGGAAAAGAAAAATGCAAACTTGGACTCGCTCTCCTCATCCTTTGTATAAGCCAGAAATTAGGTGTGGTATGGTCTTCTTCTAAGCAAATACATTAAGACAATGGCCAGGGGGTGCTGGGGCAATGAGAAGGCAGAAACTTGGGTCCCCCCCCTCCCCCCTTTAGGCTGACAAATTTACTTATTTATTTAGTTAATTTTAGAGAGAGCACACATGAGCTGGGGAGAGGGCAAAGGGAGAGAGAAAAATCTCAACCAGGCTCCACATTCAGCACACAGAATGACATGGGGTTCAATCCCATGACCCTGGGATCCTTATCTGAGCTGAAATCAAGAGCTGAATGCCCAACCAACTGCACTACCTAGGTACCACTATGCTGACAAATGTTTTAAAAGTTGTCTAGTTTAAATACATAAGCAAATATATAAACAAATAGATATTATGAACAGTGAAGTCCCCAAACCTACATTTTTTAAAAATCACAATAAAGTGGAAAGACAAAGTACCAATAGGGGACAAAACCAGTAATTAATAAGTATCAAAGTACAGATTTAATGCATAATGAATTAATATTAACTGACCAAGAAAAGAACAATTTGTAGAGAAAAACAAACATATATAGCATTCTTCAGCTGTAAATATATATTCATGCAAAAAATTACATCAAAAGAAATATATCAAAAAGTTTATATTTGAGTATGGCAACTTCATTATGCAAATACTTCTGTGATTTCTAAATCTTTATGTTGTACATGATAACACTGACGATTATGCACTTAGCAAAACCTTGGGTCCTATCTCTCATGATTAAATATGAATAAAATTATCTTTTAAAATCTCATTTGCTTCAACCCACATCCCCGTATCATCACTCATGCATATAAATCTCACATTCTAATCACAGCAAATTACTTTTCCTACCAAAACTTTCATGATCATCCCTACCTCCCCCTACTTTATTCTAAATTGAGCCCTGTATTAACATGGACACTAAGAAGGCCCACACTTTGTTTAGGTGGGGGAGCATCTGGGACTGTGCCTTTCCAACTTTCAGGACACGTGGAAAGTATGCTGACAGATGCCGGGTCCACCACATGGCCCATTATGGCAGGTGGGAGGACTGCAGCCCTACACGGACTCGGGTGAGAGATTACGAGGCCCGCAGAGAGAGGCAGCTCAAGCAGGTGGGCTCTTGGCAAGCCATCACTGATGGCACCAGACACTTTGATTGTGATGCCAGGACCACCTAGGTAAGAGCCATCATGTTCATGACTAGAAGGGGCAGAGCACAATACATCTACGTGACTACTTGGTCCCTGTTACAGTAAGTTATAGTAAGTTACTCTGCTCTTTCTTCCCACTCACATATTGACCCCCACACCAATTATGAGTTAACAGCCAGAAAGGGAGGATGGCAAGTGATAAAACATTTTCATCTGAAAACTATATAGACTTTTTACTTACTTATAAAAAGGAATGAAATCGTGCCATTTGCCAACATGGATGTACCTAGAGAGTACTAGGCTAAGTGAAATACGACAGCGAAAGAAAAATACCATATGATTTCACTTATATGTGAAACCTAAGAAACAAAACAAAACAACAAAAACAAACAGACTCATAAATACAGAGAACAAACTGGTAGTTTCTAGAGGAGAGGTGTCTGTATGTGTATGGGGGGCAGGGAGTGATGAACAAAACAAGTGAGGGGAATTAGGCAGTATAAACTTCCAGTTACTAAATTAATAGGTCATGGAAATGAAAAGTACAGCATAAGAAATATAGTCAATAATATTGTAACCACATTGTATGGGACAGATGGTGACCACACTTTTGTGATGAGCACTCAGTAATGCATAGAATTGTTAAATCAATGTTATACATCTCAAGCTAATATAACACTATATATTAATAACTTCAATAAAAAATAAATGGGCTGTTTAAATGATCGGATTGGACTAAGGCTTAAGCAACACTGAACGTTTTGTAATATTCTCTACTAATCAGCAGGTAGGGGTTTAGCAGGAGGTAGGCTGATTTTAGACTAAACTAAAACAAAAATGGTATCCCAAACATCTCAACAGCCTGCTCTGAGAAACTATTAAAAGGGACTCAGAGAAGCATGTTATACAAGTGATGTGGGCTAACATCGTTCTCTCATCTCTTTAAAAATTTTCAGCTAGAAACTAACCCGATGCATATACTACCATTCTACTTTTCTATTTTCACCAACTCAGATGAAATCATTTCTGTGACACCACGCTTTTGGTGGAATGGAATAGAACATAAAAACTGACCACCATTATGGTCAATTAATCTTCAACAAAGGAGAAATAAATATACAATGGGAAAAGATGATCTCTTCATCAAATGGTACTGGGAAAATTGAACAACCAGAGCAAAAGAATGAAACTAGACTACTTTCTTTCACCATACACAAAAATAAACTCAAAATGGATTGAAGACCTAAGTGTGAGACCTGAAAACCTAAAATCCTTTGAAGACAGCAAAGACAGCAGAGACATTAATCTCTGACACAGGCCACAGCAACATTTTTCTACATAGGTCTCCTAAGGCAAGGGAAATAAAAGCAAAAATAAATGACTGGGACTACACCAAGATAAAGTTTCTACACAGCAGAGAAAACTAGTAACTACACTAAAAGGCAATCTACTGAATGAGAAGATATTTGCAAATGATATATTTATGGTAAAGGGTTAGTATCCAAAATATATAAAGAACTTACACAACTCAATACCCAAAAAATTAATAATCCAATTTAAAAATGGGCAGAAGACATGAACAGATTATTTCTCCAAAGAAGACACCCAGATAGCCAACAGACCAAATCACAATGCTCCACATCAATCATCATCACAGAAATGCAACTCAAAACTATAATGAGATATCACCTCACATCTGTCAGAATGGCCAAAATAAAAAGCAGAAAAACAAGTGGGGTGTGGATATGAATAACAAGGAACTTTTGTGCACAGTTGGTGGGAATGTAAACTGGTACAGCCATTATAGAAAACAGTATGGAGGTACCCTCAGAAAATAAAAATAGAACTACTCTATTATCCATTAAACACACTACTAGGTATTTCACACTACTAGGTATTTATACAAAAAATACAAAAACATCAATTCAAAAGATACATACACCTCTATGTTTACTGCAGCATTACTTACAGTAGCAAAACTATGGCAGCAACCCAAATGTCCACGAATAGATGAATAGATAAAGAAGTGGTATACTGGAATGGAATGGAATGGAATGGAATGGAATATTATTTGGCCGGGGGGGGGGGGGAATGAAATCTTACTATCTGCAACATCACGGATGGAGGGAGAGTGTATAATACTAAGTGAAATAAATCAGTGAAAGAAAGACAAATACCAAGAAAGACAAAGACAAATATGATTTCATTCGTATGTGGAGTTTAAGAAACAAAAGAAATTAGCGCGCGCGCACACACACACACACACACACACACACACACACACCCCCGCCCCCAAAGCAAGGAATAGACTCTTAATTATAGAGAACAAACTGATAGTTACCAAAGGAAGGTGGGTGGGGTGATGGAGGATATAAGAGATGGGGATTTAAGAGTACACTTATCATTATGAAAAAGTAAAATAAATAGGCACATCATTTCTATGTGACACCATGCTTTTGGCATGTAAACATGTGGCTTAAAGTTTTCAACAAAATTTTGGTTCAGGCAAAAGAAAGGATTTTAACAAGAGAAAGAACGCCACCTCTCTTTCACGCAGCAGTACAAGTGTAAGCAGTTTGGAGCTCTCGGTCAGCGTGGTAATGTTAGGAATCCAAGCGCCTTTTACCTTACTGCTCTGCCCCGTTCCCGTTCTGGCTTCCAACTCAAGTGCAGGTATCTGTTTGTGATCCCACCTATACATGAACCTTGTGGACAGTGGGAGGGAGAATAAGGAAGCGCAGGAAATGTTTTCTCCATGTAAGTGTGTAACCATCATTTCCACTCATATCACCAGGAGCAGAACCTGGCCTCACTTGGCTCCCAGTCACTAGGTGTGTGGTGATAGGTCTAGAAAATAAATACTGAGGGACAGTGGACAGTGGAGGATAACAAGAAGTCTCTGCATACTGTACTCCTCAAGCCTTTTCTTTTCTTTACTCTGTTTATCTTTTAAGAAACCATTAAAAATTAAATATTATGGGGGTGTCTGGGTGGCTCAGTCAGTTAAACATTCAACACAGGTCATGATCTCAGTTTATGGGTTCGAGCCCCATGTTGGGCTCTGTGCTAACAGCTCAGAACCTGGAGCCTGCTTCAGATTCTAGATCTCCCTCTCTCTTTCTGCCTTTCCCCTGCTTGTTTTCTGTCTCTCTCTCAAAATATATAAACAATGGGGAAAAATAAGTTTAAAAAATTAAATTTTATGCAAATCAACATACACAAAATAAAAGCTGGGTTTGGGTTTTTTCTTTGTTTTGATTTCCTTCTGAAAACTAAATTGGATGCCTCAGAAGGACCCGAGAAAGGAAGCTCTAATCAAGGTTATTAAATTAGGTAAGTGTGAGATACTGTTAAATAGAGAAAGGAAAACTTTTTAAAAATCTATTAGAATTCTTCATTCAGATGCCTTTGCAGGTTATCACTTGAAAGAAACAGAAATTGAAAATAAGGGGTCCATTTCAGAAATGCAAAAGAGACAACTCTGAACAGTAATCAGTGAATCACACTCAAAAAAGGCCATACTCCCTCAATTTTTCACCACTATGATGTTAGCTGTGGGTTTTTCATAAAATCCCACATGAAAAGACTGCTGGATAAAAGTTGACTTACATATTTTTAACTAAAAGTAAATGCTCAAGGTAGGTTTGCATTTTTTAAGGGGTTTCCTAAGACAGGTAGTTTTGACAGATAAATTCTAATCCCATCAGTGCAGATGAAATATCCCCCAGCACCCGAACATATTCAAAACTTAATTACCTCAATCTTCCAATGCAAATGAACTGGCATGGCATTCTTGGCAAAAGGATTTGAAACCAAATGTCTTTTAGGTTTACCTCTTGTACATGCCTGCAACCAGTTTCTAGCCATTTTCTATTTTGTATATCTTCAAAATAATCTAATCCACACCACACGAATTCTCAAGTCAAAGTTAAGCAAAACAAAGGTTCTGAGTCTAGGAAGTTGTATCCAGAATATAAGTAGACAGTCAAGGAAATGAACAATCAAAATATTTTCTTTCATATATGAAGTACACTCTATGTGGAAGGCTTGATACCAGTCACTGAGGACAGAGTGAGTGGAAATAAGAGCTGTGGTCCCTGGTTTCATGAGGGGGAGAAATAGGTGGGAGAAACATGCAGACTGTGTGGTAAGGAAAGATTACTTAGAGGAAATGATTAATATATGCAGTTCACATAAAATACCACACCTGCTACAAATGTATCTTAGCAAATCAATGTACCTAATAATTCACTGTTAGAACTAAATTAATAGAAAGAGAATGACAGTAGAAAGTTACTAAAAAGTTAATAAAACAAGATATGTACAAGTACATACAATTCCAAAATAGAAGAACTATAATCTGTTCTACTTTTCCATCGCTAATGTCTGAAATACTCTTTTTAACCACTCCTCTACGAAGGTCACTGATAAATGGGATGGTGTCCAGAGAGGTGGCATATGGGTCTATGAGCTGCTTCATTCCGAGAAAGGCAAAAGAAGCTAAAAGAAGAAAACATCAGGGAAAAGAAGATGTCTGATAAACAGCTGAGGAGCCCTCATGCAGAAAGAGAAGTTATAGTGTGTGACACTGAAGAAGGCTGAATTAAGATCAATAACAGAAATCACAGAAGAAAATTTGGCTCAGTAGAAGTAATAATCTATTAATAATCTGATGCCAGAATCTATAGAATAACATCATGTCAGGATTGTTATTCTCCCGGTTCTCTATTGTAAAAGGCATATACACGGTTTTCCTAGATGTCATTTTACAGCAGATATAAATTAAAAAGAAATGGGCCCAACTCACTCATTTCCCACACAGTTAACAATACGGTATTGTACACTTAATATTTTGTGGAGAGGGCCAATACCATGTTAGGTGTTCTTATCACAATTAAAGAGCAGGGGGAGGAAGGAAGGAAACAGAGCACAACAGAACCCTGGATTACATCGCTGGAAATCAGTAAAATTATTTGTACCATCCTGACTCATGCAGTTGTGTTAAAACGTAGGTTTCATATAAACAACATTAATAAAAGACTCGGTTGAGTTCATACATTCTGGCCCAGTTTCTGTACAGGGTCAAAGTTCCATGGAGATCAACAAAAGACAAGCCTCCACTGATGCTTCTCATCAGCTACCTCTGCCGAACAAGAGCGAGTCTAACCATGATAAATGAGGGGGCAGCTATAACTAAACCCCTGTACTTCTTCATGCATGTGGACACACAGAGACCTCCATCTTATAAAGAAGAAAACAGGCAAAAATTCTTGCATAAATATCACCCCAAGATTAATTTTTTACAAGAAGATAGGGATTTTTTTTTATTCAAAGATGAAGATATATAATGCACCCAATTACTGCTTTTGACATGATAAAATAAGTGTGCAAGCACTGGCATGCTAATCAGAAAGCTTTATAAAAGCAAAAAGGCCTCACACCTTTAATTATTTAAAAGTGTCATCCGATGAAGTGTAAGAGAAAAAAATTATTTGATCCCAAGTTGAGAATGCTTTAGTTTCCAGTTGAACCAGTTGCTCTAGGGCAACAAAATCATGATCAGCAAACTTCTTAAATAAAAACTGTAAATACTAACATTTGGTGTAAGATGCACTGATACCATGGTGTTAAATGTGAAAAACGTGTATCTTCGAATGAATGAGGTCTGATGTGTCCCTGGTGTCATCCTCACTAGTGGATCTAAATACCAGGTTAGGGTTTCTGTTGGGGACTTAGTATACTTAAGCATGAAGAATTAATAAACATGAAAATTACTCAAGATCAATAGTCATCTGGGAAATGCAAACCAAAATCAGAGTAAGATGCTACGTCTCACTCATAAGTATGGCTAGAATCAAAGAGTAAGATCTTAACAAGTGTTGGGGAGGATGTAGAGAAATTGGAACCCTCAAACACTAGTGGTGGGAATGTATAATGGGACAGCCACTTTGGAAAGTACTCTTGACAGTTCTTCAAAATGTGAAACAAAGAGTTGTCATTAGATCCAAAATTTCTATTCCTAAATATATAGCCAAGAGAAATGAAACATAAACCTAGGAAAAATCTGTACCTGAATGTTTATAGCAGCATTATTCTTTTTGGGGGGGGGAGGGGGAGGGAAGGAGGGAGAGGGAGAGGGGGAGAGGGGGAGAGGGGGAGAGGGAAGAGGGGGAGAGAGAGAGAGAGAGAGAGAGAGAGAGAGAGAGAGAAGAAAGACGAGAGAAAGAATTTTAAGCAAGCTCTATACCCAGAGCCGAGCCCAACATGGGGCTCGATCTCCTAAGAGTGAGTGAGATCAGGACTTGAGCTGAAATCAAAAGTTGGACCCTTACAGACTACGCAACCCAGGCACCCCCTAGCACCATTATTCTTAGTATCATTATCATTCTATTAGTGTTTCCATCAACTGATTAACAAATAAACAAAATGTAGCATATCCATATATGCAAACAATTGATATTACTCCACCATAAAAAGAAAGGAAGTACTGACAGATGTTACAACATGGATGAACTTTATAAAGATTATTCTGAGCAAAAGGGATCAAACACAGAGACCACATATTATATGATTCCATTTACATGAAATGTTCAAAAATGACAAATCTGGAGACAAAACGTAGATTAGTGGATGCTTAGGACCTGGGGGTAGGGTGAAGTTCAGAGGAAATAGAAGATTATTAATAAAGGATATGATTTTTCTTTTGGGGGTAATAAAACTTTTTTAATTTTTTTTTTTTTTTTTTTTACTTTTCTTGGTGTTAATTTATTTTTGAGAGAGACAGAGCACGAGCAGGAGAGGGCAGAGAGGGAGGGAGACACAGAATCTGAAGCAGGCTCCAGGCTCTGAGCTATCCACAAAAAGCCTGACACAGGGCTGGTACCCATGAACCATGAGAGCATGACCTTGAGCCAAAGTTGGATGTTCAACTGACTGAGCCAATCAGGCACCCCAGTAAAAATGTTCTAATATTGACTATGGTGGCACTACATTGTGAATATACTAAAAATCACGGACTCATACACTTTAAATGGGCAAATTTCGTGGTTGGTGAATTATACCTCAATGAAGATGTTTTTAAAAGTTAGGGGCTCCTGGGTGGCTTAGCCAGTTAAGCGTCTCACTTCAGCTCAGGTCATGATCTCGCAGTCTATAAGTCCCAGCCCCACATCAGGCTCTGTGCTGACAGCTCAGAGCCTGGAGCCTGCTTCAGATTCTGTGTCTCCCTCTCTCTCTGCCCCTCCCCCATTCATGCTCTGTCTCTCCAAAATGAATAAACGTTTAAAAAAATAAATAAAAGTTAATAAGGGGCACCTGGGTGTTCAGCTCATTAACTGCCTGACTCTTGATTTCAAGCTCAGGTCATGACATCCTGAACTGTGAGATCAAGCACAGAGCCTCCTTGGGATTCTTCCTCTCCCTCTCTCTCTCTCTCTCTCCACCTCCCCTACTTGTACTTGCTCCTACTGTCTCTCTCTCTCTCAAAATATATACCTAACTTTAAAAAATGTTAATAAAAATTTGGTAAAATCAACAGATAATTTAAGAATAATATTTTAAAAACCTGATGACAGATACTCCACTTAACCTCCTTTCCACAAAAATTTCCCCAAACCTTCAAGAACACTTGGTTCTTTGCTCAGTAAGACCAAACCTCCTCTGCTACTGTGTAGCATTTCTGACAGCAGTTTGCTCACAGATTAGTGATTTTATCTAAAGCTTTAAGTCCAAAGACTTTATACCTAACCAGATAGGTGGTGTTTGATACAGAGAATGATGTAGTTCTCCTACTTTAGTACGATTCTAATACTAGCAAATATTCACTTAAGAGGAAATTTTAGTCTGTAGACTTTTAAAGTTAAAACCTTTTAAGATAATCATTTGAAACACAGTAATTTTAAGGCTTTATTAAAAGAGCAAGAAGGGCTCCTAGAGAAGGAAGTGACCAGCAAAAGTAACCCAGGTGCCAAATGTAGGATAAAGAATCTTCCTAAAAGATTTCATCCTTCCTGAAAGGTTGTCATCTCTCAACTCACAGTTCTTGCTCCCTAGTTTAAGCCAACAAAAAATATATACCTTTTAAAATTCTGACAAATAAATAATGAAAATAAAAATAATCGGGTAAAGCAGCACAGAAAAAGGATGAGAAAATAATTATATAAAACAGATAAGATGAAACCAGTAAGCACAAAATAAGGATAGAACAAGTAACAGTGGAGAAACAAAAACAAAGTAGAAGAACTGGCAAGAGGAAATACACAAATTCTGTAAACATAAACACAGAATCTCAATTTTCATCTGAAAAAAGTGACAAAATATTTTTAGCCAAACCGGCATAGTAAATTTTAGGAAACAGTGTGGGAGTTTGAATATGCTCACATAATACTACTGAAAATAGAACTGTTACAACCTTTCAGAGGGCAGTAGATGATGTATTTTTTAAAACTTAAAAAAACAGCCTAAATCCAAACATTACATTCCTTTCTAGATATCTGCCCTAAACATAACTATGAATTTTAACAATACCAAGAAGAATACTGCCAACCTAAATGTCCAAGAATAGGGATTTTATTAAGTAATATATGAATAAGTAAAAATATATGCATAAAATATGACATTTTATATATTAATACATAATATTAAAATAAATATATAATTCATAAAAATATGAATATATTTTTATATAAGCATTAGAAATATGATGCTTTGGGGGCACCTAGGTGGCATTAAGCATCTGACTTGTGCTCAGGTCATGACCTCACGGTTGTTGAGTTCCAGTTCCACATCAGGTGAGGACAAAAGCCACACTTTGGCTGAGGATGAACCCCCCTTGGGCTCAAAACACAAGCCGTGACTGAACCCTGCTTCTCTCTCTCTCTCTCTCTCCCTCCCTCCCTCCCTCTCTCTGCTCTTCATGGGATTCTCTCTCTTTCTCTCTGCCCCTCACTCACTTGCATGCACTCTTTCTAAGAATATAAAAATA
This sequence comes from Suricata suricatta, assembly GCF_006229205.1. Classification (NCBI taxonomy): domain Eukaryota; kingdom Metazoa; phylum Chordata; class Mammalia; order Carnivora; family Herpestidae; genus Suricata; species Suricata suricatta. The sequence continues at coordinate 67,686,162 of NC_043701.1, read as the reverse complement.
AAAAAATAAAAATAAGATTTTAATGTTATGTTTTTAACATGTATGAACACAAAAATGTACAGAATACACTACATGGGGAAAAAAGCAGGCTGCAAAAGTATATGAATACATCAAATATATATGAATATGCACATATGTAATCAGTATCTGAAAAGATAAATGCTAACTTGTAATCTTCTGAGGCTAAGATTATTATAAATGTTTTTCATTTTCTGATGTCTATTTCTTTTTGTAAATTATTTTTATAATAATGACATATCTTCTAACAAAAATAATCTTACAATGGAACATATTGAAATGAAGTAAATAAGGATCTAGTGGCAAGAACAAAAAGATAAGAGATAAGAAATTTGATGGTTAAGAGCACCTGGATGGCTCAGTCGGTTAAGTGTCAGACTCCTGATTCTGGCTCAGTTCACAATCTCACAGTTTGTGAGTTCAAACACCATGTCAAGCTCCACGCTGGAGGCGCAAAGCATGCTTGGGATTCTCTCTCTCTCTCTCTCTCTCTCTCTCTCTCTTTCTCTCTCTCTCTCTCTCTCTCTCTCCCCCCTCCCTCTCTCTCTCTCTCCCCCCTCCCTCTCTCTCTCTCTCCCCCCTCCCTCTCTCTCTCTCTCTCAAGATAAATTAAAAAAAGAAATATGATGGTTAAAGAGAAAGGCAGAAAAAGAGACAAAGCTAAACTAATTTCATAAACACAAAAATGTGCACATCTTTAAGAATAAAATAACCTCATAATAAGAAAAAATAGAATATTTTAAAAATTAAGTAGAAAAAAGTTACATGTGAAAAGGAGATAAAGACATGAAAAATGGTAAAAGTAGAAACAACAATTTTGAAACTTAAAACTTAAAAACCTGGTAAGTTAGATAAGCACATGCAAAAGAATGAAGCTGGACCATTACCTTACACCATACACTAAAATTAACTCGAAATGGATCAAAGGTCTAAATGTAAGCGATAAAAAACTCTTAGAAGAAAACATAGGAGGAAAGCTTCATGACTTTATTTGGCAATGATTTCTTGGATATGTCACCAAAATGATAAGCAACAAAAGATAAAATGAATGAAATAGTATTTCATAAAAATTAAAAACCTGTGCATCAAAAAATACAAGGAAAATGAAAAGGCTGCCCACAAAATAGAAAAAGGTTTTCAAATTATATACCTGGTAAGGGATTAATATTCAGTATATGTATTTATATATATGCATGCGCACATACACATATATATCTTCTACAACTCAAAACGAAAGGATAAATAACCCACCTAAAAATGGACAAAGAATTTGATTAGACATCTCCAAAGAAGATATACAAATGGCCAATCAGCACATAAAATATGCTCAGTATCGCTAATTACTAGGAAATACAAGTCAAAACTACCTTAAAATATACCTCACACTCATTAGGATAGCTGCTATCATAAAAATGGAAAATAACAAATATTGGGAAGGATGTGGGGAAAGGAGAACCCTTGTGTCCTGTTGGTGGGGATGTGAAAGAGTACAGCCACGACAGAAAACAATCTGGCAGTTTGAATTTGTAAAAAATTGGAATTTTTTATTCTAAACAATAAAAATAAAAAATAGAATTACTATGGGACCTAGAAATTCCACTTCTGTGTACACACCCACAAGAATTGAACAGAGTCTTAAAGAGATATCTGTATACTTCCATTCACTGCAGCATTAATCATAAAAGCCAAAAGGTGGAAAGAATTAAAATGTCCATCAATGGACAAATAGGTAATATATTAGTGGATAATATTCATTGTATGTGTTTATATGATATATGTATCACATATAAATATGAAATTTATATACTTACATATCATAAAAATATCACATAAAATAGATAAACACATACAATAGAATATTAGTCTTAAAACAGAAGGAAATTCTGTTACGACTAGGTAGCTCAGTTGGTTAAGTGTCTGACTCTTAAGTTCAGCTCAGGTCATGATCTCATGCTTCATTAGACGGAGCCCTGCACTGGGCTCTGTGCTGGCAGTACGGAGCCTGCCTGGGATTCACTCTCTCCCTCTCTCTCTGCTCCTCCTTCGCTCATTGTGTGTGTGTGTGTGCGCGTGTGTGTGTGTGTGTGTGTGCATGTGTGTGTGTGTGTGTATGTGTGTGTGTGGGCACACGCACGCATGCTCATTCTCTCAAAATAAATAAACTTTAAAGGAAGGAAATTCTGACACATCCATGTCACATGGATGAACTCTGAAGACATTACCCTAAGTGAAATAAGTCAGACACAAAAGGACAGTTACTGTGTGATTCCACTTATAGGAGATATATAGAACAAATTCATACAAACAGAAAGTAGAATGGTAGTTGCCAAGGGCTGGAAGGAGGAGGAAAGGGGAGAGTTAGTTTTAAAAGGTACAAGAGTTTCAGTTTGGTATGATGTAATAGTTCCAAAGACGGACAGTGATGACATTGAACAGTGTGACTCTTCTTAATCGTCACTACTGGGCTCCATGCAGGGCAGTGATTCTCAAAAAGGACAGTACTGCGGCCTGGGCAGTGTAATGGAAATTTACAAGAGCATTTTTGTTGTTACAGTGGCTGTATGCAGTATACAAATAAGTCCTGTCAATAATTGTCCTCTCTTCTGCATAATTTCCAAGTGACCCTCTGGACATCCCTATTGGTTTAAAGAAAAAGGTTTATAATCCGAGCCTAAAAACCCACTTTCCACACAAACACGAAGACTTTTTTTTTTTTTGCATGGCTTAAATATATACTGAAGACTATATCCTTATCACTTAGAAATTTCATAGATGTTGAGCCCCACTTCTGACAATGACATTCTCAAAGGCACAGCTATTGCAGTTTGTATGTGTAACAAACTACAAATGATTCTATGTATTAAAAAAAAGTATTTGAGTTTTATAATGACTCAAGTTCTATAATGGGGGTCTGAGCAACCATATATTGCATATTACAAATTAATTTCTCTATACATTACAGTAGGTATTATACTATTTTTAATAAGTATATAAAGAGGTTACCAGTATCTATACATTTTATTTCAGGATATTATGGGTGGCATTAAAACTATTTGTTACAAAATGGATATATATTACAGATACTGTAAATGTCTGTTGTCCATAGAATGCGAAGCAATACAAGGAAGAACTGTCTTCTCTTCCTTTCATCTGACCCGTAGGCAGTGCTCAGAGTCAGGGTAGAATATAGAATGACAAAGGTCATTTTTAAAAAAAAATTTAATGTTTGTTTATTTTTGAGAGAGATGAACAGAATGCAAAAGAGAGGGAGGCACAGAACTTGAAGCAGGTTCCAGCCTCTGAGCTATCAGCATAGAGACTGCCGTGGGGCTCAAACCCACGAACTGTGAGACCATGACTTGAGCCAAATGGAGACACTGAACCACTCAGGCAGTTCGTGGGTTCAAGACCCACATCAGGCTCTATGCTGACAGCTCAGAGCCTGGAGATTGTTTCGGATTCTGTGTCTCCCTCTTTCTCTGCCCCTTTCCTGCTCGCATTCTCTCTCCCTCTCTCCCTCCGTCTCTCTCTCTTTCAAAAAAGAAACAAATAAAAACATTTAAAAAAATTTAAAAAAAAAAGGTCATTCTTACATTCAATGTAAGGCTGGACAAGGAACAACTCCAAAAGGTCTATGAAACTATCAATGGTTGTCAGGTGATTTTAGGTTAAGGGACACTAGCTGAAAAGAAGCAATCCATTAACCCACTCACTCCCACTGGTTACTGTTTACAATGACGCCACCTACCTCGTCAGTTCTCACATGCAACACAATGCACCAGGTGATAAACACCAATGATGACAAACTGGTCATGAAACCTCTACAGAGCACGTCAACTATAAAGAACATCTGAAGCTCACTTGGGCGACTGTAGCGAATCACTTAAGAATCACAGGTATACATTTCTATGGGGCATTATGTGTAAAAGAAGATCCATACCCATCACCACCCAATGACATTAGTAATAATGGAGGGAAATAAAACTGAAATAACTTTACAGGTATATATTATTCTCAGAACCCCTGTATAGTTTGAAAGCACTAAAATTAAATTATAATATATGGAGTCAGAGAAACAAAATTAGAATAAAAACTGCAAAGAAGTAATCATAAAGTCAACCTAGAATACTAAAATTATATCAATATGCAAATATTCACAATTTTATTACCTGTGAGACTCATTTCCAATAGTGCTCTGCACACAATCCTTTATAGTCAAGCAAATACAAAATGTTTTTTTCTTACTAGCCTTATGATTATTTATGTTTATAAGAACACTATCAATCTACTTTGCACAAAGGAAAACAATTTGAATAGCAGCTCCCCCCCCTTTTTTTTAAACAATTTGGAACTTTTATTGCTCCCAACAAGCCAGTTAAGACATGATCCAAATCCAGTTTCCGGAAGACTCCATTTTTGTGATCACTCTCATATTACAATTACTAGTTTCTTCCTATGTTTCCCATCTAGTGTGAGAGCTCCCCCAGAGGAAGGATGGATTTTTCTCATTCTTACATACTCAGTGCCTAGTTTAATGCTAGTGGTAAGCAAACCCTATGTGCTTATGCCAATGCATAAAAATGGCTACCTTAATAGTTCTTACTGTGTGACAGGCACTATACTAAGCATTTTGAATTCATTTTTACCATCAATCTTTAAAAGTACTGTGACATTACCATGTCTATCATTAATGGTAAAACTGAGTTTTAATTAAAATCAAATTGCCCAAGGTTATACCACTTGTATGCAGAATACAGGAGCCAGACATTTCTTATTAATTTACCTTCTGTCTTTAATTCTCAACAAAATAAAATGTAATAAAGGTTAAATGATGTGACACTCTTAATGGTACAGTAAATCTTATGAGAATATTTTCCATATTTACTTTAAACTGTGATAGTATATCTAGGCATGTTATTTCTAAATCAAAAACAAATAAACAAAAAACCTGGGAGTGCTTTTCCCAAATAGCATCTGTTCTTTTGGGATACATAATATGACATGCCTAAGAGTAATCCAGTTTCCATAAAGTACTATAGTAAGAAATACCTCCAGTTATAGAATAATTTAGCTAAAAAAACTAGTAATGAAGTATTTGAAGGAAAAAATAAATGCATGGCATATTCAATTCCTAACACAAACACACACACACACACAATACTGTGACAAATCTCTGAAGACACACTGAAAGATAAAGACTGTCACTAAAAATAAGTATCTTCTACCATTTAAATTAGTAAAATATTACATGAGGTATTTCTATTATATATAAACATAGCTTGCTTTTTATACTGAGAATAGCAGGCTGAACTGCACAGTCACTTTTCCATTAGCAGATGCATGACGAAATGTTAACAGCACTTTAAATGATGGAAAGAAAAGAATAAAAGTGCCTCTAACACAACAGATCTCTAGATGTGAAGTGAGACTGTGAAAAGACAAAATCACTAAGCAAGCAGAGACTGCTAAAGGTCATCCAGCATCTCTGTGAGCCTTTGGGAGCACAATAAGACCACACCATTATGGAGAAATGAAAAAGCTGTCATTTTTGGAGACCAGGGAGACAAAAATCCAACTTCCCCTTAAAAAGTCACTCCAGAGAGCAACAATATTTAGAACCATAAAATTCCTACTTCTACTCAATATAAATCCATGAGGAATCCAGCTTACATCCATCGACTTTTGTTTAGTCTTTGTGCAAAGTGCAAAACAACTGGCTGTTAGAATACATCCTCACCCATAAAGTCTTCAGCTTTCTCTTTTTGGGGGACAAAAATGCCATCTATAGCTTTTTTTCGTAGACTATATTTTCTAACCGCTTATAAGTCACCTTCTCTGGTGCCTCTCCACTACTCTTAAAAGGCCAAATGAACAAGCAGGTGGCACTCTCATGCTCTGAAGCGTCAATCAGCTGTGACTAATCCATTCTTGCTTCTCTAATTGCTGGTAACATTATGCAGAATGTTAGAGAAGAGATGAGCAAGGAGGGATGGGAAAATGAGTCTGGAATCAATTTCTGACAACTTATTAAAAGATAAACAGTGGGGGCACCTGGGTGGCTCAGTTAAGTGTCTAACTTCAGCTCAGATCCTGATCTCACAGTTCCTGAATTCGTGCCCTGTGTCCGGCTCTCTGCTGTCAGCATATAGCCAGCTTCAGATCCTCTGTCCCCCTCTCTCTGCCCCTCCCCTGCTCAACCTCTCTCCCTCTAAATAAGTAAATAAATAAAAATAAAAAAATATTAAAACACAAATTGTGAGCAAAGTCACTGACATGAGGAAGTGGCATAGGTTCACTAGAAAAAAGCCAGTCCTGATTTGTTACGATTTTCAGAGAAAAAGGCATGACCAAACCCAAGACCTAGAATAACCTAATTTCAGCAAAGCTTTAACAATGTGTCCTCTAAGATACTAGCGCTCAATACAAGAATACAAAGGTATACTCTAGTTCATTTAGGTGGGCTCAAATCTAGAATCTGTTTTTAAAATGTTGATTAATTAATTACTATCAGTGTATTAATCATGTACTACAAAACCCATACCTTAATCATGAAGTGGGCAATAAACAAGGAAAACTTCTTTCTCTAAATATCTTAAAATTCAGAAATAATATTTTCACACATGTTAAAATGGATATAAGATATAGAAGTTAGATGCAAAAATGTCCCATTTCTCAAATGTGTCAGTGGTTTGAGAAATAGTTACATCATGAATTTCAGTAGAACAGAATTAATGTTCCAATAATGGAGAGTTTACTAAACACAAAGCAGAGTGATGAAGAATCTACCCTAAACAGACCATATTACTAGAGGACACCCAGAGATCAAGCAACATCTAAGTACCTACTATCATTCAAATATACCTGGTTTTGGAGTATCATTGAAACTACTGTATTGTAAATGATGGAAAATAATTGCATATGTTAAAAAAATAAGTTGTATAAAAAAAAAATATACCTGGTTTTACAAATGGTATGGGCCCACCCCAGAAGGGCTCCAAGGATACTAAGGTATCTAGGGTAATGTATAAAGATAATTACAGAGATAAAAACTTCTTATGTTAAATAAAAAATTGACAGGTTCTAGGGTAGAGATCATTTTGTACTTCAAACATCTAAAACTCTTTCAGATGCCAGAGGGAACTGAATACAAGGACCACAGAGACAAGGACACCTAGATATGTCGGCCTCCCCTGGGTAGACTGAACTCACCACTGAGTCTGTCTTGAAGCTGCAGTCAGTGCTTGGTTACATTCTGGAAAAGAAACCCAGTTTGGGGTGCCTCGGTGGCTCAGTCAGGTAAGCATCTGACTTTGGTTCAGGTCATGATCTCAAGATTCACGAGTTCAAGCCCTGTGTCATGCTCTGTGCTGCCAGCTCACAGGTTGGAGCCTGCTTCAGATTCTGTCTCTCCCTCTCTCTCTCTCTCTCTCTCTCTCTGCCCCTCCTCTGCTCACACTCTGTGTCTCTCCCTACCCCAAATAAGTAAAACATTTAAAAAAAACTTTAAAAATCCAGCTTCACAAATTTCTTTTTTGGTTTAAAAAAGATTTTGTGGGAAGATAAGGAACAAAATGTGTATCACACCATGCATACCAGAAACCTAACATTATTTCCCACACTCATCCATTCTTCCTTCCCCTGGTTGTATTCACTGGAAGTCACTTCAACTCTCTTTCATTTCTTCTCACATAGTGTCTCAAAAACCATTCACCACGCTCAGCCACACCAAATCCTAGTAAGTGGCCAAATAATGACCACTTACTATTTCTCCTAGCTTTTTAAAACACATCTCTACCAAGCTTTGGGAGCTTTACAGAGTTTTCATTCAATCCAAGAAGCTTCTTTCTAGGTGGACAGATTTCCCATTGCTGAATAGTAGTTCCAAGAGCAAAACCTCTTTAAAAACATGAATCTGAAGAGAATTCTGATTTTGCTTATGCATCAACAAAGCCAACTCTGGAAGATGTAGCCTAGTTCTCTTCCTGCTGTTTCTATTAACCTTAGCATGCAGGTATGTACCCTCAGTGTGAAAGGAATATCTGTTTCCTGACCTATCTCACTATGAGAACAGTATCTGCTTCCTGATCACGTTTAGACGTGGTAAGCCAGTTTACTTGACTTGTGGAAATTCAATGTTCTGGAGAAAACTGGAAGATACCATCCTATACAACATCAACTATTAGCTATCAAAATATTTTTTTCTGAAAAAAAATTACTAAATGGAAAGAATAAAAAAAAAATGTATTCCCTGCCTTAGAAAACACTTAGGTGGTTTTACCAATATCCTCTTTAATAGATTTTCACAATGTTTTCAAGAATATAATGTGTTATAACAATTCAAGGTAATACTCTTCTTCTTCAAAGTATTAACTAGTAAAATCACTCCAGATAACACACTGGCAAATAACTTGAAATGAAGCCTTTAATTTGCAAATGAGTATCACAGGTATTCATTTTAAAATAAAAATCTTTGAAGGCAACACCAAAAGGGGCTGGAAGCTGTCTTATCAGTTTCCAAACTCTAACTTTTACTGAGTTGCTCCCAGACACATAATTATTCCATGATGAGAATACCAGAATACACCCTCCTTAAATGCAAACCACCTTCCTAAAATACAAAGTTGAGCACAGTAGATCTTATAAAACAGAAGAGTTTTTTCAACAAATAAAAAAATTCTCAAAAAAAATCACCTGGTTCATTCTTCCCATTTTTCTTATAACTAAATTGAGGTTCAGAGAACTACAGAGAAACTGGGCTCTGTGGGCTCATGTTTTAATCCACACTCTGCTATCACATGCTCTCACATCATGTGCAAACAGTTATAATATTATTCCCCACATTTTCAAAAGAAAGACTATTCACAATATACACAAGTCACTTGTTGGAGTAATGGTGGAATCATTTAAAAGAGAAACTGTCATCTTCCAGAGAGACTTGCAGGGAACAGACATGCAACAGAGCTGTCTCTAAGCACAGATCTAAGCAGCAAAGTAACAGGAGAGATTTGCTTATTTACTGACCGTTAATGAGTGATCCAACCAACTCAGGGAGGTCACCATTAACTAGCAAGTAATGAGCATCTAGCATATGCCCAGCACCTGACACATATCTAATACTCATAATAATCCCTATGAAACAGATGTTTTCTGCCAATTTCACAGATGAGGAGATTGAGTTCCCCAGAAATTCAGAAATGTGCCATGGTCATCCTCCCATCCCAAGTTAAAGTGCTTAAGATTCAAACTGAATTCTGCTTGCTTGAAGACTATGATATTTTAGTATAGAAAACGAAAATGGAGAAAATCTACCTGGATACAGTACAACTAAAGATTCTTGGCCATCCGAGCAGGAAACCAACATATTTCAAAATAGCAACAGTTTGCCGAAAACGAAAAGAACAAATAGTTGTGTCTGCGATAAACCACCCGCTGAATGGGTAAACTGAACTTGAGCTGCTGTCCTTTAGGATTTAGACTTTTCTAGACACTATAAAACACTACTTCAAAAGCAACAGGGGCGTGAGGAGAAATCAAGTCACAAGTCTGGCTCAAAGACAAAGAAGACCAGACTCAGCTACGGTGTCACTCAGCCAAGCCATCTGGATTTGAGCTAGAGCACAAGGGCACTGCAATGAATGAGCAAGTAAAATCTAAAAAGAACTATTTCATAAATGTGTCTATGAAACTGTGACAGCACAAGGCACCAGCAGCTATGGCCCAGGACAATACTCTCAACGCGACGCACCAGAGACATGGTGAAGCCACAAGACTGACAGAGCAAACTCAAGCCTGGACATCAACAGTCCCAGCATGTGTGGGATGAGCAGTATGCAGTGGCAGAAGCCAGGCCATCTCTGACCTCAACAGCCTGCAAAGACCTCCCTACTGTGAGTCACAGCAAGAGGGGAAAAAATGGCCGAGTCATGAGGAAGCCAAGAACAAAGGCAAGGCTGAAAGAGTCTCCCTGACAAACCCCAGGATGGACTGGGAAGAATCCGAAAGGGATGGATTTCTGAGGCTCGCAAGAGTAGCTTGGTCCATATTGACAAAATAGATTTCACCACCATCAATGTGACATTTTATTTAAAGGTCATTCTCTGGCAGGGAGAAATTTAGTATTTAGAAACATTGGTAAATATTAGCAGACTGATAAGCATATAAACCCCTCATTAAGAGTTTCAAATTAGAAATTATTTAATTTCAGTACTCAATGCTCTCCTTCAGAGTAAGCAGTTTTTGGTTTTTTTTTTAAATTGATTTTAGTAGATGCATAAGATTTACTCAAAAACTGTTAACAGGTTTACCCTACAACTTGAGTTTCTCTTCAGGGAACTCTGTATGTTTTCAACTGAAATAAATACTTCTTTCAGTTCTGAGTAAAGGAGATGTTCCACAGTGTGTAGTGGTTATTCAAATGTTCAATACCTTAAAAGAAATTTCAACTTGATTAATTCTCAAGAAGTTCTCCAGAGTTATCTTGACTTGCTCTGTCATTTACCTATGAGCCTTTATAATCTATGATAATTTCATTCAGGAGTTTGAGGTGGACATGGAAATATGAAAAAAATGTATATTTGATTTTCTAAAGCAAATCACTATGGATTTAGTGGACTTCTAACAAAGCCAAATTAACGGATTATCATGTTTAGGTTATCCATTCTATTTCTCCCTAAAATAAGATAGTTAAATTTCCAGAAGTATTAAGAAGCAATTTTTGGATAGATATGTAATCCCTGAGGACTGATATTTATTAGCAAAAAATAAAAATAAGAAATAAAACCACTGGTGGGGATCATTGGTAGCACTGAATGAAGGTTTAGTAATTGTGTAATAGAAGGAAACTTGGAATTTTAGTGATTTTCAGGGCTTCACAGGTAATATAGGTGAAGAGTTTTAATCTTTGTTTACATATAAGTCTTTTTCTTCTAGTGTGGACTTTCACTGAAGTCCTATTTCCTACTTCCTCTGGTTGGATCCATTCAAACCATTACAGTCTCCTCACTATTCCTAAATATACCTGGAAGATTTCCACATTAGGGCCTTTGTACTCACTGTTTCTAATCTTTAGAACTTTTATCTCAGTTATTTGTGTAATTTTAGTCCTTTATCTATGTTAAGGTATTTGCTCAAATGTTACCTTTTCACTCAACTATTCAAAATTTCAACCCCTAGGCCCAATAACTTATCTGCCAATCCTGCTTCATTTTTCTCCACAGAATCTAATGGCATGTAACATATGTATGTATCTTAATTATTGTCAGTCTTTTTACCCTTTCTCAGCTTATTTTTTTAATTATTTACCTATTCTGTGTTTTTTTCTTATTCAATTTATTTAAACAAAAAAAAAAAAGCCAACAAAAAAACCAGTTCACCCATTTCTCTCTCCTCCCCATACCACCAATCTGTTGTCCATCTGTTGTCTGTACCTAAGAGCTTGATTGGCTGGTTGGTTGACCGGTTGGATGACTGTTTGATTTTTAGATTCTACAAATAAGAGAAATCAGATGATACTTGTCTTTCTCTGACTTAAGACTTAACATAATACCCTCAAAGTCCATCCATGTTGTCCAAATGGCAAAATTTCATTTTTAAGAAATTAACAGTATTTCAGTGTGTCTTTGTCTGTGTGTATATCATAGTTTCTTTCTTCATTCATCCACTGATGGACTCTTAAATTGTTTCCATATCTTGGATATTATAAAAAATGCTGCACTGAACATGGGAGTGTGCACATACCTTTCTCTTTTCATTTTATTTGAATAAATATTCAAAAGTGGAATTGCTGGATCACATAAGGAGTTCTATTTTTATTTTTTTGAGGAACCTCCATGCTGCTTTCTGTAGAGGCTGTTACCAATTTACATTCCTACCAAAAATGCAAAGGGTTTCTTTTCCTCTACATACTTGCCAATGGTTGTTATTTCTAATCTTTTTGATACTAGTCATTCTGATTAATGTGAGGTGACATATTGTTGTGGTTGTAATTTGTATTTTCCTAAAGATTAGTGATGTGCAGTGTCTTTTCAAGTATCTGTTGACTATCTGTATGTCTTCTTTAGAAAAATGTCTGTTCAGATCCTTTGCCCATTTTTTAATCAGCCAGTTTGTTTTCTGCTATAGAGTTGTAGGAGTCCTTTATGTATTTGCATATTAGCACAAAAAAATTAGATATTTGGTCTGCATATATTTTATCCCATTCAGTAAGCTGTCTTTTCATTTTGTTTATGGCTTCCTTTGCTGTGCAGAAGCTTTTTAGTTTGATGTAGTCCTATCTGTTAATTTTTGCTTTTGGTGTAAGAATCAAAAAATTATCACTGGACACATTGGTGGCTCAGTCAAGTGTCCAACTCTTGGTTTCAGATCAGCTCAGGTCGTGATCTCATAGTTTCATGAGTTCAAGTCCTACATCAAGCTGTGTACTGACAGTGCAGAGCCTGCCTGGGATTCTCTCTTTCCCTCTCTGCTACTCCCCTGCTCACATTGTCTCTGTCTCTCTCAAAAATAAGCAAACAAAAAATTATCATCAAGACCTTACCACCTAAATTTTCTTCTTGGAGTTTTATGCTTTCATGTCTTATGTTCAAGTCTTTAATCCATTTTGAATTACTTTTTATGTATAATATATGACATTGGTCCAGTTTCTTGTATGTGGCTACCCAATATTCTCAGTACCATTTATTGAAGAGACTGGCCTTTTTCCATTGTATGGTTTCAAGCTCCTTTTATCATAAATTAATCATATATGTGTAGGTTTACTTCTGGGCTATCTGTTCCAAATGATTTGGGTGTCTGTTTTTATGCCAATACCATACTGTTTTGATTACTATAGCTTTGCAAATAGTTGGAAATCAGGGAACATGGTATCTCTAGCTTTGTCCTCCTTTCTCAGCATCACTAGCTTTCTGGGGTCTTTTGTACTTCCATAGACATTTTAGGATTTTTGTTCTAGTTCTGTGCAAAATGCCACTGGAATTTTGAGAGGGATTGTACTGATTCTGTAGACTGCCTTGAGTCATATGGGTATTTTAACAATTCTTACAATTCCATGAGGACAGAATACCTATTTATTTGTATCCTTTAAATTTCTTTCATTAATGTCTGATACTTTTCAATATACAGGTCTTTCATTTTATTGGTTAAAGCTATTCCTAAGTATTTTGTTCTTTTTGATGCAATTGTAAATGGGATTGTCCTATTAAATTACCTTTCTGATAGTTCATCATTAGTATAAAGAAATCCAAAAGATTTTTTAGGCTGTTTTATCCTGTAACTTTACTGAATTTGCTTATCCATGTAAACAGTTATTTAATGGAGTTTTCTATATATAATATCATGTCATCCGTAATAGCTGAGTTTTATTTCTTTCTTTCTAATCTGATGCCTTTTCTTTCTTTTTCCTGCCTCATTGCTCTGGCCAGAACTTTCAATACAATGTTGAATAAAAGTGGGAAGAGTGGGCACCCTTGTCTTATTTATGATCCTGGAAAAAAGCTTTCATTTCAGCTTTTCACCACTACGTATGATGTTAGCTGCATAAATGGCCTTTATAATGCGGAGATGGAGTAAGTGTACTTATAACTGTATGCTTGGGTATTTATTTCACTTTACAAACGATATCTTAAATCCCTCACTCACTACTAGATCCAGGGTACAAGAACTTTCTCTTTCCTTGCTTTCTTTCACTTCTTCCAACAGGATTCATGGCACATGATAAGCACACAATATGTGCTTACAGAATATAACATATGTATTTAAGACAGGGGAAAAGTGTTTGGGAGAATTATGTAAATGAACATGGCATTCTCAACAACGAGGACTGCTCCAAGAGTATTTGTTGAAAGATGGCTAAGGATAAGCTGCAAGAGACTTGCCTGCACGTACGTGCATTAGCTCTCTAATACTCTACTCAGTGACATGGTGAATTTTTTTTTCTGAAACATCTAACTACATAACTCTGTTACCATTCCTTCTGGAATGCCATTGCTACTTAAAATTTCAAAACCTCAATTATAATCACTGATCTTTAGTAATAAAGACACCAGCCTACTCACTGACTTTGACACCTTAATGACTAAGAGTGCAAAGTCTTAAAAACTAGACTACGTAAAATATATTTAAAGAAGGTAAGCACGTAGTTTTTGTCTAACCTCGATGAAATCATGTGATTTCAAAACAAAAACAATACTCCTAACAACCAAACACGAAATAGTTTATCACAGACTTGGCGCGCACACACACCCCACCCAAAATTCATTTTTACACTTTATACATGAACTATCTGGAAGAAATTCAGATTTCAAAATTTAAATTGGCAACACTATCAGAGGAATCGTTTGTTTCCCTTTCCATAGAAGAAAAAACAGTTATGATTAAAATATCCAAAAAACAAAATAATTCATGTGTTTGGTTAATAGCAACTCTGAATGGTTTGTTCTTAGTCGTGTAAGGAGACTCAAAGCATTAAATTTGTTTTTTACCAAAGAAACCTGAATAATTCAAGAGTTTCATAATCCTACTTACTGTATCAATAATTTTGAAAAAATCTCTGCACTTCGGTTAGAAATATAACATTTATAGACGATCCATATAAAAATAAATTTTCAAAAGCAGGTTACAATGTTATAAAGAATAACCTGTGATTTTATTTTTATAAGAATAGGTATTTTTGCTGCAGTAATATTTCTCACTAAAGATAGAACTATATTTTTTATAAAAATAACCTATTTTTTAAAATATGGTATTTGTGGCCTAATAATAAACTGTAAATCCAAGTCTTTCACAATTAGACCCCACATATAATTCTAGAGCATAACCCAGAAAGCTAATGTGAGGTCAAAGCTCTAGTTTCAATAACTGAAATCTTCCTAAGTTCTTGCAACTCAGAGAACACACCATTTTTAAGAAATATTTTATAGTTTCTCAAAAGTAAAGCATACCCATCATTTGCTTTACTATAAAGAAAATAATCCTAAACAATTATGTAGCAACTGAAATGTGTTACTTGACAACCATAAACCTAAATAAAGATACTCTAGTAAAGAATATAAATTATGGTAGAAGCATATTTATCCAAATAAAAAATTAATGCCCCAAGGGCACCTGGGTGGCTCATTCAGTTAAGCATCAGACTTTGGCTCAGGTCATGATCTCGCAGTTTGTGAGTTCAAGCCATCAAGGCATAAAAGATAGAACTTTCTTTCTTTCTGTTTTTTTCTTAGTTTCTAAGTAAAGTACCCAAGGCCCTGTTTCAGGATGTTAAGTTCATTAACTAAGATGAACCCTCAAAATAAGCTGACCAGAAGCACTCCTTTGTATATTTATTATATTTTAGCATTTTGCATGGAACAAGCAATCTATCCCAGGCATCTCTGAGTTATTAATCATCTCACTCTTTTTCTTCAATTGTATCAGAGCAAAAATGCTCCCAACATATTTCTGGTTAACCTGTAGAAAGGGAAATGGTCTTAACTTCAATTTGATAAACAGACATATCAGTGTTCAAATATACTCCCAAAGTTATTAGAAAAATGCTGTACAACCATTAACTACAGCTTCCCAATTTTTAAGATACACTTATTATAATCAAAACCTCACACCAGTGGGGCACCTGGGTGGCTCAGCTGGTTAAACTGCCAACTCTTGATTTTGGCTCAGGTCACGACCTCAAGGTTTGTGGGTTCGAGCCTGTATCAGGCTCCACAGTGACAGTGCGAGCCTGCTTGGGATTTTCTTTCTGCCCTTGCCCCTCCTCTGCTTGCATGTGCGCGCGCTCTCTCTCTCTGTCTCGCTCAAAATAAATAAGTAAATAAATAAATTAATTAATTAAATTTAAAAACCTTAAACCAGGGATTTAAAACTGTTTATTATGCCTTTATCAAAGAAAAAACAGGATGCAAAATTAAAATCAACATTTTGATTCTTGAAGAATACATTAGACATGACAAGCTTGATTAAATTAATCTGCCTTCTTAGAGTTACTGTCATCGTCATACTGAGGCCAGCTTGCCAATGACAGGAATAGTTTCACATTGTAGCATATAATATTTTAGTTACTTTGGTTAATGGTCAAGTCACTGACACAAAAAATGTCTTTCTAAAATAAAATGATCCACATTTATTCTCTGGTAAATATAATTTGTAAGTACAATTAACTTCTTCAAAGATTCAGGATATTTCATTGTACCTATATTTTTATATATTTCACTTTTCATTTGAAATACGTCCACCCTATATAAAGAAGATATGAGATGAGACTGAATCTATATTAATCCCAGATTATATACTGAAATTGGTTTCTCTCATGAAACACTGACACTATTTTAATATATAAGTAGGACTATTCTTCCCTTAAAAAATCCTAATAAAACATCTGATTATATATATCAGTTAACACTGGAATTTTAAGTTATAGCTATTAATTCTTTCCTCACAAGATATAATTGTAATATATTCAACCAGCATTTACCAAATGTCTACTCTTCAACAGGCCCTGTCCTCCTAAGGGGAGGTGTGGGGTGGTGTGAAACCGTTTACTTTCACAGATGCAAAAGCCCACTTAATAACATAAGGATGGAAGCTTACTTTAGATGTAAGCCTAAAAAAGTACTTGACAGTATACCAAGAGGGTTACGAATCTGGAATCTGATGAGGAGACAAGACCTAGCCTGGCCACTTACCGGTTGTATAACCTTGGGCAAATTACATATCTAAGCTTCAATTTCCCACCTTGCAATATGACATTAATATCACCTCCTTCACCCTATTCTAAAAAATTGAACAAAGTCCATGAAAAAGAAATGAAGAGATACAATGAAAGGAGAAAAACATAAATACAAAAGAAATTAGCTCAATACAAACATACCGACTTAATATTCTTATTTCTGCCCTTAAATAGCTAAAGGGCTGAATAGTTAACAGCTATGAACTTGAAAGTGTGCCTCCCCTTGTAAGTTCAAAGCCCATCCCTAGAATGTAAGTACTCCACCCATAAATAATGCTTTCTTTTGCTTTATTTTGCCATTAAACTCTTTGAGGACAGGACCCATGTTTGAGTCATGTTTGAATACACATGCCTGACATAGCCCATAGCTGACAGCAGCGAATATTTATTGAATGGTATCTGTAATAAGGTCCAGAGATATTTTCCTCATGTATAAAAATCAGGCTACAAGGTGGGAAGACTACTAAGCCTTATGATTCATAGTACTCACAGATGATTCCTCAATGAGGCATTTATTCCAAGGAAGGTGGGAGCACCACAGGCATGAGGGTTTTACAACAGCTCAATTGAAGAAAGTGGAGGAGAGAATTGAGACATCGTGTGACATTTGGTAGCACAGGCACGCCAAATGCAAAAGCAGTCTACACCTGATTCATATCACCATCGACACAGAAAAAGTTCATGAAAACTGTACAGTCTGTACTTCTGTAATAGTTTTAGCTTTGTGATCGCTTAGAAGTTAGAAATGTATGATTTTTATATGTAATTAAGTACTGCATAATTGTATCTATTTAAGTGATACTGCAATACATGTAAATCAGTATTAGGAATGTTTACGAAGTGCTTCCTTTGTATTAAAGACCCAGATATCATTCAATTTTGACAAACACTGTCCCAAACTCTGCTCCTAAGTGGGCAGGACTGGAAACTGGTTAAGGATGGAAAAGTATTCCTAGAAAGAACAGCATGAGCAAGGGTATCAAGATGGGAAAGCATGGGGCATACTCAGAGACTGCCAAGGGACAGTCATGGGAAACATGGGAAGGCAGCGTGGAAGCCCAACCAGAGAAGTTCTTGAATGCCACACTAATAAACAAGTTGATACTCTGTAAATAATAACAACTGCTAAAGACTTCTGAGAAATTACTGATAAGATCAAAGCTGTCATCGGAAGGACTAATTTAGAATGAAGGGCGGAAAGTATATAGGTGGGAAAACCAGGTAGGAGGGTATTACAGCAGATTAATTTATGTGAAAATGGAAAGGAGGGGGATGATGGACAAGGCAATGGAAATGAGAGTAAATAAGGGTTGGGAAATAACCAGATGTGGGAGCACAGAAGAAGAAGATGCCAAAACTGACATGCTTTAGCCTACAATAACAAAACCTCTGTTTACTTATGAAATACTTCAGTCATACAAAAGTATCCAGAAAATAAGAGAATAAACATCTGTGCATTCAGCACCCTGCTTAAGAATTAGAACATTATAGGGGCACCTGGGTGGCTCAGTCAGTTAGGTGTCCAACTTTGGCTCAAGTCATGATATCATGATCGGTGGGTTCAGGCCCCGCATGGGCTCCATGCTATCAGCCCAGAGCCTGGAGCCTGCTCTTGATTCTGTATCTCCCTCTCTTTCTTCTCCTCTCCTCCGTGTGCTGTCTCTGTCTCTCAAAAATAAACAAATATTTAAAAAATCAAGAATTAAAACATGATAAGGGAGCCTGGGTGGCTCAGTCAGTTAAGCATCCGACTTCAGCTTGGGTCATGATCTCACAGTTATACATGAGTTCAACCCCAACATCAGGCTCTGTGCTGACAACTCAGAGCCTGGAGCCTGCTTTGGATTCTGTGTCTCGCTCTGTCTCTGCTCCTCCCCCCACCCATTGTCTGTCTCTCTCTCAAAAATAAACAAACATTAAAAAAAATAAAAAGAAAACATTAAAGCACCCTGAATACCTCTCCCTCATCTACTTCCTTTTTCCCCTTCTTCAAAATAACCAACACTCTCACTCCATTTGATGTGTAGCCTCGCCCGGCATTTTCTTCTATTTGTGCTGTACGTGTTCTACCTATAAACATAACCATGATATACTTTTGAAGATTTTTCAACTTTATATGAATGTGTCACAGAGCATATCATTTGACAAACTGCCTATTTAACATTATCACAGAGATTTATCACACATTCACGTTCTCTTAATATTTCATTTGCGTAACTGTGTACAGTATTTCATTTTCAACATACATTTATTCATTCTCTAATTTATTCACAAATGATGGTGAATAATTTAGATATTTGAAAATTATACTATTAGCAATATTGCAGGAAACAATATTTTGGAGAAACATTCCTTGTTTTCTTGGTAAAACACAATACATTCTCTGGAGTCTACACATGTGAGTGGGATTATTACATCTAAGGGATATGCATCTTTACCCAACATGGTTCCCACCCAATAGTACATTAAAGTTACCCAGTCAGCATTTGGTGTTGTCTGATTCTGACAGACATCTCATTAAAATGCATTTCAATTTGCATTTCCATCATAACAGGTAGTACATAGTATGCTTTTTGCCCCACTTCGTTTATGGTACCTACTTCATGAAGGTTACCATGAATGAATCAATTTTGTCTACTACAGTTAGCATCTTTTTCTTCTTGTTTAAGAAGGTCTTCTAAACTGCTGATGAGAAAGTTCTTGGGTTTTATATTCTGAAGGCACATATAATTAACACGAAAATATCATGTGTCAAAATCACTCAGGCCACAGTTATGGAGCCAATAATTTAAGCAATTCTAAATCTTCTACTTACTGAACTTGAAGTAAAACAAGGAATGTTTGTCCAGAAGTTCCAAAATCAAGAAGCACACACTGGGGAAATAATACACAACAAATATGCAAAGTATTACAGTCCAGGTTCTGATAAATCTCAAAATGGACCAGACTCACTTCTTTAGAACATATAGTCCTTCCACCACTCCTCAAAAAATTCCAGATTGCAGATTAAAGTAACAATGTGAAGCCATTTTTACTCATCAGTTTAGCACAGATAATTACAAGAACCCTCAATGCTAATGAGGGTGAGATGAAACAGCAGCCTCACATGCCACCTGCAGGGGGTGGAAAGTGGAACATGTGGGGAAAGCAACCCAGCTGTACATAAGTCTTAAAACAGTTCAAACCTTTTAACCCAGTAATTTAAGGAAATAATCAGGAATACAAAGATATATGCATAAAATATGGTCATCATGGCATAATATCTGATTATAAAACTGGAAGACTTCATTTTCAACATTAGTTTGATTCAATAAATTATGGCAGATCCATAAGATGTCTCTAAAATAGACACTAAATGTGAGAATATACAGGAGATATTTAAGGATAGGTAACTATATAAGCCAAAAAAAAGTTATATACATATACAGTACCATGTCAACTATTCAAAATGCCTAAAGAAGCTTATTCAAAGGTTATTTTCCCAAATGTTCAAAAAACACATCCAATACTTAATAGAAACCCTTTGAAAATAATTAGACAAGCACCTGGGTGGCTCAGCCAGTTCAGCGTCCAGCTTCGGCTCAGGTCATGATCTCACTCACTCACGGTTTGTGAGTTCAAGCCCCGCGTCAGGCTCTGAGCTGACAGCTTAGAGCCTGGAGCCTGCTTCAGATTCTATGTCTCCCTCTCTTTCTCTGTGCCCCTCCCCTGGTTACACTCGTCTCTGTCTCTGTCTCAAAAATAAACAAACATTAAAAAATTAAAAAAAAAGAAAATAATTAGAGACTAGAACATAAGAGAACAATGCCTGTAATAAAATAATAATAAATGCTGTATATAATTGAGGACATTCAAGTTACTTTGAGCTATTAATAACATCTCTTGTAAGTCCAAGACGAAACAACACAAAACATGTGAGACAATGAACATATGTGCCACTGCTGATGGAACAGTCTGATGAAAAAGCCACTTTTTGTTGTTTAGAAGGTAACAAACTATTTTTTGATATTAGATGTACAAAGGAAGCAGCACCAAACTTGCCTGTTTTAACAGAGCCTAACAGCCCTCTATTTGGCTTTATGAGGAACAGGCTCTATGACCCTGAACCGTTCCCCCACCACAGGTCCCTGGACCAGAGAGGATTGAGTATTTGAACAAAAGGAACTACTCCAACAACTCCATAGCTGGGGATAAAAGGTGAGAAGGGCAGATCAAAGTTGTCTGATTTTGAAAAACTATGGGTTTGAGGCAGTGAGTCGTACAAACTGAGCAGAAAGCTTACGGAGTGAGGAAACCAGAAGGCCGGAAGGACACCACCATTGTAATGCCGTGTATTCCCAAATCCAAAGGTAAAATCTTGGTTCCCAACCCACCAGCTTTAAAGTTTCAGCCTTGAGTTTCCTCTGAGTTGTCTGTGTCATATTTATGTCCTTTGTTGGAGCTAGCCTGAGGAGTATCTCTTCCTAAAACATACAAAGCCTTACTTATACACAGAAGTACTCTTCCCACACTCACCAGGCCAAATGTTTACTAAATCTACCAGCACAGATGCCATTTTTACAAGAGAATACTATATAAACATTAAATATAAAATAAGATAAACAAAGATAATTAGGAAGAAAAACACTCTGTGATTATTTTATGCCCAAGAAAGTTGCAGAATGTTATCTTTTATGAAACCTCTATAATGAAGTTATCACACTACTGCTGCATTAAAGCATGAAACAATTTTGGATCTATACCACATAATCCATTATTAGTAGAAGAAACACATTTGGAATATTACTATAATAACAGAAATGCTTTGGTTAAATGCTTCAATTTGAAGCAATCACATATCAAGTTTTACAATCTTAATAAAAGTAAACTAAACCTGGAAAATGCTCCAAATGAAAATATAGATATATTACTAAAAACCAACTTTTCTTAAATCATAGACTACATACATAGGAAATACATGACAACTAAGTCACATCTCTATTTTCTTACTCAAAATGTTCTATCAAATGCAATAGATATCTTGTTGCAAACTTATCCCCATGATATTTAATGATTAAAACTATCATAAATCTAAATAATCTTAGCTTTCAGAAATCCAGACAAAGCATTATGTCAACTGATTTCTAGGATATCATGCAAATATTAAAATTGTGAGTACTCAACTGAGTCCCCCAGTGTATATGGATTCTTTCTACAAAAACTTTATAGCATTTTCTACGTTTATTCAGAAAAATATAAAAATGAGTTGTTTATCTGACTCATTCTGATCCTTAAATTTTCTACCATTTTTGTTTTTTTAATAACATTTGCTCACTGATAAAAATATCCACATGCACCCAAATATAATTCAAAATCTACACAAGTCTTTGAATTACAAAGCAAATGTTCTGCTGACTGGTTTTCCAAAGACAGCCACTGCTAAGAGTCTGTTAAGAGTGCTCTGTTTTCCAGAACTTTTCATACTGGTCATATTTAATATCAGACTTTAAGTTATCTCAGAAGTGTACCATGGGCTACATACACTGTTGGTTGATAACTTTTCAATAAATTAGTTCTAAGATTCTAAGCATCATCACCAGGTTCACAGTATAAATTACTTTGGAGTTTCTTACTTATTCTTTGCTCTGTAAGTTTTCGAATAGCTTTTGGCTAAAAGCAATAAAATTCAACCTGATATATAAAATGCAATTATCCAAAGTTAAAATGATCTACTACAAAGGCACGGTAAGACATATGAGAGAGAAAAGAAACACAGAACCCATTTTTTAAATAAACTTGTAAGTAAACAAGCCAAAGTAACCATACTGTTTTCATCCTATGGTAAAAAACTTAAAGAACGTTTTCTCTACTTGAATTAGTATCAGCTTCCCAAACATTGTTCCATTTCCAGATACCTAGACAATGCCGGCCAGAGTTGGCATTCTATAAATATAAATACTTGTTGAATGAATTTACATGATTCATAAGATCCAGGTGTCATAACTAACCCAATAGTGAAGTCTAACCATCAAATGAAAGCAGAAGTGATAGATTTTTTTATGCTCTATTTAATCACAAAATGTTACATATTTTGTAGTACTTGTCAGTAAATATTAATGTAAAGGATAGTTTCTAAGATCAGAATTGCCTTTTAAAGGTAAGAGAAATCATTCTGTATGTGTGGCTCTAAGATTAGGAGAGATGAGGCTATATAAAAATAGTATAATCAATTATTTTATTTGCAACCCTTTATTTACTTCTGAGAAACAAATTTCATCATGAATATTACCAGATGAAAATGTTCATAAAAACATATTTATAAGGTCACATTCAACATGACCTGAATAATCATATCATCAAAAGAAAAGGTCCACTTTAAAAAATCTTGCTAAATACATACACAGAAGATTCACTGTGACTAATTATAGTTTATGATCACTCTCCAGGAAGTGCATGTTTCCATGGAAGATAATATTAAATAGTTTTTCCTCAAAATTCTCTACTAAAAAACGATTCCAGATTAACATAAAAGCTTAACTACCTAAGTATGATAAGCTTTACATATGCACGCGTATATACATGCAGGTGTATAAATTACAGTGAGCACTTCCTTAGGCGCAAAACACTGGTTTAGATACTTTACAGATGATGTTATGGGAGAGTTTGTGAATGTGGCAAAGACGTGATAAATCTTGAAAACTGCTTCCGCAATGGATAAATAGAATCAGATCCAGCAGAATCACCCACTCTAGGACTCTGTTTCCCAAAACATGGACTGGACTGGGGATTAGCAGCAAAGGCAGCCCCTGAGAGCATGTGAGAAATGCAGAATCTCAGGTCCTATTCCATACCTAGAATGAATATCTACATTTTAAAAGATTCCAACTTATTTTTTATACATGTTAAAGTTTAAATCTAAGAAGAGTTGCTTTAGGAAAACAAGGTGAACATACGTGGACCAGCAAGAGCATACAATAAAGACGTGTGAAAAAAACCTAACTTCAGAGCAGGAACCTGAAGAACAATGAAGAAAGTAACATGAGAAATATTTTGAAAATTACTGATGTGGTTCTTTTCTCCCGTGCATTTACGTGAATAATGAGAGAAAAGGCAGACGGTGCATTAGTACCATCAGATGAAAATGCATGAATATAAGTGGCTTAGTCTGCAGGCATCTCATGGCAGAGACCATAAGCCTGGCAGCCACAGGGTAATCAGTGGCACGGTGGCAACTAGAGATGAGAGAGGCAGGAAGTCACTTGTATGTTGTATCCCACTTTGAGCCATAGTTTCAGAGGTGAACAGTATGTCAGAAGACGAAGAGACCACTAAGAACAGAGGGGCTTATCTGGGATCCTGAGAGAATAGTCACCTAGGCAGGAACCCAACCAAGCAGCCTAGAGGAGAAGTGTGGCTCAGCACAGGGAACACCCGAGCTCCTCTCTGCGGCATACTGGCATCACTGCTAGGACTTCATTTTCCATGTGCTGGATGTGACCAGAAAAGGCAGAGCACTCAAGGTAGCCAAGAGCCTGGATCCCAGTACTGGCTCTGCAGCAAAGGGTTGCCCAGGAAAAACAGCATCCATGAGACATGCAGGAGCGTCAAGACAGGAGGGGAGATGTCCTGGCTATGAACAAAACAAGACATAATAAACCAATGAGCAGTGGATGCTACCAGGCAAGAAGAAATCTGACTGGCAGGGCCAGGGACCAATGGAAGTCGGTGAGGATCTCCACAACAGGACTGGGAGACGCAACCCACCATATGCACACACCACTCAATCATAATCACATACCTCCCATCCTAGGCAGAGACCACATGAGCAAAGGGTGGAGGGAGGCAAAAACAAGTACACAAAACTGCGAAGGAATGAAGGGAAATCATAAGTTCACTGTTGCTGGCTGATAAAAACCATGACAGGAATATAAGTAAATTACTCAGAAAACAAATTAAACAGAGCTTTGGACTAATTGGGTGTGAAAGCAAATAAGAAATCAACTTGCCACCAACTAAAATAGAGGAAACAGGGAGAAGGAGAAAGTGATTAAGTGGGGAGAGAGGACACCTTCAGTTTTGGAATACTGTGTTAACAACGTAAGTCAGAAGTAAACCTGACCTCGACTCTCAACCCACGATACCCAGGGGCACAGGAGTCACACAATGAGCCTGTTAATATATACTCACTATAAAAAATTACTAGAGGACACAATCTACCTACCATGAAATAGTCAAGACACTACAGCTATCTGAAACTTAAGAACTTTAAATAATAAATTTTTCACAAAGAGACTATAAGAAGTACGGTATGATGCAAGTGGCTTCTTAAAAAAGGCAGGAAATAGAAAAATAGAATAATAAACCATTTCCAAAAGATTAGAAATGGTTCCTAGTAATATAAATATTACTAATAAAATTTAAAATTCAGTATGTTAAAAGGCAGATAAGGTTATGGCTAAATAGATAAAAGTAAAGTAAATGATATATAAGTAACATAAAAAGATAAGGAGACAAAGGAAAAAAAAAAAACTGGAGAAAAGTTAAGACAGGAAGTTACAATGAGAAGCCTGACCTAATTATAGAAGAAAATCCAGAAGACAGGGATCAACCATAAGATCTCTCTAAAAATATGTATTTGTCTGAGTTACATGATTGCCAGTTTTATTTCTCAATACTTCTATATAATTGATAGAGCCCACAATTTTAAAATAAAAAGCAATTTAAGTAGCAAAAGGAAAGTAAAAGAGTAAGAATGGGAATGCAGCCTAACATTCTAAAATGTTTAGACGAAAAATGAGGAATTAAAAATGATGTAAGGAGAGTATGGATAGTTCTGCTTGGATCTTATTAAGTTGCATGCTGGACATGACCCGGGAGTGTTTATGGACCAGGACGCAAGAGTCTGTGGAGAACACGTGAAGATGGCGGAGAGAACCAGGGTGGACGGAAGAAGGTTCTGGGCAGCAAGAGGGGACAAACGAGCACTGGTTCCAGGGGAACCACCTCATCAGTTCCAGCAACTTAACTGACCAGACTGACGACCTATTATAGTCACAGAACATCCCTTGCACAAATTCTTCATCTTGTTGCTGATTACACTGACTGCTTCAGTTTGAGAAAACTCAGTAGACTGATTTTAAATTGCACCAAAATAAATGTAACTCATGAAATGACGTTAACTTCAGAACAACCACGAAGAAGACAGTTTTCTTCTAATTCCCATCACATTGATCTTAAGCGTAGTTTACTTACAGGTCCCATGCTTCTTAAATATCAAGAAAGGCGGTCAAATAAAAGACATGCCCAATGAAAAAATAATAATAAAGATGAAACAAATCACTAGAAAAAATTAAGACTGTCTTCAAAAGGCAAAGTAAATAGAAGGAATTCCAGTTAATTCAAGACTAAGTCTTAAGAAGACTCCTCCTTTGAAATATTATTAAGAGAGAGAAATACTATCGCAGATTCAATGCCTCATTGTTTCTTTATCAAGGTTACTATCACTTTTTAAGAGATGCTTCTCTTAAAAGTAAATTCATGATAATTTTGGAGTTTTATTAGGAATTTGAGTCATCAGTTCAGAAAGTTTCAAAAGGCTTTTAAATTTGTGGGAAATAATTATAAATTCCCCTGAGGAATGGGGCATTCATTTGAGTCAACTCAAATAATCTTTCATAACTTATACTAACAGCCTTGTTTTATTTTCAAGAAAGATAAAAGGAAAGTTTGTAGGAAATTATTAAATTTATTCTAAAATGGGCAATAAAAGGGAGAGAAAATCACTTTTAAATCATTTATAAAGTTTTCCCATTACTTAAAATCCACTCTCTCTAGAATTCCTAACATAACACAGATTACCTGGTCTATTCCCAATGGGGAAAATATTAACAGAAAGCCAGGTCCCACAAGGGAGCCACAGCAGGATCAAAAATTGGTTATTAAAATTGATTTTAGGGGCGCCTGGGTGGCTCAGCAGATCGAGTGTCCAACTCTTCATTCTAGCTCAGGTCAGGGTCTCATGTTTCTGGGGCGGAACCCCTTCTAGGCCTCTGGGCTGATAGCACAGAGCCTGCCTGGGATTCTCCCTCTCTGCTCCTCCTGCGAGTACGCACGCTCTCTCTCAAAATAAACAAACTTCTAAAAAAAGATTGAGTTTAGACTGCTTTATGTCTTTCCTATATACCTACCCCTTGTAAGAGGAGCCAACAAAAGGATTTGCTGTCTATGACCATAAATGGATCAAAATATGAGGCAGAGAGGGAGGACTGACCTCAAAGAGACTCTCAAGTATTTATCATAACAGCTTATATTAAGAACTTCTACACCATGTATGTGTCTGAGACCTCTGGATGCATAAGCTTACTTTGCCCTCTAGCCCTATGAGGTAGGTACATTAATCATCCGGCATTTATGGAAAAGAAAATTAAAGCTTAAAGAATTGGGATAACATGCCCAAGATCTCAAGGAAAACATTTTACTGCCAGAGCCCTAGGTCAACTGCCTTTCTCTGTGTGGAATGACTCTGGACAGAGCTAAATAAACCTCAGAAGACTAAAATTCCTTATACGTGGAGAATGTAAGAACTCTTAGTTACAGACAGCAAAGTCTCCTCCAGATTGCAGGTTTCTATACAATACAGCGCTTACAGCCAATCAGGATCAAAAACTAAGCTCAGAAATGCGTGGCAATGGACAGATTTATAACCACTGTAATTTCTGAGAGATATGTGACCTCCACCCACATCCCACAGATGGACAATGAAGACCCCATAAAAGCTTACCTCCCTATCTATACTATTTCTTTCTTCCCTATTTGCCATCCTGAACAACTAGACTATAAATTTTCTTAAGGGTTTGGTAAACCCAGGACATAATGCAACACCAAAAATACAGAACACACTTTGCAAATGTCACCAATGATGATTCTTGCCACATGAGGACAGCCAAGCCGAAGAACAGACTGTGGCCAGTTTCTGAGCACCCAACTTGCTCTGGAAAGCCAAAGTACAATCACACTGTCTTGCTGTAATAGGACTGAGAGAACACATCTGATGCCTTTTTGCATGACTTGACTCTGTGCATTTTAAAAAGTATTCAAATAACATGTGAAAGAGCAATGCAACAATCCTGCTGAAAACAAATTGTCGAGAATACACAAATATAAAAATCACATTTCACTCTACATCTAATTTACCATAAGTCATAATATTTTCCTGATCTTGCAACTAGAATCAGGTACCTCAAGTTAATTCCAGGTTTTAGAACTGTGTAATAATGCAGTAGGCTTTAGTTACTCTAACCAGCAAGATATGAAAGAAATAAATGAGCATACATTGGGGCAAAACTCACTAAAATTGCCCAATGCACAATATATCAACTTTTTCACTTTAAAAGATTACTAGGCAAAATTAATGTTCAATAATGTAACCAGTCATTCATTTAATCAACATTTATGGAAGGACTGCTCTCTGCCATTAGGTGATAAACAAGTCAGACAGGATTCACACTCAAAGGAAACCAATCCCAGAGAGGTGAAACAGACAATAAAAAAAAAAAAGTAAATGCACAAGATGATTTCAAAATGTTGTAATTAGGATGGGAGATGAGGAAGATAAATATAGACTAGATGGTCAAGAAAAACTTCATTGATGAGGAGGCATACCCAAAAAAAAAAAAGTCTCATTCTTTAACTTACTGCAGTGAAATACCAACCATGGGTTCACATGGAGCACTAGAAACTGGTGATTTTGCTGTTTTGAGAACAGTCACATAAATTACAACGGACTGAAGAAAATAAAATTACAATCATTCTGTATGCCTTAAAGTTATATAAGAAATATGAGGGATGATAACTGAAAGTGGGGTGCTCCTGCAAAAAGTACTAAAACTGAGGAAATGGCTTTGGAATCGGGCAAGGGGCAGAGGTTAAGACTTTGAGGGCTAGGAGAGAAAAAGCCTGACTGCCCTGTAGAAATACAGATGTTAACACCTATGTGAGTGTATGTTGGAGAAAACATAACATGATCTCAGAAAACATTTCCACTGTCATCAACAGGCATATGGACATTAAATGTGCTGCTGGCAAGGGCTTGGATGGAAAGTAGGAACATGTTATTCTAAGCGAGCAGAGGGGGATCCCTGATACCCCGTAGCAGGAAGCTTAAGCGAACTGTGTCCTGTGGTTATGTGGAAAACAGAACTTGCAAGCTATGAACTTGTATATTTAGATAAGATTTCCAAGTAAACTGGTTTCGTTAAAGGTGCAAGCTATTTTCTTTCTTGTGGTCACGGTAAAATGGGGAAGAAGAAAGATAAATTAAGAGAGTCCAAAATGAAAGAATGCTGTCAGGTCACAGTAACTCCACAGGCAAGAAACCGGCTGGTAAAATGACTCAGCGGCAGACCTGTGTTACCTTTCATCACAAGGGAAGGGTGGAGCCCAGCCCCCAGAAGGTGGAGCAGGATCACAGAGGCTTATTCCCAGGCCTTGACACGTAATGTAGTTTGAGAAATCCAAGGGGCTGATGACTCCGTTTCTTGTTCCACTTTCTTTTTGAACAAGTTTGTCTATAACTGATACCCTGTGTCACATTACATATACCCTGAGCACAGGACATGTTTTCAAGCTGTACAGGTTCACAGGTAGAGAGGAATTTTGTCCCGGGATGGATTACACTGAGACGCTCACCCACACCTGAGTTAGGTTGTGAGATTTGGATGAGATTTTGAACACTGCGTTGATAGAGCAATGGGCTGAGACTCTGGCAGAGGTTGGGATTTGGTAAATGCATTTTGCAGGCAGGATGCACAGGCATCTTCAGCAGCCAGAGGGCATACTGTAGGGAGGTGCAGTGACAGCTCCCAGAGATGCCCATGTCCCAATCCCAGGCACTTGTGAACTTGTCATCCTCCATGGCAAAAGAAACTGTGTGGATCTGATTAAGACAATTATCTTGAGATACGGCTGTTCCCCTGATTTATCCAGGTGGGGCCAATGTAATCACAGGATTTTTTAAGTGAAAGGAGGCTGCCGAGAGCAATCCTACATGAAAAAGACAACGGGCCACTGGGGTTCTGAAGATGAAAAAAGGTCCCATGAGCTAAAGAAAGCAGGTAGCCTCTATCTTTTGGAAAAGACAAATTCTCCTGAGACTTCTAGAGGAAAATCAGCCCTGCTGACTTCCTGATTCTAGCCTGGTAAAACCCCTTCTGAACTTCTGAGCTCCAAGAATGTAAAGTTAATAAATTTTACATTGTTTTGAGTGACTGAGTTTATGGCAACGAATGTTCACTTCCAAATTATTTTTGCCTTGTTCCTGCTAAAGTTTTTAATTAGTATTTAACAAGTCATGACAGAGGCAGCCTCAGCACTACAAGATTAGGTGCTGTTGACTTTCGTTCATACAGCACAAATGCCATCTGGGATCTGAGCTTCACCAATGTCACACTACGGGAAGTCACACATTGGGTAACTGCATGCCAAAACATGTGACCAAGAAATATGTGACCTAGAAGTGCAACAAATACATTCAGGTCCTCCCATGGGAATTTGTGGTAGCTTGAACTTTCCAAGGCCAAGAAACACATAACGAAAACATTAAGATTGTGGTTGGATGTTCACTTTTTTTTAAAGAAAAATTATAGGCATCTTTCTCAGGTTTCAATAACCTCTCCCTCTCAATCCTATATGAGGCATTATATTTCCTAACATCTTCTACTAAATTCTCTAACACAGGCATTATATTTCTGATCATTGACTAATTTAACAAGACTATTTATGCTCTTTATTTATGGTTAAGAGGCCAGAAATAAACATTAATAAATGAGATTCATAAAAATGAAAAAAAAATTAAGAAAGAACACTACAACTGCAACAGAGCAGACCTTCCTCCAATGAATATTTGCTGTCATTTTCTCTACTTTATCAAGTAATATAAGGACTGTGAAAAGTTCTCATAAAAATGGAAAAGTTTTCTTAAACCAAACAATCTGCTTTTTGGATACCACGTACTTATTTTGGTCATCACATACTGTTATCTTCCTTTTTTGTTTACTCTGCTTGGCGAGGCAGTCATTTATTCCCATTAATACCGAAAATGGCTAAGTATGTGGTTTATATTCCAGGGAAGTCCTAATTCTACACAAGATATTAACATCATTAGGAACTAATTAAGCACACGAAAAAGTAAACAGTTGTTAAGGATGGATACAAGTGCAACTTACAAGGATTCTGCCCCTAAAGTGCTCACACTAGTCAGAAAAACAGGCAGGGTACAAGGCTAAACAACACTGGAATCCAGAGTGCAATATGCTTCGCCATATGCCCATGTTCCTATCTGGAGGAGGAAGGTGCCCTGAGGAAAAGAGCACCAGGAAAGAGGGACGCAAGGTCTAGAATAAACTTTTTATTGTGCAGGCAGTGGAGAAGTCAACAAAGGTTTCAGAGCAAGGAATCTGCAGGATAGGAAGAGCAGAAGCCTTCTGGAATTAGGCTGCCAGAGGCATCAGAGAACCTCAACTATAAATTTTAAGAATGAAAAATCGAAGATATAGAAAAATCAGCCTTTTCAAAACACTCTTTAATGCCACCCGCAGTGTCTATCAAAGTAACCGTGAATAAAAAGTAGGTGAGTGAGAGAAAAGCACATAACCCATGTTGAAATATCAGGTCCATTTATTCAAGGAAATGGGTTTTCTGACATCTAGGATCCTAAGCCAATGCTAAAGAAATAGCTAAAGCAATGCAAAATCCAAAATCCTGCAATGCCAGAATTTCTCAACTAAGGAAGTCACAGAGCAAGTTTATAGGGAACAAAAAAAGATTAATGATGTAGCTTCTCAAATAGCTGCTTGCTGGGAGCAATGGAAAAAATTCACCAAGTAGAAGAGATCTTATCCCTCGTCTCATTCTACTCAACCCATAATATTTAAAACAAGCAAGAGAAAGAGCATGTGGAGTTTTGTGTGTGAGGATAAGTGGAGAAAATACTGAGGCAGAGTAAAAACTTAAAACTGACCTTTAGACTAAAATAATTTATGTATATGAAAATTTTACTTTTATATAATCTAAACCCTTTATAGCCTTGAAAATTATAAATGATATTTAATAAGCACTCATAAGTACAATATAGTCTCACTGAAAAAAACAGCCAAAGCCTAATGACGCTGCCCTTAAAAAAAATGATAAATTGCAACCTCCTCAAAGGTATGACAATAAGAAATGTTTTCCTCTGAGAAAATTAGCCATCTCTAACGGAAAGAAAGCTTTGGTTATAAAAATAAGTTTTGCTATTTAGGATTATTATTCTAATACCAATGCCTGAAAACTAACCTAAAGACTTGAACCACCCATACCTGACCTAATTTCCTTTAGGTCAATGATTAGACTAGGTCCTCTCCTTTTCAAAGCCTAATTCACTGCTCCCAATAAGGACAGTGAAATATCTCTGATTAAGAAAAAGGGTTTTTGTTTTAATTATAACAGACAGTATCAAATTTTGTTTTTACTAATATTCATCTCATACCTGAATCTCTCTCAACCCAGATGCCTAAAAGACAATGCATATATCCCTTAAGAAAAAAATGCAATATAATGAACTATTTATCTTTGGTGGCTTTTTGCCTGAAATGGAAAAAATTATTAGATGGAAAACAAACAAAATAATTGAAGAGGAAGATGACCTGATGGAGTGACAGTAGTTATAGATTACCTAGAAACCCTTTTATATTTCTAGTTGATTCAGTTGCCATGTTTTATATGGAATTATTTCATCCAGCTGCTTACACATATGACTTTAAACATTCAAAAAAGGACCAAAGGTCAGAACTTCACTGCTGAAGACAAATTGGGAAAGAAAAATGTTTTGAAACATTCCAAGAATAACATTTATGAAATAAGGCAGCATTTTGTTTATAGAACTAGAGGGCCGGGACCCTGGGGCAAAAGTGTAGAGTAGGAGTAAGACCTAAGGAGGAAGGGAAAGGGAAAGGACAGCTGGGCCAACAAGGCAGGGGAGCTACAGGATTTCTAGAGAGAGAGAGAGAGAGAGAGAGAGAGAGAGAGATGTAGGGAAAAGCAAAACACCAAAGCTAGCAAAAACAGTTAAAGGAATTCAGTTACTTAAAGATTCTGAATCATTTTGAAATCTTTCTAAGGTTACTGGTATAGAAAAACAAAACTGTTTCTTCTGAAAATCATGACTCTGCTACACCTTTCACATAACTCTCACTATAGCTGGTTGTAGAGATGCAACTTTGACTTCTACATTATACATTCAACTATAGGCTCTCATCAGAGGTTGGGGACTTTGGGGGCTATCTGGAGACATTTTCAAGGATCACAGATTGAGCGGGCTGCTATTGGCATCTTCTTGGTAAAGGCCAAAGAACACCCTACAACGCGAAACATCCTATAATGAACAAGACAGCCTGCACAACAAAGAATTATCCTGCCTCAAATGCCAACAGTGCTAAGGTTAAGAAACACTGATCTTGGGGCCCCTGGACGGCTCAGTCGGTTGAGTCTCCGACTTTGGTTCAGGTCATGGTTTCACATTCGTGTGTCTGAGCCCCATGTCGGGCTCTGATCTGTCAGCACAGACAGCCTGGAGCCTGCTTCCGATTCTGTGTCTCCCTCTATGCCCCTTCCCACTCATGCTCTGTCTCAAAATCAAATAAAACATTAAAAAAAAAAAGGAAACACTGATCTTCTCTCTCTCTGTCTCTCTCTCTCTCTCTCTCTCTCTCTCTCTCTCTATATATATATATATATATATATATATATACTCCTTTGACCTTTATCCTAGTCCATCTCTCTCTAACAGATATCTAATTAAAACCTCAAACACCACCAGAGGACTCATTTTTCAATTGCTTTAAACATGGTGGATGGCTGGCTCAAACTAGAGTCACAGAGAAATACACTAAAAGAATACATCAGAGCAGGAGTGCAGAAACTGCAGGAAAAGAACTTTGTAATCTTCCTTTTGTTTCATTTTTGTCTCAAGCACATCCGCTTTATAAGAGGAATATCTACATGTTGCCATATCAAGGTGGGTCTCTTCCATGCTCAATACACTAAAAATACACCGACCTAGGCAAAAGACATTATTTCTTATTAACATAAAAACTTAAGGAGTATTAACTGAGATTTATGTTGGTGGCAAGGGTGAAGAGAGCCACCCAGGTCTTTAAAATGCAAAGTTATTTCACAGTTTCTTAGCAAAATGACTCAGATCATTATTACTTTTAGTCATGCCAAGTTTGCTTCCTCTAAGCCTACTAGTAATGGAGAAAAATCCCCACCATTTTTCCTGCAGTCATTAAGCCAATGAAACAGAAGCTTACTGAAAACAGGTTTGTGCAATATTTCTCTTTTATTATAACTGTTATAAAACAAAAGCAATGGTTGGAAGTGCAGATGAAGATTCTGAAATCTTTCACCTACCTTAAATAGCTATAATGTGTGTATGCTTGGTGGAAGGGGGGAGGCGGGGGCGGGAGCAAGCAAACAAAAGAAAATCCTAACTCATAGCCTACAAATCTTAGGCTGTGAATATTTTTCTAAGGGATCCTTCAGTCAAAACCCTGGCTTACTCCTTATTTTGGTCTCTCCTTTCAAAAACCTGGAAAAGACCTCCACACAGCGTTTCACCATGAGAACAATACTAACAACAAATAAAAGCCTGGCGTGTACCTGGCCAATCTCATTCAGCAGAACCCGTGGCAGCTGGGAGAGAATTGTTCTCCGCGTGACCCTCTCGCACCTTTCACATAGGTTTTCTCCGCTCGAGTGTCTTCCTTACCTACTACCAGAGCAAACGTTACCCAACTTTGATGGTTTCCATGTCTCCACGGCAATAAAAAAATCAAGCATCCAGCTCAGCTACTTCCTTAGGCAAGGTAAACATAATCAGTGCTCCTTGAACACCTACTGAGTCGCCACAGGAAGTTAACAGGAAAGACGCATTTCAATCCCAAGGAACCCCACCAAAGGTGCACTAATTTCACAAAACGGGGCACTCCTGACAAGGGAAAACCACAGCCGCGATACGACACCCGGTAGGAAGGGTTTTCAAGGGGGGAGGGGTGGGGGTGGTGTGCCTATTATCTATTTATTTATTTATATAGGCCACGAATGCCCCTTCATCTTTGGAAGGCTGAGCTAACTTCAAAACACCCAGGATTTACTCGCGACCCGTTCCTCGGCTCGTCGCGGGGTCCACACCAACGCCTGTAAGCGAGATGGAGCTCCAGCCCCCCGCCTGCGAGGGCTCACTGGCCAGGGGCGAGGGAGGAGGGCGGCAGGACGACCAGGGAGGGGAGCACCCCCCTCGGCTCTGCACCGCACCAGCACCAATCCCGCCCGGAAACCATCCCCGGGCGCTCGAAGTCGCGCTCTCGGCCGCTCAGACTCGTCCCCGCTGGGTTTCCAAACGCAGGGGGCCCGCAGCGGCCACCGCGGGGCGCCGCGCCCAGCAAACCCGCCCGACCCCAGGGCCCCCCGGGACGCGCCCGGCCGCCCTCACCGAGCAGCAGCAGCTTGACCTCCCGCGCCGCCTTCTCGCCATCCTCGCGGAGGTTCCGGTCGATCATCTTACTCCGCTCCACCGCCGCCTTGTCCTCCGCGCTCAGCGTACAGCCCATTGTGCCAGGAGCGAGAGCTCGCCGCCGCTCCCTCCACGCCCGGCGCGCTGCCTTCCAACACAGGTGAAGTCTTCCTTTCCGGACGCGGGCGTTCGAATACCTCCCGACTCTGGCCACGAACCACCCCCACCCGCTTCCTAAACGGAGCTGGGAAAGCGCCGTCTGCTGAGGAGCGAGCTGCACCGCGAGGATCTTCCCCGCTGCCAGGTTCCGCTCCTGCGTCCCTCAGCGCCCCCAAGTCCCAGGTTTTCAGGATCTGGATACCACGTCTGCCGCCCTCCCGCCGGT
>NC_043701.1:67522428-67650413 GCF_006229205.1 Suricata suricatta | reverse complement strand
TCGGACAGCGCCCCCTCGGACGGGCGCGCACGCCCGCGCATCCGCGGGCTCCGGCGCAGCGCAGTCCCCGGGGACCCGGCGCCCCCGCTCTCGCCCCTCGGAAGTGCCCCTGGAACGTTAACCTGCCCAGCTGGCTCCCCTACCTCGCTTCCTCCGCGGGAGTGGGACTTCTTCCCGCTTACTCACCCCAAGGGATCTGCGCGGACCTGCCCCTTCGGGGTGCGGGTGGGAGAGCTGCCAAAGTTGGAAGCTGAAAAAAGCCAGTCCTGGGCGTTTGAGCATGCCCAGCTCTGGCAGCCACGCACGGGTTTTCGAAATGTAAACCCCAGTCGGCTGTCCTTCAGGGTTGTGGGAAATAGAGGGATCTGGGAAGGGAACGGAGCCACAGCGACGGCAGAGATGGGGACAGTGGGGAACCGAAGACTGGGAGGGGGTTAAAGGATTAACTTTCTTCCTTCCGGTTTTTCTTTCCTTCCTTCTTTTCCTTCCTATCCATTCTCTCTTTTCACAAGCCAAGAACATTTTAATGGATTTTCTCATAACTTGAGAAAATGTGAGACAAAATTCAGAGTATATTTTTAAATGACAAGTGCAACAAAACACACCTACACAGATATATCTGCTCTGCACCATAAACCCACGTCCTCTGGGGCAGCGTGTAAGACGTAAATTCCACGCCAAATTTTGAACCAACATTTATGACCAAGTTAGTAAATCATAAGCCACTAAGCATGTCATTTCTTTTTTAAAGGCCTTACTTAGCCTCACTTGCCCAAAAAAATGAGTTGAAATTGATCCATACTATGACTCCATCCTTCTAGTGCTAAGTGTTATGGGGGAGAGAAGCTCCTGAGGTTCTCCAGGACATTTCACCCACGAGTGAATGAGCACAGGTGTAAGGTCTGGTCTCTTCTGTCAACACAACACTTCCCCTTACAGACCTCACAGCAAATGTTGCTTGATTAGAAGGTGGGGCTGGTAGCAAAGAGAAAAATATCTTCTTTGATGTAGTAAAAATTAGAAAATTGCTCTTTGTTTTCCATCTGAAAGTCTTTCTAAAAAGTATTTAAAAACAAACAAAAACCAAAAAACTGAGTTTTCCATGAAGGTAAAGCTGTGTGCTGCTGTAGGCAGTTAGCTGTAGAGTGGATCACTGAAGCCAAGGCTTGTTGACTAGCAGATCATCGTCTCCTCTTTATTGGACCTGTCCTTTCCTACAATAGTCAAACCTGGTGGGCTCAAGAAATGTAATTTCAAGAACTGCCTCAGCTTTTCCCAAGACGTTTTGTAACATAACAAAAAAAGGAGCAAGCTTTAAACTGTGCTTAAGCACCTTGTACCCTCTTTGTATTTTTTGCCACTTTATTTATTTAAGTCTTTTTATTTATTTTGAGAGAAAGGGAGAGAAAGAGAATCCCAAGAAGTCTTGGCACTGTCAGCGTGGAGCCAGATGTGGTACTTTTAAACGTGATGTTCAACAAAAACTCTAAAATTAAACTTGGCAGAATGAACTTTCAACATAGTATTTGTATATGAGCCATTTTGGATTATTGGTTATTCGATCTTTCCTAGAAGTTTTGGGCTGTATCAAGTGTAGGGGCAACAACTACAGGAAAAGAGGAAGCAATCATGTTGGGGAAAATGACTACAAAACTCATATTTTAGAGAATAGAGGTACAGCAGAATTGTACATTCCCTCACATTCCCTCTCTCACTTGACAAACTTGCCAAGTAGGTGACAAGTTAAAATACATAGGTGGATAAGAATTGAAAATTAGGTTTACATTCATGTAAACTAAACTTCCTAGAGGATGCAGAGTAATTGAGTGATCAGTAAGGAAGGCCTTACAGTAAGGGAAAGTCCAAGAAAAAAAAAATTGAAGGAAGCCATATCTGGGATTAGTGAAGGGTTCAAGGGCTATGTATTGGTCAGCTCAGGTTGCCTTAACAGAATAAGACAAAGGGGTGGCTTAAACAACAGGAATTTACTTCTCACCACTGTGGATGCTGAGAAGTCCGAGATCAAAGCACCAGCCAATTTACATCTCCCACAAGGACTCTTCCTGGCTTACAGATGATCACCTTCTTCCCTATAGAGCTGTATGTAGTCTCTCCTTTCTCTTCTTATAAGGACACTAATCCCATCATAAGGTCTCACCCTCATTACCTCATCCAAATCTAACCACCTCCCAAAGGCCCACCTCCAAATACCATCATATTGGAGTCAGGACTTCAACATAAGAATTTGGGGGAGAGGAGGAAGGGAAGACAGTCTATAACATGGTATGTTTTGTTTGAGATGAATAACCAACTAAAAGGGTTAATATGTAAAATACACGTTGGAGAAAGCCAATTGTTTTATAATTGAAATGTAGTTTAGCTGTGAAGAATGATAGAAGTATGGGACAAAATTGGAAGAAACCTTTAAATATTAAGGTGAAGTGTTAGGCTTTATGCAATGGGTACTAAGTGTGCCTTACGTTCTCCTGAGTTGGGTAACACATATTAAAAAAAAAAATCCCCACAAAACACATGGGTTCCAGTAAGTAGATTGTGTTAGTAATCCAGATATGAGGTGGTGAGAGTCACTCACACTAATAACTTATATAATTATGAGGTTGCAAAGTGTGATTCAATAACCTCGTCAAGGAGGTGGAGCAAGTATTATTAACTCATCTATTTTATAGAATGAAATTGAAATACAAAGGTTAAAGCAATCTACTTCAGAATACTGGTTTCCCTTCTGAACATCATGTTTTTAAACAACTATATTGAGATATAATTCACATAGCATATAATTTATCCATTTAAAATATACAATTGAAGGGATTTTAACATATCAACAGAGCTGCACAACCATTATGGCAATCATTTATATTTTGTTACCCACAAAATAAACCCCATAACCCATAGCCATTATCCCCAATTTTTCTATCCCTTACTCCAAGTCCTAGGAGACCACTAATATATTCTTTCTCTATAGAGAAAGAATGCCCATTATGGGTATTTTATATAAAAGAAACCATATAACATGGTTTCTTGCAACTGGCTTCTTCTCACTTAGCATAAGGTTTTCAAGGTTCATCCATGTTGTTGAATGTATCAGGACTTCATTTCTGTTTACTGCTGAGTACTAATAAGCATATGTTAAGAGTTAATTATACACCTGAAACTAATATAACACTGTATGTTAACTATATTAGAATTAAATTTTTAAAAAAGACGTATTAAAACCAATTGGGACACATTCAGATGAGAATATCTAGGTCTTAAAACTATATTATGACTCAAAACTGTCTGGCTACAAGGTGGTACAGTTACAAGTATTGGAAGAAAGCTTTAGCAAACAAATTTTAATTTGATGTGAGGAAAAATGGTGCACAATTCCCCACAAAGGGCATAGGCAACCTTAGAAACATACTCATTCATTTATTTTTTTATTTTTTGAGAAAGAGAGAGAGAGAGAGAGAGAGAGAGAGAGAGAGAGAATCCCAAGCAGGCTCCATGCTCA
Organism: Suricata suricatta; assembly: GCF_006229205.1. Lineage (NCBI taxonomy): Eukaryota > Metazoa > Chordata > Mammalia > Carnivora > Herpestidae > Suricata > Suricata suricatta. The sequence goes on along the minus strand of NC_043701.1, from coordinate 67,646,902 downwards.
GCACAGAGCCCATCCCAAGGCTCAGTGTGTGGTCCTGGCACCCAGACCTGAGCCAAATCAAGAGTCAGATACTCAATGGACTGAGACACCCAGGCACCCTGAAACATATTCATTCTTGATAAAGATATAAACATCTAGACTAGATGACTGCATATTGGAAAAGATCTAGAAATAAACTCTTAGGATCCCTTCCAACCTTGAGATTTTATATTATTCAGAAGTCAGATGGATTAGTGTCAGAAAAGAGATTAAAATTCATAAACTCCTTCTGGCCTCCAACCTTTTCTCTACTTATCCTACCCTATAAGAAATGAATAAAAGTGGGAAAAGAGAGTGTATCTGAGATGTGTGTGCTTGATACGTTGATGGATTAGTGTAGGGGTAAGGAGAACCTAAGAAGAATTAGGACAACCTTACATGTGTCTACACACACAAAAAGGGAGAGAGAAAGAGATCAGAAGGGAAGTGTGTATCTTTGGCTTGCTAAGAACAGATGCGTCCTGTAGACACTTTTCCATTGCCTACATTGAGGTTTTTACTTTCTAAGTGAGAAGGAAAGGGGGAGAGGCTAAATAATAATTAGAAAAACAGAAGGTCTAGCATAGCATCTGTAGCCCTCTTAACCAGAGATATAAAGACCCAAACCAAAACCATTTCTATTACAGATGTGGGTTTCCAGGCAAAGGCTGAGAAAGAGAAGCCCACTGAATTATTACAGAGAGACTTTATAGGACAAGTTGCACTCTTTGGGGCTGCAGGTTTCACGGTGGGGAAGAAACAACGTAGAGCTATCATTTCTGCATGGAACATAACCACCTCTCAGGCACCTGGGCACTCACTGATGGACTAAAACTTCTAAAATCAGTGCTTTGGGTATGGACATTCACCTTCCCCTGATGGGCACTGGACAGCAATACTCAGTCTCCCTCAAGTAGCTTCACAGACAGTGGCCATGACAAAAGTAAACTGGAAATGAAGAGAAAAACATGGAGGATATTAAGCAACAACTTCATCCAAAAGACTGGTCTGTGAGCACATGTGAAAATGACACCACCTTGGTGGACTCTTAGAAATCTTTGGGGAACATTTCTAGGAGGCTTAATTTCCTGCTAAAGCAGGTAAGTCTTAAAGTTACTGTTGATGAGGCCAAGGGACATTGAGGAATATAATAGGATATAAGTGAAGAAGGGAGAGGTTCAGGAAAAAAGGGTAAATTGTTATTTCAGATACATCAGGAAAAATCCCTAGGGACAAGTATAAAAAGAATTGGCAACAGTAGTATGGTAGAGGAAGCTCGAGGCCGAGAATCAGATAAGTTTAGAGCAGTTCAGAGCTCTGTTTTCAACTGCATATTTGAAAGTCTCTTAACCTCTGTAAACTGAAGTATCCCTATCTATAAAAGTGAGTTTGTTGAATTAGATCGTCTGCAAGTTCCCAATAATCCTGAGTGCCTTTGAGTCTATCATTTCAACAGAAGCTGGTTGGCAAAGATACAAAAGCACTCTGAGGTACTGTTGGGAACGGAATCCATACTATGCAAAATTAAGGTCTGAGAATGCAGACCTTAATGAGGAAACTTTTAAGAATTTTAATCACGAAGACTGGTAGTCACATGAGATGGTAGATGGAGAAGTAGGTTTGATTTGTTGATTCATTTTGGCCATGACTCTTCGCAGAGTGTTATGCAGTGGTGGGAAAGCAAATGGTTACGGTGCGAAGGACAGAACGTGGCGCACCACTTGTTCAACTCATCCTCTGATTTCCCGTCTCATTCCCTGTGATACCTTAGTGCTACCAATTCTTTAATGCCAGAGAGGCCTCCCATCCACTGACCATATACCTTTCCCCTGTCCCTCATGACTGGTCATGTGCTAAGTTCTCTCATTATGCAATTTACTTTCCATCCTCCACCAAGATACTCAGTCTTTTATCACATACCTTCAGAACACCTCCATCATTGTATTCAATGGGGAAAACTTAAAATTTTGTTAAATCAGGTCTTTGCCTGTGTGTGTCTCCACCTGTACAACTGGGCTTGCCTGGAGGAAAACACTGTAGTCAGCAACTCCAACCTTCCACTGGTTCATGCCAAAAATCAGAAGTCCACATTGATTCCTCCCAACCCCAACATATCCAGTCTATGAGGAAATCCTGGCAACTCTGCTTTCAAATGAATCCAAAACATGGCCAAATATTGATGTCCACTTATATACCCTAGTTCAAATTATCTATGAAGTATTGCTATCACTTGCTCCAACGTCCTCTGTTTCTACCACAGTCTCCTACTATTGTCTAGCTGGCAACCAGAACCATCCTTTAAAAATGTCAATCAGATATTGCCTTTCCTCCACTCAGAACCATCCATTCACTTTCCATATTACCTAGAGGAAAATCCCATCTAAAATTCTTATGACATAGGACCCACTTGATTTATCAAGTTCACCTCTTTCACCCCTGATATTTCCTACCACATTCCTTCGTGCTCTCTGTGGTTCAGTCTTATTACATGGAAGCTAATCCTTGAACTTGCCAAACACACTCCACCATTAGGCATTTGCACTTATGTTCTCCCTGAATGGAACACTCTTCTGCCAGATATCTGCTTGACTCACTCTCTTATTTCACTTAGATCTCTGTTCAAATGTCACCTTAACAGGGAAATATACTCCCTAACTGCCCACCTGTCACTCTTCTTTCCCTTACTACCACTTCTTTGCACACAACACACCTATTTTTGTGATTATTTGTTTATCGCCTGTCTTCCCTCACTTGAATATAAATTCAAAAAAGCAGAGACTCTATCTCTTTTGTTTACTGTTTTATCTCCAATAGCTAGAACAGTAAATACCCATACTGAATGAATAAAGGGGAGAAGCTGGATTTAGAGCATAAGTCTAGACTTCTAAACCATTCATTAATTCATTCAACAAAATTAATTAAAGGCCCATCATGAACCAGGAGGTGTTCTTAGCACTGGGAATAAGGTGGTGCATAAGATGTACTACACTGGGGTGTCAAAGGGGACAGTGGTCAGAGAGAGATGTTAAACAAATAGGTAAGTAATCAATTAAAATTTTTTAATTTTTTTTTTTTTTTGAGAGACAGAAACAGCATGAGAGAGAGAAAGAGATACAGAATCTGAAGCAGGCTCCAGGTTCTGAGCTGGCTGTCAGCACAGAGCCCGACGCAGAGCTCAAATCCACAAACCAAACTGTGAGATCATGACCTGAGCTGAAGCCGGACACTTAAATGACTGAGCCACCCAGGCACTCCTGTAAGTAATCAATTAAACTGGGTACATTCAAAAGTACTTTCAAGTGCTATGAAGATAACGAAACCAAGTATTTTACAAGAAAGCACACTACTTTGGGTATTTTGAGAAGAAGGTATCAAGACAGAATTAGATATGCAAGAGATTTATCTGGGGAAGTGTGGATAGAAGATAAAGGAAAGAGGAGAACAGGAATGCTCCTTCACATGGGATACAGTCCTGACACCTGGAGATGGAGCAAAGGAAAGGAGGAGGACTGGATAGGAATAACCTCAGACTATGGTGCAACTCTGAGAAAATCTTGAGCAGGCCAATGGGGATCCCTTCTCCCACCCCCTAGGAAATACTGCTCATTGGAGGAGGCCTGCTTTTGGCAGAAATGGCCTGGGTCTCGTACCCTGACCTTGCTTAGTCATGGAGTCCGGGCACCCTCAAAAGAATAAAGTCTCAGACCTACATGTGAACACTCAAGTGGGTCTCAAGGTAGGGCAGTTGGAGGCAGTCAGCCAACCATACTCCCCTAAGGGTTATCTGAGTGACACAATTTCATGGTCACAACAGGATGTTACTCTGAGAGAAGAGTAAGGTACTTTTAGCCAACTGTTTAGAGAGACATTCTTAGGAGGTGACACTTTTGAGCTATGACGTGGAAGATAAGAAGAAACCAGACTGAAGGAAGGGGATTCTAAGCTCTCTCACTGGCAAAGTGCAAGCGCAAATTCCCTGGGGTAGACTGAGGTTGGCCCACGCAAGGAACTCAAAGGGCGGTTTAACTGAAATGTAAACATAGAGATGAGGGGGTAGAAGATAAGAAGATATGAGGGCTGCAGGGTAGGCAGGGGCCAGAGCCTACAAAGCTGAGATAAGCAGGGGCCGGGTCCTATAGAGCTGTGCAGACCATTCAAAGGAGAACAGAATTTATTTTAATTTTATTCTAAATTAGAATTTGAAAGCTTCAAATTTTTCTTGAAAACTGAATGTATAAGCAGAAGTGCTGTGATGATTAAATAACATAATGTATAATATAATTCCTGGCACATTGTGCGCTCAGAGTTACAGTACTTTTCTTTCTGCTTTGTCAGATCCAAGAGTTTAAGTATTTCACTCTTTAGCAGAATAGGAAAGAGAAGAGATTAAGGTAGAAAAGACAATCCAGGGCTTTGAGGGCCAAGACAAGGGATTTGCATAAAACCCAAAGAAGAGAGATTAGATCATAATCAAATTCATGATACAGTATCCATTTGTATAGTGATGGAAAATGCTACATTTTGGAATCTATTTTTGTGATTCTTATCTCCCTTGTATTTTCATAGTTATCAAGCTTCCTGCTCTTCCTTTTGAGAACAAACCTAAGAGTGAGCACCTATCTTTTTCTTTCTGCCATGTTTATTTGACTTTACCAAAATTCCTAAAGTGCTGTTCTAATAAAGGATCAACCGAACCTTGGGCCAAGCTTGAAGGGAAGGCTAGCATCTCAAGGAGGGAGCTACCTGGCTTTATTAAAGTCTAAGTGTTTATTTACTACACTGGATTAAAAAAGAGCTACATTGACACCTCCCCCTCAGTTTCTGCTCCCTGCTGTTTCTCTTCCACTGGAGCTCTGTTTGAGCTGTGAAACTGACATGTGTATCTCTTATTCAGCTCAGCAGGAAATGAAACAGAAGGGTTGACAGGGACTAGGAGTAGGAGCCTGGCCAAAGGGATTCAGGGAAGTGCTGAGTGCCTTTTTTGTCCTAATTACAGTTATCTGGCAATATTATTCCAAATAAATGATAGTAAAGAGTTTCGCACAAATTTGTTCAATATCAGTACCTTATTAGGTTACATATGGATTAGGAGCTAAATGAGACAAAATAAATTTTATAAGTTATTAAGAAATGAGATCATTGTAAGAGTTCAGGATTGCTGCATGGGGGAACAAATCACACACGAGGGACTATAAGACATGAAATTCTCCAGATTTTTCCATGTATCCAATTATAGTAACATGCAAAATGGAAAGTTAATTACTCAGACACTGAAGACCACATTCTAAATGTCCTGTGAAAAGACAGGGTATAAAACACACATATTGGCTTGAGGCCTGCCCAGAGGCCTGCCTTTTCACAAGGAAGCATATTGGCCCATGAATTGTTAATATATGTGTTGGCTGAGAGGTCCTGTTTGGCCCTCCAGCTTCAGCCCCAGTTCAACCTCATCCTTTTACAGAGCTCTTCTGGGGATATCCAGGGTTGCACTACTGACGGTGCAGGGCTTTGGTTCACAAAGTACTCCGATCCTTTTCAAAGCACCCCTTTGGGATGAGGAAGAGTTTATACTGGCAGGTACTTTCAAGAATTTCTTGGTCCTAGAAAGTAAAATTTAAAATAGTTTCAAAGCTTAATCTAATCTCTAGCCATTTCTCAAAGCAGAAATGGACCCCTGACCTATACTATGTTGAGCCACTAATAATTGCTTTTTCAACAACAAAACGTTTATTCTGAGACAGAGCCAGAATGTGGAGAAAGTTAAAGTAGGCCAGTCGGCTCCATTTTAGAAGTCCACTTCCATAAGGCTGAGACTTTTCCTTAGCAGAAAGTGACTCACTGAAGGGCATTTTGGATAGCACAGGAAACAGTGGAAAGAAAAATGTAGGTGTGCCTGAGTGGCTCAGTCGGTTAAACATCTGATTCAGCTCAGGTCATGATTTCATGGTTCAATGGTTCAAGCCCTGCTTTGGGCTACCTGCTGACAGCTCAGAGCCTGGAGCCTGCTTCAGATTCTGTGTCATCCTCGCTCTCCACCCCTCCCCCATTCATGCTCTTTCTCTCAAAAATAAGAAACATTAAAAAAAATTTTTTTAAATATGTTGCAGAAGTTCTTGTGATTGCAGCGTGGTTAGTGTTCATTTCATAGTAATTTTATTGTCTTGAGTTTGAACGCGTGTGAAAATGTGATGTGGTTAGCTTTTTCTTAATTGAGATACAATTCATGTATGGAATTCTGCACGTTAAAGTAGAAAATTCAGTGGTTTTTAATATGGTCATAGGATTGTGCAATCATTATACTTAATTTCAGGACACTTTCACCATCTGAAAAAGAAACCCTGGGCCCTATAGCGGTCATTGCCAATCCCTTATTCACTCCAGCTTTTGACAACCATTAATCTGCTTTCTGTCTTTATGGATTTGCCTATTCTAGACATTTTGTAGAAATGGAATCATACATGTGTCTTTTGCATCTGATTTCAGAGCCTTATCCAGGGTGTCGCATGTATCAGTACTCCATTACTCCCTTTCTCTTTAATTGCCTGATATTATTCTGTTGTCTAGATATGCCACCTTTTGTTTTGCCATTCGTCAGTTGGTGGATATTTGGGTTATTTCCACTTTGGGACTATTGTAAAATTGGACGATGTGTACATTCCTGCGCAAGAATTTGGTTAATACCTCGAACAGCATAAATTGAACCGCCCTCTCACTTCGGTCAAATGATTTTTCACTCATAAGTAAAGAATTATCACATATCATGGTACTAGTCACAGAGCAGAAATTCAGCACATATCTATTAGATGAGTGGATGAATGGATAATAAGCGATCTTGGTGGTTTCCTTAAAAAGCATTAAAGACACCTTATTAAAAGAAATGTCTTCTTTTCTTGCCAATAAAGTATGCTCTCACCCTTTTGTGGTTGTCCTAACATTTGAAGGAAGCGAAATAAATTCAGGGCAGTAACAGGAGCCCAGGAATGAGGAGACACGTAAGGCTTTAGTTCTGCTCTGAAACTAATTTGCTCTAAGAAGCCATTGGGTAAAATGATTATCTTCAGTTTCCTCATCTGTCAAATGATAATATCTGTTTTAATTACTTGACAAGTTGTTGGGTGGATCATAGGAAATAATACATTTATAACCCCGAGTCAGCTGCTGCTTCTCTGTTCTCTGCCCTTGAAATCCTGGGTCGTGTACGCTCTGTCTCTGTTTCTTACTGATTTGGTCCAGACATGCTTAATTTACTTACACACACACAACCATGCATGCGTGCGTGCGTGCGCGCACACACACACACACACACACACACACCTCATTCCTAGAATGTCTACAGAGCAGATATATAACCAGATTACTCAGGAACAACTAAGAATCACATATTGGTTATTTTTCTTCTTAAAGGTATTGGGGTGGGGGGCGGGATGGGAATGCTGGAGGTATTCCTCCATCAGGGAGATTTTTACAAGCTCTTTATTCCATGCAGCTTTGTTTCCCAGCATATCTTGGTTCCTCTGCCTCCTCGTCTCCTCTTTTTCCTCTCCAATCAATCCTCCTAGGAGAAAAATCTAACACCTTTCATTTTGTGAAGTAGAGGACCCTCAACACTCTTTTGTTCTCATCAGCTGGCACCCACACCCTCAGGATCTCACTTCTCTTTCAAATTGCTTGCCAAGGTATTTCCCCCTTCAACAAAAATAGTTCCGTCCCTTAGAGAAATTCTGTTTCTATCTGTTAAGATAATAATTTTTTAGGGTGCCTGGTGGCTCAGTCAGTTAAGTGTCCGACTTCGGTTCAGGTCATGATCTCATGGTTTGTGGGCTCTATGCTTACTACAGCTAGCTCAGAGCTCGGAGCTTGTCTTCAGATTCTGTGTCTTCCTCTCTCTCTGGCCTTCCCCTGCTCATGCTGTCTCTCTCTCTCTCAAAAATAAATAAAACATTAAAAAAAAGATAATACTTTTTTCCCATTTCTTCACATGAAAAAGTGCTTTGGAAACTTTAGGATAGTAATGGATATAGTAATGGATACTTTAGGGATTTTATGTTTGACAATCCATTTCCGTGAGAGGAAATAATCTACTGGAGAACAGCAGTTCTCATCCTAACTTGTCCTCGTCGCTCATCACAATTTAGAATGGTGGGTCAGCACATAATGCAAACATAAGGAGATTCCCTGTCAGTTGATGGTTGGGAACGGGAGAGCAACATCTGTACGTGGCCGGATCTGTAAAATACATATTCTGGCTCTGTGGGTAGCCACATTTTCATTCAAGGAGAAGAAATCAAGCATTAGGTATTTTTAATGCTTCAGAGCAGCAGCACAAGTAGAAGAGAAAAGGAGAGGTAACTGCTTCCAGTTCTTTCCGGAGACCTTGCTGTGCACCTAGTTTCAGATACCAGGAGGTGCTTTTGTATCCTTAGAATACAACCCTTTCTTTACCTTTTACTCCACTGAAGCAACTTTGAGTCGTATTGCCTAGAGTCATACAATTCCTAATAAACGAAATATTTACAAAATGAGAACTTGTTATTACTATTAAGTTTTTTCTAAGCTTCCGGGAATAATATATTTTTTTATTTCTAAATGTATTTATATGTTTTAACTCATTTGATTTTCATGACAACCCTGTGACGTAGGCAGCATAAAATTTATCGTCCCATATTATAAATGAGGAAATTGACTCTCAGAGAAATCAACTGGCATGCCCTTGGTAAAATAGTAACCAGCAGAGTCAAAAAGAGAGGACAGCTTCTTGGTGCTTCTACAACACCCCAGAGATGAAGTAAGGAGGAGTAGCTTTTGACTGAATTTCTAAAACATTGATATAAAAGGTGTTACTGTTAGAAATTTAACAATTCTTAAATCCCACTTATTACACATTAAATTGAAGGAAATTATAGTAAAATTCCACTATAGGACATAGGATGCAAAACCCCTATTGATAAGATAAACAAATGAAGAATACCTGTCCCAAAAAAGTCACATGATTTTATTTTTAGGGGGCAAGTAGCATAACTGGTTCTAGCTATGTTAACTGTAGTATATAGATTTTATTTCTAGGTAATACCATAAAATAATTCCTCTCCTGCATCTATAATTTTCCCTGTATTAAACTTGAATCTTTTATTGTCTAGGAACTGAACAATGGCCTTAGAATGCTGGGGATTTATAATTCACACAGTACAGAAACACTAAGCACAGAGTGTACTAAAAATACTTGGAAAATCAAGAGAGTCCTACTCTGTATTTTCCCCTCCTAACGTGGAGTGCATTGTCAGTTCTCTGGAGGTATCCCTGTTATTCTGGATACCTGGAGTCGATCTAATAGGATGGAACACAGAGAGGAGAGGCCTCCCTGAAATGGTCTGCAAACAATTCCATTCCCCATCCCTCCACAAACCCCCAGGACTGTCCTTGATAGACGGCTAAACATCAGAATAGAAATAATACACAGTTTCTCAATAGGGTCGGGCCAGGGTACCGGGCTCTTTGTCTTCTGAAGTTGTACTCAGGGCATCTTCTCAGAGACAGGCAAAAATGATAGGTATAGGCCAGAGCTTTTTAGCTGTTAGTTTATCTGTTAGTTCCTTACATCCAGGAACTCATATTCTGTTTTTCAAAATAGCAGTATTTATTTAAAATTATACTAACAGTGCTCCCAGAGAAGTGAATTCATCATATAACATATTTTCCCAATTGGAACTGTCTGAAATAGAATCTTTTGAAGTTTATTAATTTATTTTGAGAAAGAAATAGTGCAAGTCTGGGAGAGGGAGACAGAGAGAGAATCCCAAGCAGGCTCTGCACTCAGTGTAGAGCCCCATGCTGGGCCTCAATTTCACAACTGTGAGATTATGACCTGAGCTGAATCAAGAGTCAAATGCTTTGCTCCCCGAGCCACCGAGGTGCCCCATTTGATTTATTTTCATTTCGCTCAGCTCTGCTGTTGTTCCACATCTTCTTGGATTATTTTTCTTTTCTGAATTTTCTAGACAAGTGAGGGTACTGGGCCACTTAGTCTGAGTTAGACTGGGATGCCATCCAGTTTCACATTCCTTGACCTTTTTCATACAGCAGATATGCTTTGTAAGCTATCTATTCATTTAGTTATACATTTATTCAATAACTACCCATCAAGTGCTGTACAGGGCAGACACTGGCCTGGGCCTAAAAACATAGAACACAGATCCAGAGAAATAATGAAATCATGTCCTTATTCTTTGTGAGCTTCCATTTAAATGGACACTAAAATAGATAGTGATAAGTGTAGGACAACATAAGATAAAGAGTAGTAGGCAGAAGCCACTTTAAATGGTATGGGGGAGGGAAGAGTTCTTCAAAAATTAGAGCTTTAAGCTGAAATATGATGGATGAGAAGGATCCAGGTGAAGGGTCAGGGCGGCAGGAAAATCATGTCAAGCAGAGAATAGGGACATGGACAGTGGAAGGGAGGTATGGAGGCTAAGTGGCTAAGGCATGGGTTTTGAGCCAACAGATGATATAGAGGACCTGTTTGCAGAAGTAAATAGGAGCTGGATCATAGAAAGACAAACAAGGGAACAATTAGAAGACAATAAACAGAAAGGTTATGTGATTGTGATCTTATTTATTTTAAAAGGTCACGCGTGCCACAATTTAGAGAATGGGAGAAATGTCAAAAAGAGCAAGGAGAATAATTAGAAAGTCAGTGGAAAAGGGAAACAAGTCAAATATGTGTAGTTTGATGGCTGAGTTGGAGAAATAAAAAGTTGGAGAGGATAAGGCAACTAGGGAGAGAACATTTGCAAGGAAGAGAAGTAGGAAAACAGACTGTATCTAAAGGAAATGAGGGGTTAAGGAAGGGATTTGAAACTAGAACTCCTCGAGAATATCAGTGTGCTGGTGGAGTTACTCCAGTAAAGAGGAAGCGATGGGTGATGAAAAGATAATGACATCGAAGAGGTAGGAAAGAGGAGGCATGACAGAGGCACTGAAATCCTTGAAAAGGCAAGAGGGGTTGGAATCCAGCACATATAAGAATAGATTTGAGAGGATAGTTCCTCTGTATCAGTAGAAAAGTGCAGAGAGAATGAATAGATTTGCTGCTGGGAGTGTGAGAGAGTTCCCCTGTAGTAACTTTTCTCAGTGAACCGTGAGATGTGCATCTGCTGAGAATTCACAGCTGTGGGAGAGGGGAGGCAAGTGTGAAATTAGTGATGACCTGGGGCGGAGACGGGGTATTCTCACCAGCTCCTGGAAAGGAGGTTCTGTTATATTTTAATATCATTATGAAGCAGTTGCTTCTCCAGACAGGAAACATGAGTGCATCCAGTAATACGACTGACATATTTTTAAGGGTTCAGAAAAATAAAACCCCATGTTAATTTTAGAATTAGCTTTCTAATATTTGTTAGAATCTGATTCTGTTTCCACTTAGCTCATTTATTCTCTGTTCCATCTTTAGTGCTCTGGGAAGCACTTGATTATCTATACGTACCAATACCTGGCCAGACTCAATGTCTAAATATCTTCAATGAAGAGTGATATTTAAATGGGAATATTCAGATATAATGAGAAGTCTCAGAACTACCATTTACTGTCCTGCAAGTTAGGCATTTTTCTTGGCACATACTCATGTTTTTTAATCAGTTTATAATATAATACCATTGATGTTTTCCCCAAGGATATATTTTCAGTATTTTTAAAGAATATCTTTAAAGATTTTAAAGATTAACTTCAGTTGTCGTATAATTATCTGCAGTGTTCATCAATGTTGTGTTTTTAGTTATTAATTTGAAATTGTCAATAAGTTAGATTATTATTTTTCTATGGATCATATTTTTAATTAAGCACATTATCTCTTTATAGAGGTTAAGCTCCCTGGTAAGACTGGAGCATCTTTTGCTATACAGAAGATACTGTCAGTTCTCTTTTTTTTTATTTTGGCAATTCAAATGTGCAAATATTTAACCTAAATATCTCGACAGGTTTTATTGTTGTGTCTTTATTTAGAAAACCTTTCTTTGATGTATATTTTATAAGAAAAACACTTGCCCAATAAATTATCTCTCTTATATTTTTTGTTATTTCACCATCTTTGAAATTATAGGACTTTTTCAATTTTGATAGAAATTATAAATTTATCCATTAAATGAAGGCTTTTATCAAAAGATTCATCCCACAAATTGATATGCTCCAAAGTGCAACTGCAGAATTAAAGAAATAAATCATGTACCCTGAGCTCTCATCCTTAACTTATGCAATCTTGCTCTTGCTTTTATACAAATACATTTTCATGCCTTCCTGATTTTCACACTGTTTCCAATTTTATTTTTATATAACCTTGAAAAGCTGAGGCTTTTTACTGTTGCAGTGGTACTAAATATTTTCAACTTTAATTTTGAACAAAATACAAGCAAAATTTAGAGGCTTTCTAAAATTTACTTGTTTTGTGGAACTTTAATTCCACTGCAGGCCTTTAAGGCTATTTTACAAATTTTGTCTTTCAAGTCTCAAAAATTTCTTAAAATCATACTGATGATGAGCACCATGTACAAATATGTACTTCAAGGCTGAAATATACTTACATTTGTTTACCATCAGCTTTATTCCCCAAATTTTGTCACTTACATTGTGAACATACTTTAAAAGGCATAAATTTTGACATCTGCATCCTCTGTTTTGCCTATAGAGCATACTTAATTACCTGTGATCACAACCCATTTCAAATAAATCTCTTTTTGAGCCCATTGCTTCCAAAGGGGTTTGTAGATGGAGTTTTGTATTCACGGCCTTGTCATTCTGATTAGAGTCTACTTCCCCCCTCCTTGGCTTACTTAGGCCAGTGGCATTTGGACAGATTTAACAGTGTTCTAGTTTTGAGCCTCACTTTTTTTTTTAAGTGGGAAACTTTAGGTTGTTTTATTTTACTTTATGAAGATTTAAGTTACATTTAATTTTCAGATACAATAAAATATATGATTTTTGCCAAATTGATACTTGAATAGGTGTAACTATGAAGTAGCAATGATGATTTTTTAAAGATATACATATTTCACGAGATTACTCATTAAAATAGGTATTTTAAATATACTTAGAGGCTTGCCGTTAGGGGATCATGGGTGGCACAGGTGGTCAAGCATCCAGCTATTGGCTCGTGAGTGCGAGCTCTCCCCTTGGGCTCTGCACTGAGAGCTCAGGGCCTGCGTGGGATTCTCTCTCCCAATCTCTCTGCCCTTCCCCTGCTTATGCTCGCTCTCTCTCTCTCTCTCTCTCTCTCTCTGTTTTTCTCTCTCTCTCTCTCAAAATAAATAAACTTTAAATAGGCTCTGTGCTCCAGAGCCTTTACGATCAGCATGAGACATCCAGGTCCTTGTGTGACCCACTGGGCCCATGAGAAAGAAGAGAGACACATAGAGTGTCAGCTGAGTGTAACCCAGATTAGCTGGCCCTGACCGACTACAGTCTGGAGCAAAGCTGACCTCTATATTGAAATCCAGTCACCACCCAGTCCTCACTCCTATCATCCTACCCTGAGCCGCCATCACTTCACTCTTGATTATTGCCTTGATCTATTAGATGGATTTCCTGCTGTCAGCGAATCACACATCCATATGAATCAGTAATGCTTGTTTTAAGCCACTGAATTTTGGTATGACATTATGCAGCATTAATGTGGCAATGGCCAACTGACACAATAGGTTTCTTAAATTAGCTACAACATTGTTTTTATCATAATGCTTACTCCACCCAAAGTCGTATTTATATAATCATTATAAAAATTTATATCCTAAATGTTAAACATTTTAACTGAATTTACAACTTCCATGTGATTTGCAAATGTCAGATGTTTCACATTCTCCAAAATTTTCACTTTGACTCCGTAAATAGGGTGGAAAAACTCTGAAGTGGTATTGGAATTAAGCTACACGAATTCTTTTATTTTCTTTTTGAGAGAGAGAGAGAGAGAGAGAGAGTGAGAGAGAGAACACACACACCCACACATGTGCATGAGTGGGAGAGGGACGGGGGAGAGGGAGAGAGACAGAAAGAAATAGAGAGAGAATCTTAAGCAGGCTCCAAGCCGACTCAGGGCTGGTCTCACAGTTATGAGATCATGACCTTAGCTTTAATCAAGAGTCTGATGCTTAACTGACTGAGCCTCCCAGGTGCTCCAGAAGTAACCTACATGAATTCTTACTGGGAACATCGCTATTCACTTCTCATGTGTTGCCATGAAAGACTGGGGTTTAAAGTAAACTAAAAAACAAAATAACAAGAACAAAAAAAAGAAACCACTCACTTGATCTAAATGAAAACTCATACTTCTCATTATAAAATGTATTAAATTGTTGTCTTTGGAAACATTCTTCTTAAAATAAGTGTCAACTTTGATGTACATGTTGATGTTTCTTCAAAGAGGTGTTTTCTGACTCTGTAGTGACTACTAGCTTTACTAAGTCCCCTGTGGTGAATGGTTTGCACTGGTATGTTTGTGTGTGTGTGTGTGTGTGTGTGTGTGTGTGTGTGTGCATAAGTTCACGTTAATTATTCACTATTTGAGAAGTAGATACTTAGTAGTAGTTTTAATTAAATATATTTTTCATATTAAATTTTTTAAAATGTTTTATTTATTTTTGAGAGAGAGAGAGAAAAAAACAGCTTGAGCAGGGGAGGGTCAGAGAGAGAGAGAGAGAGAGAGAGAGAGAGAATCTGAAGCAGGCTCCAGGCTCTGAGCTATCTGTCAGCACAGAGCCTGACATGGGGCTTGAACCCATGAACCGTGAGATCATGACCTGAGCTGAAGCCAGATGTTCAACCGACTGAGCCACCCAGGCGCCCCTATTTTCCATATTTTGATCTCATTTCTGCCAAATGAGTCTATTGCAAGATTTTTAAAAAGCTCTGGGGAGAGGGAGTGAGGCAAATCATGAGAGACCTTTGAATCCTGAAAACAAACTGAGGGCTGAAGAGGGAGGGGGGAAGGAAAGGGGGATGATGGTCATGAAGAGGGGCACTTGTGGGGAAGAACACTGGGTGTTATATGGAAACCAACTTGGTAACAAACTATTAATAAACATTTTTTAAAAAGCTTTACCAAATAATAAAATAAACATTTGTAATTTACAGTATTCAATAAATGACCAAACCTCTATAGCCAGAGATTTTAAAGCACTCTCTCTAAAAACATAGGTAGTAATCTCTCAGACATTGTCCTTAGCAACATATTTATGGATATGTCTCCTGAAGCAAGAGAAACAAAAGCAAAAAGAAATTATTTGTACTACACCAAAATAAAAGACTCTTGCACAGCAAAAGAAACCATCAACAAAATGAAATGGCAACCTAGTGAATGGGAGAAGATATCTGCAAATGATATCTCTGATAAGGGGTTAATATCCAAAATATATAAAAATCAACAACAATTGAAAAACAATCTGATTTTAAAATGGGCAGAGCACATGAAGAGACATTTTTCCAAATCCCTACAGAGGACAACAGACACTTGACAAGATACTCAACATTGCTAACCGTCAGGGAAATGCAAATCAAAACTACAGTGAGAAATCCCCTTACACCTGTCACAATGGCTAAAACAAAAAAGACAAGAAATAGCAAGTGTTGGTAAGGATGTGGAGAAAAGGGGAACACTTTTTCTCTGTTGGTGGAAATGTAAATTGGTGCAGCCACTATAGAAAACAGTATGGAGGTTCCTCAAAAAATTAAAAATAGAAATACCATATGATCCAATGATTCCACTACTGGTTATTTACTCAAAGAAAACAAAAACACTAAGTTGAAAAGATATTTGCACCCATATGTTTACAATAGCCAAGCCAATAGCATTATTTACAAGAGCCACGATATGGAAATAATCCAAATACCCATCAATAAAAGAATGGATAAAGAAGACATGGTATAGATATACAATGGAATATTAATCGGCCATTAAAAAAATGAGATCTTGCCATTTGCAACAACATGGATGGATCTAGAGAGCATTATGCTAAGTGAAATAAGTCAGAACAGAGAAAGACAAACACCACATGATATCACCTATATGTGGAATCTAAAAAAACAAAACAAACACAAACAACAATAAAAACCAGACTCAGATACAGACAACAAACTGGTGGTTGCCAGAAGGGATGTGGGTAGGGGGATGAGCAAAATAGATAAGGGAATTAAGAGATGCACACTTCCAACTATAAAATACATAAGTAATGGAGATGAGATATAGAGAATATAGTCAATAACACTGTAATCACATTGCAGGGTGACTTATCATGATGAGCACTGAAAAATGTGTAGAATTGTTGAATTCATATGTTGTACATTTGAAACTAATATTGTACGTTAATTATACTTCAATTAAAAATGAAAAAAATTAAGCACTCTCCTTATATTACAAAGGTATTATGTATACTTAACCTTTAATTTTCCATCTTTCCTGTTGACCCTGTAGACTGTCAACTGGTAGCTTCATGTGTCTTTCAAATGTCTGGCAGAGACTGAAATGATAAACGCTTTTCCCATCACCACCTGAAACTGCAAAGAGAAACCTGTCCCTAGCCACCCAGGTCCAGTGTACTTGGTTTTATCAGTGAGTACCCCATGCTGTCTTTGGAAGGGAGGTGTTAGTTACATCGATGCTGAAAAGATGTGGGAAAAGGTAGGTGGTTATTAAGGGTCGTTTTGAAGGCATCGCCGGGTTTCTGGTAGACCATGACAGAAGTTGCAAATACAAAGAGCAGATCCCGTGAACTCATTCTTGGTTATTTTAATAAAAATATTAATACCAATACTTTGATAGAAATGAAAAATCATGGATGAATGCTTAGTAGGTGTTACTGAGGCCTGAGTCAGCAGAACTGGAACACCCACCCCACCTCCCTACCAACACACACAGAAGTGGGCTCTTCATTGAATTGGCTTCCCTCAACCCATTCTTCCTTCCTTCTAAGCCTTTCTCCACAAGAAGGAAAACATTAAAAAAAGAATAAAAAAGAAAAATGTAATAAAATGTCTCTGGTATGGATTCACTGAAGATTTGCTTAAACCCAGAAAGATCACATATCTGTTCTGTGGGTTTAGTATATTCTTACGGTAAAAAGCGATGTATCAGTTTTTTCAGGCTTTCTGGCACCAGCCATTCTAATCATCCATCTAATGTCTTGGGCTCACAATAACTATCTGATTATAATATGGCTTCCCACACATATTTGCCCCAGGAAAAGAATGTGCTGATCAGCAAACATGAGTATCCTTTCTTCTCGATAACATAATCTTATTCTGAAATAACAAATTGCCTTTCTGGCTTTATTAACAGTCTAACAAAAATACCGCTCTGAATGTATCTTCCATTTGGATATCACCCTACATCTTTTCCTATTAAAGTCTCTTCTTGGAAGAATAGTCTTTGTCTCCAACTCAACATCCATTCGTTCATTCAACTAATGTTTGCAAAGAATTTGATACGTGAAGGGAAGAAGCCTTCTGGCTTTACATTTAGCGGACTGTCAAACTAGGACCCAGTTCTGTGTGTTTTTCAGTCTCTTAAGACTTTTGAGATTTTGAAGTCTTTTCAAGTCCTGCAAAGAGAGGGAACAGTGTGTTCAACTATTTAAATATTTAAGAATTTTTTACATTTAGTTCAATGACATACTGAATCCTACTAAAATTAATAATTTTAAATGATAAGGACATTACCGAGCAAAATCTATCACTAATAATCACTTGATATATTTTTCTATTTTCTTTTAAAGTTTCCAACCTAGAGTACTATGTAAATAAAATCTCATTTTCACCCAGTTCTTGACTGTGCCTATTTGTTTAAACGGACTCAGTCAATGACCCAATTGTAATACATTGATTCTTAAGAAAATCCAAGATATGAAACAGTAAAGTTAATATGATTTGAGCTACATTTCTCTGTTCCCTTCAACATTTCTTCTCAAACTCAGCGTACGTGCAAACCTACCCAAGGATCTTGTGAAATTAAAAGTATGATTCAGCAAATCTGGCATGGAGTCTGAGGTACTACATTTCTGACAAGCTTCCAGGAGCTGTGGATACTGCTGATCCAGGGACCACATTTGACTAAAGAGACCCTAGAAGACCAAGATATTAATAAGTTGGCATGTTTTATAAAGAGAATTCTTACAAATCAAATATGCATATGTTGTGATTAATATTCCTAGTAACATACAGCAATTTTCCCTTAGGGTCTAAGCCGTGCTCCCAGCATTGCCCTTGCCCAGGGATGCAGAATCATATAAATAAGCCTTTTGTTTTAAAAACTAAGCATTAACCAAAATTGCTACACACCAGTAAGTTGATCATCCTAGACAATATCAGATTTTTAGGTATGGACGATTGTGTTCACTAGTATAAATGATAAATGTTTTAGCTCATTGAGGATTCTTAGCTGCAAACACTGAACTCAGTATGCATACCAGGCTTGTGGAACTTATTTTAAACACAGAAAGTAGTCAAGAATTTGAGAACAACAGTATTATTAATGTCCTATGTGTATGTTCTTGTTTCATTACAAACTGTTTAACATTTCTATTTATGTGTTTACTTTTCCCCATGGTTTAATTATTATATATTTAAAAGAAAATTTATATTGTGCAATATAATTTTTAAAAATAACTGTAGTCTCCTTTTAAAAGAAAATAACAAATCTAGTATAAAAGTACAAAATATAAATTATCATGAATGTAGTATGCTATCGTCAATTAATTAAATATTGATTGAGGTGTTCAGGATTTTTCAGACTACATACTGCTTCTTCTACCTCTCAATAAACCTGGAAATGCTCTGATATCACCCTGCTGTATTAAGAATTGGGGCATTCTAAAAACTCAGTTATTCTATTTTTATGGTAATCAGAACCGTCAATTTCTATCTAATTTTTTTAGTCAAAGCAGTCTCATTTACATGAGTACAATAAACGTTTTCAAGTGTGGCTAGGATCATTTCCATAATTCTATATTTCTTATCTTTCCTTAGTCTTCTTGAACTTGACATCTTGCTATGATTTGCAAAACTGAAATCCATTCAGAAATAAAAATCGTTGGTAGAAAAAGTTAAAATCAAGAAGACAGACACCACATTAAATGTATCTTTTCTCTTTCATCATTAACCCAATGGGCAGGAAGAAGAGCTCACAGACGTAGTTCACCATAAGGGCAGGATTGATTAATTTGCTAGAAATAGACATCATTTTCACCCAAGTTTAGATTGGCTCATACTAAGTGCTGTGTGATTTCACTTGGAAATGGAACCAGCTACAAGTTGCTACATGCCTGAGCTGAATACAAAAATTGTACCTGTGCAATTATTCTCCTTTTTTTGTTTAGAACACTCCTATAAGCAAAATAATAAAAGTGAAAAGTTACAAACATTGACAGCAATACTAAAGCAATCTTGCAATGTGTCTTTGAATGTGTGTGCTTCACAACCATCTCTATGTACTTTTTCTTCCCAAACAAGAGTCTTATTCTGTTTGTGTCTTGGCATTCCAGCAATTGTGTATCATGTTCAGTCATGAATGTGTTCACTTAATTGAGAAGATGGAATAAATTATATGCTCAGTTGATAAATGCACTTTCTTTTTAATAAGCAAATTGACATAAAATACTTGAGTATGTCACTTAACTGTATTTTACTGATTTTGAAATTTGTGTCAGGAACTTCAGTTTATCTACAGGAGCTACATAGCTCTTTATCAGGTTTTTTTCCCCCTGAGATAAGGTAGTGTTATCAGATGAAGTTAAATAATATTTCCATGAAGCTTTTTCTTACACCCTGAAAAGCAAGCACTTAGGCAAATAAAGTAAAAGTGTGCCTCCTAAAGCCACATCCTCAATGGATATCTTTAGAGGATGCGCTTTCTACTTTTTAAATCGAAGCAGGATACTTAGAGCCCTCAGAGATAAAACAGCAGCACCTAACAGACTCTCAGCATCTGAAACCACAGTCTGTCCCTGTCATTTATTGTTTTGTAAATGAACTAAAAATAAAAGATTGATGTGTTGTGTGAAATCCACAGTTTCTGTTAATGGTCTACTGAAAAGCCATGTGTTTAGGACACTGGATGTTACTCAATGGCTCTCTCTCCCTACTGTTTTAAAAAGAGCTCTTGGAGCATTTGTTTCATTATATTTTTCCTGCTTTGACTTTGAAGTAAAGTAATAGTGTTGCTTATTAAATTTCGTGTCTTTCTATAAAGACAGCACTTGATTTTGCTTTCTAACTTTGCGGAAAATCAAGAGTTCTCAATTTCCTATCCCTCCTCACTTAACCCCTTGAAAACAGTCTTGCATTCATATCAGTTTTTTCTTCTGGTTTCAGGGGCTGGGCTTTTGTACAAATGAATGTTAACATATGTTGTTGTCTGGATACTAGTGCCCCCTCCTGCTCAGGAAGATATCTTCACTAATTATTTCTGTCTCCATGTCTCTCTCTCCCTCCCTATCACTAACTCTCCATCCCTATCTCTGTCTCATCTGTCTTGCCCTCTCTCCTGTATTTTTCCAGCTTCTTCAGTTCCAACTGCTCTTTCCCAAATTCTTCAGTTCCACCTGCTTGCTCCTTCTTTTCAGACTCTTCCCTTTCCGAATATAAATACTCCCAGTCTCTTGTTCTAAAAATAATATCCGAGAGCTGCCCTCTCTTTCCTTCCTTTCAAAACCAAACTTCTTGATGAAGTGGAGCACTCCTCGCTCCATTTCCTCACCTCTAATTCAATCAAGAACGTACTGCAATTTGGCCTCTGCTCACATAACTCCTCAAGGCACCAAAGACGTCCATAACTCCCTCTCACTAAACAGTTTCTACTTGGTTATTTTACTTGGCGTTTGTGGCATTTAATAGAGTTGACTCTTTCCTTCTTCAATGCATTCCTTCCTTGGCTTATCTTTTTGATTCCATATTTCCTTCTTTTTCTCATTATTTTTGAGCCAAAAATATTTAAATAAAATTATGTGCAGAGTTGAGCAAATTCTTACATGTAATAGAAAAATAGGTGCCAATCTGATTGTACAGAAAAAAGACATCCAATTCCCAAGACTCTAAAATTATATATGAAAATCAGACATTGTCAGTGCTTCAAATTGGGTAAATACTTAAAACTATAATTTTATTTTCATTTATCAGTAAAGGAAAAACTACTTTGTTCTGTGCATTTATCACTGGATGCTTGAACTGACCTAATTAACAGAAACCACTAAGTGGGAAGGCACAAGAGTAACTCTTTCAAAGTTGTACGATTATGGAGAATCGTCAAATTCTCAACTATCTTCGTTTTCTGTTTCTCAAAAAGGAAGGTTAAAAGGTACTGATCTGAAACCAGTTTGTAAAAATTTTTTAATGTTTATTTATTTTTGAGAGAGAGAGACAGAGACAGAGAGAGATAGAGCATGAGCAGGGGAGAGGCAGAGAGAGAAGGAGACACAGAATCTGAAGCAGGCTTCATGCTCTGAGCTGTCAGTATAGAGCCTGACATGGGCTTGAACTCATGAACTGTGAGATCATGCATGACCTGAGCTTAAGTCAGACACTTAACTAACTGAGTCATCCAGGTGCCTCTGAAACCAGTTTTTTTTTTTCCTAAAGCTTATTTATTTATTTATTTTCAGGAGACAGAGGCAGTGCCATTGGGGGAGGGGCAGATAGCAAGGGTGAGAGAATCTCAAGCAGGCTTTGAGCTGTCAGTGCAGAGCCTGGCATGGGGCTTGAACACATGAAGCATGAGATCATGACCTGAGCCGAAACCAAGAGTCAAACACTTAAGCAATTGAGTCATCCAGGTGCCCTGAAACAGTTTTTAAAAAGCAACTCAATCTTTCTCTTTCTGCTAGATTTTACATTCATTTAAATGAGTATTCCTTTCTTAGGGCTGCTGTAACAAGGTACCAAAAACCGGGCAACTTAAAACAACAAAAATTTATTCTCTCACAATACTATAGGCTAGAACTTAAAAATCAAGGAGTTAGTGGTCCATATTCCCTCTGGAAAGTATCCTTCCTTTTCTTGTCTAGTTCCTGGTGGGTGCCAGCTACCCTTGGTGGTCTCTGGCTTCTCCACCTGTCACTCTAATCTCTGCCTCTGTTTTCACATCCCTTCTACCTTTGTGTCTCTGTGTCCAAATTTTTTTCTTTTTTTTTTAATGTTTTATTTATTTTTGATACAGAGAGAGACAGAGCATGAGACGGGGAGGGGCAGAGAGAGAAGGAGACACAGATCCGGAAACAGGCTCCAGGCTCTGAGCTAGCTGTCAGCACAGAGCCTGATGCGGGGCTCGAACCCACGAACGTGAGATCTGACCTGAGCCGAAGTCAGGGAGGCTTAACCAACGGAGCCACCCAGACGCCCCTCTAAATTTTTTTCTTAAAAGGACACCAGATACACTGGCTATAGGGCCCACCGTAATTCATAACTCATCTTAAGTTAGTTACATCTGCACAGACCCTATTTCCAAATAAGGCCACACCACATTCACAGATTGTAAGAGAAGATGTGTTTTGGGGAGACACCTTTCAGCCCAGTATAAATGGAAAACCAAACTTGGTATTTTGGAAAATAAAAAAGAAAAGGAATTTATTATTGCTTTTAAATGAATGAACACATAGTATATTGTTTTTCTTCCTCTGCAAACCTTACTAAAACAATAGTAAAGGAATAAAGCAATAAAAAAGAGATATGATTTAAAAAACAGCCCACAAAATTCCCTGGGAAGCAGAGACAATTCAGGTTCTACTCTTTTCAAAAGTGGACATACTCAAATATTGTCCAATAAATATATGAAGAGGATGCCGTGAAAAGGAAAAATCACAGAACAAAATTATTATATAAATATGATACAAAATAACTCACTATATTTATTTTATATCATATATATTTATAAACATATATAAATGTAGAAAAATATAAATTATATGTAAATTAAATATTATATATAAAATATATTTATAAATGCATTTATTATATAAAAATAAATATGATATGAAATAAATAACACTATAAAAAGACTGAAAGATAAATCCCAGGACCAAAAGTTAAGCAAAGAATTAAAGAATAGAAAGTATAGAAAAGAAAAAAGTACATAAGTCCATGAGGGGGGTTATAGTCCACTTAATAAGAATTACAGACAGAAGGGGCGCCTGGGTGACTCAGTCAGTTAAGAGTCTGACTTCAGCTGAGGTCATGACCTCCCGGTTCATGAGTTCAAGCCCTGTGTTGGGGTTTGTGCTGACAGCTTGGAGCCTGGAGCTTGCTTTGGATCTGTCTCCCTGTTTTTCTGCTCCTCCCCAGTGCATGCGCGCTCTCTCTCTCTCCAAAATGAATAAGCATTAAAAAGAAATTACAAAAAAAAAGAATTATAGACAGAAAAAAGAAGGGAATGAACTATCAAGAAAATAATTGTTTTAGGTATGATGAACCTAAGTCCCCAAACGGAATATGCCCAGCACAAGTGGCCAGTAGGAAAATGAAAGAAGACCCCACAAAACACATGAAATGTGAAATTTCAGAATAGCAGCTCTAAAGTAGAAAATGTAAAGTTTCTGGGGAAAATCACAAAGGTCACCTATAAGAGTCAGCAAATCAGAATTGTGTTAGCCTTCTCAGAATAGTGAATGACAGAAGACTTTGAAGAAATATCTTACGAATTCTTAATGAAAATGGTATTTGATGGAACAGAATAGAAAATCCAGAAGTGAGGGGTGCCTGGGTGGCTCAGTCGGTTAAGTCTCCGGCTTCAGCTCAGGTCAGATCTCACGTCCGTGGGTTCGAGCCCCGCGTCAGGCTCTGTGCTGACAGCTAGTTCAGAGCCTGGAGCCTGCTTCAGTTCTGTGTCTCCTTCTCTCTGCCCTTCCCCCTCTCATGCTCTGTCTCTCTCTGTATCAAAAATAAATAAAACATTTAAAAAAAAAAAAGAAAATCCAGAAGTGAACCCATAACTACATGGTCAACTAATCTTCAACAAAGCAGAAAAGAATATCCAATGGAAAAATGACAGCAAATAGTGCTGGAGGAACTGGACAGTGACATGCAGAAGAATGAAATTGGACCACTTTCCTACACCATACACACAAATACATTCAAAATGGATGAAAGACCTAAATGTGAGACAGGAAACCATCAAAATCCTAGAGGAGAATACAGGCAGCAACCTCTCTGACCTCAGGCCAAGCAACTTCTTACTAGACATGTCACAGAAGGCAAGGGAGACAAATGCAAACATTGGGACTTTGTCAAGATCAAAAGCTTCAGCACAGCAAAGGAAACAATCCACACAACTAAAGGCAACTGACAGAATGGGAGAAGAGATTTGAAAATGACATATCTAATAAAGGGTTAACATCCAAAATATATAAAGAACTTATCAAACTCAACACCCAAAAACAAATAACCCTGGTAAGAAATGGGCAGAAGACATGAATAGACACTTTTCCAAAGACATCCTGGTACAGCCACTCTGGAAAACAGTATGGAGTTTCCTCAAAAAAAACTAAAGATAGAACTACCCTATGATCCAGCAATTACACTACTAGGTATTTACCCAAAGGATACAAAAATACAGATTCGAAGGGATTTATGCACCCCAGTGTTTACAGTAGCATTAGAAACAATAGCCAAACTGTGAAGAGAGCCCAAATTCCCACTGTGGTGAATGGATAAAGAAGATGTGGCTGGAAGATTACTCAGCCATCACAAAGAATGAAATTTTGCCATTTGTAATGATATGGATGGAGATAGAATGTATTATGCTAAGCAAAGTAAGTCAATCAGAGAAAAAAAATATCCTATGATTTCACTTGTATATGGAATTTAAGAAACAAAACAGATGAACATATGGGAAGCGAGGAAATAGAAGAGAGGAAAACAAACCACAAGAGACTCTTAATGACAGAGAACAAACTATGGGTTGACAGAGGGAGGGAGGTGGGAGATGAGCTAGGTGGGTGATGGGCATTTGTGCAGAGCACTGCATGTTTTATGTAAGTGATGAATCACTGAATTCTACTCCTGAAACCAACACTGCACTGCATGTTCACTAATCACTATTTTAAATTTTAAAAAGGGAAAAAATGACATTTGATGAACAACTCCATACTCAGACACTCCATTGGTTAAGAATGAGAATGAAATAAAGACATGCTTAGGAACGTAAACACTCAAACACATCTATCTGTATATCTTCTAGTCACCCATTCAGGGGAAGCTACTGCAGAATATGCTGGAACAAATGATGGAGCACCTTCGGAGAGAGACAGATGTAGGATATAGGAGGCAGGGAATCACAGCCAGAAGAATGGAGGAATCTTTGAGGACGACAATGAGGGAAGTACACGGACGCCAGGTTGCACAGATAGCCTCAGGGTTACCAGTCCACGCCGGATGAGCAGAATGGACAGTTACAGTGAGGGGTGCTTGACATATGACTGGTTCAAAGAAAAAGTCAAAGTGGCATAAATTATTATGGAAGGAAGGAATGTTCAGATGAATTGAAAATGGAGACAAAACTAGCTTTTCAAAGCAGGGAGGAAGTCAATTAAACCACTATGTTTCAAGACAGAACTTACTTTTCTCTCAGTTATCTGTAACTTACAAAAAGCTGCAAAGTAGCTCAAAGTAAAGGGGCTAGACTATGGTAACTCAAGGAGTATATTGTACAAGATGTACAGTTTTCCCTGGAAACACAGGGAAAAATTTCCTGTACCTTAAAGGACAAATATGTTAACTTGTGATGTCAGTGTTCTTTGCAGAGGAAGAACCTCAAACTTACAAACCGGTTATATAAAAAATTTATATATATGTAATTTGGATTTATGTATGTAACATGTATAGTGTAGTTTATATTTCCATAGTCAGCAAAGCCATAATTAGGACTGTAAACTGTACATGCATACAAGATTCTTCCTTGATAGTGTGAATTGTGATTTTCTTTTTATAAATCTCCAAAAAAAATAGGTTCATGTGGCTTATTTTTTTTTTCCAAAGTTGATATTGAAAGTGTATCACCTAGGAACCAGCCAAAGTAAAATAATTTTGTTTTTCAGGGTCTTAATCTACAGTGAATATTGCCATAATTTTTCCTAGTTGCTCCTAAGAAGGGGAGGCAATTTCAGGACAGCCAGGATCTTGGGCATCTGTCATTTCCTGTGTGAGTGAACACCATGATTCCACCTTCTTCCCAAAAGAATGGCAGCCCTTTGTGTGTGTGTGTGTGTGTGCATGTGCGTGTTTCCCCATGCATAGTTACCACTCTTCCTTTACATTTCCCCTGTCTTTGTAACTTTGGTCTCCTCCACTGTGTTTGACTTCACTAGTCTGACTCTGACATCCTAGGTCTGGTCTGAATCTGGCTGTTCTTTGCTACAGACTTGCTGTAATTAGTTATAAAAAGGAAACAAGGAGCAGAAGGATAGTGTTGGTCTCTCTCATTCTTGTTCCATTAAGTTCTTGGGATATTTATAATTATCAGAGAATATTTACAATAGCCAGTGGGGTCAAAGGGCATCCCTTTCACCGATAGCTTTCCCCAGGAAGCCTCGGAAGCTCCTTCATCTTCACAGAGCATGCTGAGGGGCGTTGGGACAAACAGGTGCTTGCAGTACCTTATACTCTAAAACTATGATAACCATCAAAAGAAAAAAAGCAAGCAGAGTATGTTTCTAAAAGAACGTTAAAGTCCTTTGAAAGAAAGGTCAGCAAGGGTAAGTATGGTCAAATTTGTCCCCAAGTTTGCACCTCTAGTTCTTCCATGGAATTATTGTGTATCTATTGTATGGTAAAGCAATAATTTTATCGGGTGACTCAGAGCTTATGAGCATCTTGGGAAATGGCTTCGTATGAATCATCAGAGATAAATAAAATGAAATGTAGATGTTTTAATTGGCGCTTTCTGAAAATAGTATATCCTTTAATACAGGTCATAGGTTGGGGAGGTAGGTACCACGTTCCCTGAGCCAGAGGGTGAAAACCAGTCCAGTCAGTGGAATTAATTATGTGACAACAGATAACTCAGCCAGATCTCTCTCACCTTCTAGTTTATTAAAGAATCAAGCTTTTAACCTGAATATTACTACTGAATATCGTTCACGTAAAAGACAAATATTGCAAAGGCTTTCAACAAACCATCACTTTGTCAAGTGTTTTTGCTTAATATATGGAGTCATAAAGAGAGTTTGGTAAATTCAGGAAACAATGCCATCACACCACTGCATCCTAATGCAGTTATTTACTTCTGTTAGTGAAGGAACCTCCCTGAGTGGTATGAAGATACAATAACGGAATCACTGCATTTCTTTTTATAGACTGTACAATCAGTCTCCTTACACTATAATAATATTAGCCTCAAATATTTAAAGATTATATTAGTTGTCTAATAATCAGATGCTAGATTAGTAAATAGCCAATATCCATTTTGGAAAACCATTTAGTCATAGTAGGAGGTACTTGGTAGATACCTTAGGTTTGGGTGTTAGCGGGTGCTGTAGGCAGTTTCTATGGTGACTGCCAGTGATCTACACTGCCAGATATTTGTGCTATTATGCAATCTCTTCCCCCTGAGGGTAGGCTGAACTTAGTGGCATAGTTCTAATGATTAAAATATGGAAGAAAAATATGGTGAGACGGGGTTATAAAAAGACCATGGGGCTTCTTTCCTGAGTGCTCAATCTCTCTCATATTACTCTTTCTTGGGAACCAAGCTTCCTTATTATGACCAATACTATGGAGAGGCCTATATAGTGAGAAAATGAAGTCTGGCCAATATCCAGAGACAAACTTCAGCTTGCAAACAGTAACTTGGAATTGGATTCTTCAAACTCTCTTGACTCAAGAGAGGATCGTAGCCCTGCTAACAGCTTAGCTACAGCTGCTGAGACAGAACCTAAGCCAGAACCATCCAGCTAAGCCCCTCCTGGATTCCTGACCCTCACAAACATAGATAATAATAAATGTTTGTTATGTTTTTTTAATGTTTTATTTATTTTTGATACAGACAGAGACAGAGCATGAGAGGGAGAGGGGCAGAGAGAGAAGGAGACACAGAACCGGAAGGAGGCTCCAGGCTCTGAGCTAGCTGTCAGCACAGAGCCTGATGCGGGGCTCGAACCCACGAACGTGAGATCTGACCTGAGATGAAGCCGGAGGTTTAACCGACTGAGCCACTCAGGCGCCCCAAATGTTTGTTATGTTTAAGCTGCTAAATTTTGGGATCACATATCATGCAGTAACAGATACCTAACAAAAGTACTTTGTGCTATGATGATATTAGAATAATTGAATAATTAAAACATAAATCAGGTGGCAGCTTATGAGGTATCAATTGTCGAATAAGATAGTATCTTATTAGTCAATATTAGCTACTATAGTTACCTTGTTAGATTTGAAAAATCCTTAGTCTAATTAAAGGAATATTTGATAAATATCTTGGACTTGAGAGCTATTTGGGAAGCATAACACCTCATCTATATATAAGTTTCCACCAAATTCCCATAGATATCATTATTTTTTTTTAATGTTTTTTATTTATTTTTAATACAGAGAGAGACAGAGCATGAAAGGGGGAGGGTCAGAGAGAGAGGGAGATACAGAACCGGAAGCAGGCTCCAGGCTCTGAGCTAGCTGTCAGCACAGAGCCCGACGCGGGGCCCGAACCCACTAACGTGAGATCTGACCTGAGCCAAAGTCAGAGGCTTAACCGACTGAGCCACCCAGGCACCCCTCCCATAGATATTAAAATACTGTCATATGCCAGAGCAAAAGGGCATCAACTCTACCTGATACTAAGATATTATAGTAATAATTTTATTTAGGCCCGTATTTCGGGGAACAAATAGGTTCAGGCCTTAAAACAGCATATCTATGAGGAAAGAGTCTTGAGTATCAATGGGTTAATTGCTTTGAAGATAATATTATCCTCTGTATTTTTGTGGTGGGCCCATTTATATTCAGTTTTGGGTGGGTTCAAGATTAAGGAGAGTTGAGGGGTGCCTGAGTGGCTCAGTTGGTTAACCATCCAACTTTAGCTCAGGTCATGGTCTCGTGGTTCGTGGGTTGGAGCCCTGCGTTGGGCTCTGTGCTGACAGCTCAGAGCCTAGAGCCTGTCTTCAGATTCTGTGTCTCCCTGTCTCTCTGACCTTCCCCTGCTCACACTGTCTCTCTCTCTCTCTCTCTCTCTCTCCCTCTCTCTCAAAAATAAATAAAAAACATTTTTAAAAAAAGATTAAGGAGACTTGCTTTAAAAACATTTTTTATATTCTGTAATCCCATTTCTAACTTCTTGTTAGCAATCATGTAGAGAAAGTATTTTGTAACTAAGCGAAATGCCACTATTTACAAATGCTTACCTTATTGCATATATTCAGATCACTTAGGTTTTCAGTCCATAACTACTTCGATTATTGATCAGTGATAAATCAGCTGTAACAAGCCAAAGATTTATATTGATAATGGTAAATATTTTGCTTTGTCATTTGTTTCAAATATTGCGTTGCTTTATTTTGGTATGAGTTTGACTAAAGCCAGGCAAAGACACATACTCATTTTAGAACTATAAATGCTGATATCCCAATTCAAAATGTGACTGAAAAAGAAGGACTCTAAATTTAATATCAATTATGTCATTTAATGAGTTTTTCACACAACAGTGGCATCTAGTGGTCTATAAAAATCCTCCTCCTAGAAACCATTTCTAACTTGTCTTCGCTATTAGCCTGAATCTGGCACAAGTTGCCTACAGCTGGTTTAACTGCTCGTGAGACTCACTAGGATTTCCTGCTTTACAGATTCAAATCTTCATGATATTTAACAAATCTTTTATTTGGTAGTTGTGTATGTAACCTAATATCCACAATGCTGTTCTTACTAAGGAACTTACTCTAATATAGATCTTTATATGTAGATGCTGCTAATACTCATTCTCCGTTTCTGCTACAAAAATAAACCGCTTTTAAGACATCAAACAGAAGACTATCTCAGAACAAAAGGCTATAAAAAAAGATTTACCTTTGGAGGCAATATATTTGCCTTTTTATCTCTAAAGCAAAAAAGAGTAATGCAAGTTATTTTATCACCAGTTGTTATTAATAGCATGGATATGTTTTCACCTATTGCCTAGGAGTTTGGAAACAAGACCCCAACATATTTATGTTTTAAACTTTCTTAAATAATGCTCCTTAGAAGAAAGATATTGACATTATTCATATTTATCATGTCCAAGTATGGCATGCACCAATTTCGGTTAGGAAAGGAAAAGAGAATACTATAATTTACACATAAATGCATTAATTAGTAACAATAGAATACATTTTTCTATCAAAGTGATACTCATATATATATTTATCTGCATGATCCATAGAAGATAACGTAGACTGCTTAAAGCCTTTTAATACTTTATTTAAAGTAAGATTTCATTTTACAGGGATTTTATGTTGTTTGATAATATTCTTGTCACTCATATGAACACTACATGTAAAATTCAGATGTCATTGTCACCGTGCTCCAATCCTAAAAACAATTTTAAATAATTCTAACTGAAGAGGAACTTAGAGGTGTGTCTGATGGCAATTTTTTGTTTAAGCAAATTCATATTGACATCTAGTTCCACATTTACTGCCTGACACAAGAGGAACTGTGTAATATTCAATTTTTAACCTGGAGGCTGGTTGTATGGTATAAATGCAATGTGCTCTATACTTATAATTTGCATATGCATGTTATGCATAATATATATGTTACATGTAAATAACATTTATGTTTAAAAAAAACTAGGGGAGGCAGAAGTTGATCATTTTTTAGAAAGTTCTTGACATTGTAAGCACTATTTGAAACTTGCAGGCCTAATGGCAAAGTTTTTATTGGAATAATTATATATTTTTTTTAAATATCAACTTTTTCCTATAAGTATAATTTAAACAGATACTTAATACAGTTGATCCTTGAAAAACAAGAGTTTGAATTGCGTGGTTGCACATATATGTGGGTGTTTTACAGTGCTATAAATGTATTTTTCTTCCTTATGATTCTCTTAACATCTCCTTTATTGTAGGAGTACAATATATTACATATATAATACAGTATATGTATTAACTACTGTTTATGCTATTGGTCAGGCCTCTGGCTAACAGCAGGCTATTAGTAGTTACGTGAGGAGTCAGAAGTTATACGTGGATATGCTTTCCCTATAGAGAATAAGGTAGTTATTTGTATGAAAAATAACTTGTAGATCTTTTAACATTAACCTCTTCCTAGAATTGAGAATTATTCATCTAACATGAAACCAAAGGTTGAGGTTTTAAATTACTTAGGTAGGCTCATTATTTCCTGAGGTAACTTTAAGGCAAGTAATTACTCAGTAGTAGCCTACAATAACATTTAATGCCAAAACAAGTTTTCTAACAGTGATATTTTATTCGTAAATCTGTGTAGATCTCACAACTAATTCAAATGAAAATATTTTTCTCTTAATTGGTTCTAAAATAGGAGCAGCAGAAGTGAAAAATTCTTGCTGCAGAAATTCAAACCACAAACCATATGAGGTAAAATATTACTTTGATTAGATATTAAGTCATGTAATTCATTTTAGTCATTAGCATTGTAAACATCAAACAGACTAGAAAAATATAGTATCAGGTAGTTTCTAATTTGAGAAAAATAATTTAGGAAAGGACTCAGAAACTCTGAGCTGTAAATATGCATAAGATAATGAGCTGACAGTCTGAAAGGTCTATTTTCATACCGTTCCACAATTATATGCCAATTATTAATTTTAGATTCATTTTTAAATTAACAACTAAGACTCTGTACTGCTTGCTACATGGCATTTTCCCTTCTTATTAAAAAATTGTCTAAAATTATCCCCAAACATTGAAGCCTAGGTAGTACTCCTTGCTGAGAGAAAATACAAATGCCATTGGTATTAAGGAGACATTAACCATCTATGCACTTATAGGGGGTTTACCAAGAACCTTTCACGTGTCTCCTCAGAGTTTCTAGGCCATGGCGAGCTTTCAGACCCTGGGCTGCTTGTGGGGTATGATTCCCCCAGAGGCTGCCACAGAGACTAAGGAATTCAACATAGAGGCACAGGGTACATTCTTCTCATGGGGCAAATTCGACTGAAGGTAGGCAAGAGATATAAAGAAGACAGCAGATGATTTCCTTCGCTTTATTCTTCTTGCCAATGTACGGCTCCATTGTCTAGGCTTTCCACACATGCTCTTTCAAGGTTGGTCAAACAGTGGCAGCCAGCATAGCAATACAGCACCTTGTATTTTCTTTCCAATTCTCTTCACCTCACTTCCTTTTTCCTCTCACTCTTGGTGTCCTGGGATTGTACTCCCAATTAACTAACATGTTAATATACAGGTATTAACTCAGGATTTTTTCTTTTTTTTCTAAAGAACCCAAACCAAGACAGGAATTCTTTGAGTTCAAGCTATATAAGGAAATAATATATTACTAATATGACCCATTAAAAATATCCTTAATAGTGAAATGAGATATCTTTAGTTCTAACATATAACTAACTACATTTAAATTACAACCTCCACTTTCTCCAAATACACCTTCATAGAGTTGGCATCTATTGAACTAAGAAGAGTAGAGAATATTTTTGTTGTGATGGTGGTGGAGAGATACTAGTTCAGTTTTGAAATTTAAACTTGAGATGACTATCAGACATCCAAGAAGAGCTACAGAAAAGGCTGTTGGTTTTGAGTCTGGATTTCAGAAGAGAGAGGTCCAGGATGGAGATATAAATGTAAGAATTTAGCATATCAAGGTTTTCTCCCTCCCCCCTTCCTATTTAAATATAAGTTTATTACCATATAGTGTATTATTGGTTTCAGTAGAAGAACTTAGCAATTCATCACTTACATACAACACCCAGTGCTCATCCCAACAAGTACCCTCCTTAAGTACTAAAACTGATAAATGAAGAAGATCCCAAAGGACCAACCTCTAGAAAACTCTTACATTTTAAATCAGGAAATGGATAGAAAACAGTAGAGACTGAGATATTGTCCAGAGAGGTAGGGAATAACTAGTGATGTTTTAGATGCTAAGACATAAAAGAATGTTTAAAAAGAAAGAAATTCAGCTAATGGGTTCAATGACATTGACAGTCAAGTAAGAGATGAAAAGGACTGAGAATAGGGACTGACTATTACAATGTGAAGTATGACAATGAACAGGAGACTATGCATAGTAAAGGGGAGGAAGAAAGTTGATTAGGATAGATTCGACAGAGTATGAGAGGAGGAAAACTAGCTATACAGACAGCTCATTCAAAGAAATTTGGTGTGAAGGGGACAAAAGAAATAGAATGTAAGCAGGAGGCCATGGTGTTATTGGAAGGTTTTTCAAAAATAATTTTGAGAAAATATTATTGTTATATATACTAAAGGAATAACCCAAAAGAGAAAGAAAAATAGATGATTCAAGGCAGAAAGAGCAGTATCTTTGAAGATGTGAAAGGAAATGGCATCCAGAGGACAAGTGAATCTTTGTCTACAATAACATAATGAACAGTTCGCCCACAGTAATAGGAATTAATACAACAAGGTAGACAGATTTATACTTTACTGTTGGAAGCCTGTGCTCAACATTTTCTGGTTGCCTTTATTTTCCTAATGAAATAATATCTAACCATTACCTGAGAGTGAGAATAAAAAAAAGAATTGTTAAAAGTTTGAAAACAGAGCAGAAAGGCAGATATAATGTCTAGGGGAGTAAGAGAATGAATGGTTTATGGATTTACAGTATAGTAATCAGCAGTGCTAAGGATGATTCAGGTTATGATCATGAACTTAAAGTATACAAAGAAGTATGACTGTGCTTTTCTCTAGTTATGCTCAGCTATGGATGAAATTACATTCAAGGAGTATGCAGATAATTGGTTTTAATGAGGTTTATGGATTACCCACACAAAACAAATGAGACAGGGATAGACAAAAATAACTATAATGATTGAACATAAGATTTAAACTAGGCAAACAGAAAGGACATAGGGAAGGTGGGAGAGAAAGAGGGTAGTATGCTCAATACATTGTAGGTGCTGGTGAAAGCAAATGATTTGGGGGTATTGAAGAGAAAGGTAAAGACTACATATGACTTGTAATTATTGGAATGGACAAGGTCATAATAGCGAGTGCTTAAGAGGATCAAAGGATCATTTGTAGGAGGTCTGGGAATTAAAAGACCATGGAACTAAAAGGATCATCTATGTGGATATAGCAATCAACAAAAAAATTAACAGTAGTAATGTTGGAGAACATGACAATGATCAAAAGAGCCAGTGATCCTTAAAGCACTAGGTGCCTCAGTTCATTGAGTGTCTGAGTCTTGGTTTCAGCTCAGCTCATGATCCCAGTGTTTGTGACATGAAGCCCTGGGTCAGGTTCTTTGCTGACAGCACAGAACCTCCTTGGGATTCTCTCCTTGTGCTCTCTGTCTCTGCCCCTTCCCTGGGAGCTCATGTGTGCACACACACATTTGTTTTCTCTCTCTCTCTCTCTCTCTCTCTCTCTCTCTCTCTCTCTCTCTCTCTCCTCCCTCCTTTCTTTTCCCCAAATAAATAAATAAATAACTTAAAAAAATAGCCAGTGATCCTTATTGAAAGAATAAGGGGGGATGATCTGACCCTGAGAGTTACAGATAGATGACTGTAGCAAGGACAGATAATGGAAGTATAAACGGATGACACAAATTTGAAAGCTGGGAACTTTTAGGGAAGATAAAAGGAGAATGGCCTGGATGGAAGTAGCTAAGAGGAGCAAGGTGGATGCCTGATACTTCTCTAGGCCCAATTTAAGAAGAGAGTGGAAATGAAATCAGCCATCATTTGACAAGACTATAAGTAAGGAAAGTCCTCAGGTTTTCATTATCGCTAGATGGTTCAATGAAGGTTCACAGAAGGGACTGAGGCTATAGAAGAATTTGTTAATAACTTACCATGAGCCTCCGTGGCCACAGTGAGAAGAGATGGAAAGAGTAGAACATGAGGTCAGAAAGGGCACCAGGCACTACAGCCTAAATACTCTAGGACCCTTCTGATTCTGCTGGTGTTTGTCATCAACTGGTATAAGAAGATTAAAAGTTTAGTCTTAATATTTCCAAGGCAGAAAATGGTGGCCAGACTGAGTAGGAATTGGAGTTCTTATAAGGAATAAGACTCATACTGGGCCCCTACTTTTCTCCTGCAACAGAAAAGCACAGATTTTAAAAAAATTAATGTTTTATTTATTTTTGAGACAGGGGGAGACAGAGAATGAGCAGGGAGGGGCAGAGAGAGAGAGAGACACAGAATCGGAAGCAGGCTCCAGGCTCTGAGCTGTCAGCACACAGCCTGATGCAGGGCTCGAACCCACGAATATGAGATCATGACCTGAGCCAAAGTTGGAGACCTAACTGACTAAGCCACCCAGGTGCCCCAGAAAGGCACAGATTTTTGCAGGCTAGAGTCTTATTCCCAGTGCAATCAATCTATCCCTCTTAATTTCTGAGAAGGAAGCTTCCTTCCCGGCAGGGAGGCAGTCCTGTTATGAACACAGGGCATCTAGCATCCTTTGACTGCAAATACAAAGGAAAGGTCTTTCTTCAAGCACATGGGCACCTCCTTGACTTCTCCGGAAGTAGGCCCATGGAAAGAACACCATTCTCACAGGAAAACTGGGAACTTGTTTGTGTCATGAGTTTAACAAGTTTCACTTTCCCCTATCTCATAGTTATTATTTTCATCTGCAAAAGTCTAGAAAGTTGAGAAGCAGCTCCTTTTTTTCTTCCCTGGAGATCTTTATTATGATTGTAGGAATGTTCACTACAATAAAATAATGATTTAATAAAAATTCAGAGTATAGTTTGGCATTTATCATACCACGATTATAATTTCAATTAGTTTTGACTGAACTTTTAATAAATATGTCTATTGGGGTCAATTTTACTTTTGAAATTGATATTAAGTGCCCATTATACACTAGTCATGGGGCCACTAACTGGAATACACTGAATGAACTCATAATCTAATAAGATTACACTTTAAAAGATAATGTAATTTCCCCTATGACATGTTAGAGCTATGTACAAGAGTCTGTGTGGGTGGAGAGGTAAGATAGGTAACTCAATTTGAGATGCCTTATTTGAATCTTTATAAGAATGGTCCTCCCAGTTTTCTGCTCTGGCACATTCGACAGGTGCAACATGTTCTTTTTCTAAGGTAGTGGCTTTCTATTACAATGAATTTCAGTTAAGTGTGTGAAATGATGTGTCATTTGAAGGGCAATGGATCAGAATCTCCAAGTGAAGAGGAGGCATGGATAGTTGGTAAAGACTTCACCTCTCAGATCAATATCCTCTACCTTGGAGACAGTTTTCTCCCACCTGTGAGAATACTGCTTTGTAGGATAAGTAGTCATAGAATTGGGCAAGAGAATTTTGGAGGTGTGGTTTGTGGAAAAAATCACAAAAGCTAGAGGTGGTGGGGGGCACAGATTGGGAGGGGATTGTAGCAAGACATGAGATACGAGAAATAGGCAGATACTAGAATACAATGTGCCTTAAATTGCATGGTTAAGAAGGTTTGGATTAATTTTTCTAAAGGTTATCAGGGATTATTGATGATTTCAAGCAATGGCAGGATATAATTAGGCATAAATTCTCAAAAGCACATTCTAGTCATAAAGGACGAATTGGAGAACATTTAGACTAGACATTGGAACACCAGTTGAAGATATTGTCCATTCAAGCAAGCAACAATAAAGTGCTAATGTAAAGCAGGGCAAATTCATATTTTTTGAATACCTACTATGTGTTTCATGTTAGGCACTTTAAATATGTTACTATTTTGACAGAAGAGAAAATTGAAGATCAATTTTTTCCATGCCAAAGATTAATAATTAACTAGCAGGAGAGCTAGAATTAAACCAGGTTGTTTTGGGTTCAAATTATACTCTTTTCCACATTATATGGCAATTCCTCCAAAATTAAAAGATAACAGTAAGACTATCAGATTTCTAACCTGACCAGTTTGGATAAATGGTGAGGTCATTAAAAAAGTATACACTATTGGGCAGAGGTAAAGTATAATGTGGACAGTTTTGCAAAGGATGTGTTTGAGGCACCTGTAACTGACCCATCATATATATATATGATAAAGGCACTTGTACATGCAACTCCCAAGATCAAAAGATACATACTCCAGATGTAGACATGCAGTTATAGTTATTCATCTGATATTTCAGTGCAGAAGCATAAAATGATAAGAAAAAAAGGATCCAGACAGAAATTTGGAGAACACCCTTTGAGAGAGGCAGAGAGACCCACAAAGTAGACCAAGACTAATCACATAGGTAGGGGGACAATTAAGAGAAATTATTCTTGCAAGTAGTAAGAGAGGAAAGAGTTTCAGGAGGAATTAATTGTTCACAGGTACAAAATGTAACAGAAGGGTAATGATCAAAATATTTTCTTTGGCATCGGAAATTAGGTCATAAGCGGCCCCAATGAGAAGCAGTTCATTGGAAAGGTGGAAGTAAAAATGAGTATTAAATTTTATTAGGATTACTCTTCCAAAACCAGTAAACACAGTATGGATAACAATCGGATGTTATAGGTATATGATTTATACATCAGGGATTATGGTTCCATAACACCTGATTAAATATATCAAACAAACACAGAAAAAAGAAAAAGATAGACCCCCCAAAAGAAACACAAAGAACAAGAGCTGACAACTCATAAAAAAAGAGATTTTTAAATTTCAAGAAAGCAATTTGAATCTTTTTGGTAAGCAAAATACTGCGAAGTAAACCACAATGAGTTTCTCATCATTGGCAAACAAATTAATAGAAATGTTAAAACAATAAGCACCTAATAATGAGATGCAAGATAGTATAACTTTCCCAGAGAGTATTTGGGCAATATGTATGGTAACGTAAATTTCCAAAGGTAAATTTACTTTGATTACAGTATTTAATTTTTAGGAATTTTTCTTAAATATAAATGTGAAAAAATATTTCGCTGTGAGATTTTAGTTACTGTATGGTTTTATATTTATAAAACTATTATCATTAGAATATTATTGCTTTAATAATGCTGATGAATTAGTGTAGCTAGCCATTGATCATCAATGACTGTTAACATTAGAAAAAGACAGTACAATATTAAGTATCATCTGCGGTCAACACACCATACCACCTATGAACTATTATTGCCAAAACATGCAACCTGAATTCTGGATTGAAGTCCCCATTTCTGGGAAATACAATTGGTAGAGGTATATGTCAAATAACACCAGTGACGATGCAGTCTGCAAAATCCAGGACAGGACAAATAATACAGATCCAC
The DNA here is from genome assembly GCF_006229205.1 of Suricata suricatta. Taxonomy (NCBI): domain Eukaryota; kingdom Metazoa; phylum Chordata; class Mammalia; order Carnivora; family Herpestidae; genus Suricata; species Suricata suricatta. The sequence continues at coordinate 67,608,541 of NC_043701.1, read as the reverse complement.
TGACCTATTATTTCTTATTCTTTTTAAACAAATAAATTGCAAGGAAATAAAACACGAGTTGGAGAGGAATTTATTAAGAGAGACTTACCATTTGCAGTGCATGGATCTACGTGAATGTTGATTCAAATAATCTGGAGAGGGAGAGGGAGGTTGGGGAAGAGAAGGTATCAAGGGTTTTTTAACATTGCTTGAATATTTGATATTTGATATTATGAAAACTATTTTAATTTTTTTGAGGTGTGATAATGGCATTGCAGTTATGTTAAAAAAAAGTAGAGTGGGGAATGGGTGAGGGTAGAGATGAAATATGACTGGCCATAAGCTGATAATTGTTGAATTTGGGTCATGGGCCTATGGTGCTTTATTAAATTAAAGTTCCTTAAAAACTACCTTTTTTATAATATGGTTTTGATTATTTATGACATATCCATGACACAAAATAATATGCAGATATTAATATCATATAGTATATATTATATACAATGTGTAATAATATTCAGGCATTCAAATCTTCAGAAAATATTAATAAATGCAAAAAAGTTACAAAGCAGCATGCAGAGAGAATTAGCCCAGTCACATGCACAGAATGGAAATCAAGATCCCCTAGTAGTTATTATTTCTAAAAAAAATCTTGATTGTGAAGGGAAAGGCATTTGGAGGAAAATATAGGGTCATGAGACATTTTACATTTTTAGTTAAGAGAACCTTATATATTATTTATAGTTAATTTGGTCAAGGGCTATTTATCATACTTTGTGCAGGCACTTTATAAATTTATGAAGCAGTTGTGAGATAACTGTATTTTTTTCTAATTTTTTAATGGTTTTTATTGATTTTTGAGAGACAGAGACAGTGAGAGCAGAGGAGGGGCAGAGAGAGAGGGAGACACAGAATCCAAGCAGGCTCCAGGCTCTGAGCTAGCCATCAGCACAGAGCCCGACGCGGGGCTCGAACCCACGAACTGCGAGATCATGACCTGAGCCGAAGCGGGACGCTAAACCGACTGAGCCACCAGGCGCCCCTGTATTTTTAAGAGAATCCAAGTATAGCAATTTTTAGACATTTCCCTCAGTTAACTGCTGGAAAGAGAGACATTCAAACCTGCAGTTTGACTCAAGAGCCTACATGCTTAACCATCGCCCCTTGAGGGAGTCAGGAGAGGGGAGAAACTAAAGGTCCTAGAGGGAGAAAACAAACGGATGAGGTCAAAGCTCCGAGCCCACAGGCACAGAGGCCCATCCAGAGCAGAGGTGAACTCACCTCTGTGTCTGAGAGACAGGAGCATTAGCGCAGTGGCAGATACTTGTCAAGTGGGGGTTCCTGGATTCTCCTCATTTGGGATCTTACAGACAAATCACAGCTCTCTCAGTTCTTTGTTTTTCAGCCGTCAACAACATAACTTGTAAGGATTTTGGTGGCAGTGAAACACATTTTACTGGAAATGAAGTTGGTTTTCTCAAGCTAATATCTTGCCAAAATGTCAATGGCTCTTCAAACAAAGTAGCTGTTGTGCTGTTTTTCTTGGATGGTTGGGACCAGATCCATTTTTACCTAGGGCCCCTTGCCTTGGGTTTGTTAAAATTTTGCACTTAGGGTTTTGGGGAATTGAGAGCCTAATTGATTTCATTCTATTTCCAGTGCAGGTTCACGGATATTGTGGCATGAGAACTTGATTCCTTTTTATGGTGAAGAATATGCTAATATTGCTGAACCTTCAGATAGAAGTAATTATATATGTATACATTTTAAAATATTTTTAATGTTTATTTTTGAGAGAGAGAGAAGAGAGACAGAGACAAAGTGTGAATGGTGGAGGGACAAAGAGAGAGGGAGACACAGAATCCAAAGCAGGGTCCAGGCTCTGAGCTGTCAGCACACAGCCCAACACGGGGCTTGAACTCACAAACCATGAGATCGTGACCTGAGCCCAAGTCAGATGCTTAACCGACTGAGCCACCAGGCACCATATCTTATAGGTTATTATAGAAGCAGACTTATGAGACTGAGCACTGCTAATGAGACATTTATATCCATAAATATTTTTAAAAGAAACAGAGTGGGCTTCTTTGATTTTCAAAGAGCACTTTCAGGATGTGGATTTCCAGATTGTATTTTTTCTTCTTCACATACCACTTTATGGATTCTACATAATTTTTGTTGTTGTTGATATTTTTGTTTTGTTGTTTTGCTTAAAAGCATATTGTTCTGAGATTCATTTAACTGCACTTTGAGAGCTGTATGATTATAGAGTCCTTCTAAAGCTCTTATTTGTATGAGATAGATAACTTATTACCTTGATATTTTTTAATGTCTTTTCCAAAAGCAAGTTGCCACATGACATTTTTGCTTCTGAAAAATAAAATTACAACGTATTCACACAAATACACAAAGTGTGGGGTCCTATCTAACTAGATCTTTTTTTTCTTGCAAACAAAAGGTCTGACATAGCTTTTTCGAATGTTTAAAATTTTTACTTTATAAGCCATCTTTTTCCTTCTGTAGAAAATATTGTTTCCATATTCTAAATACTGACAAATATTACAGAGATTCTGCATTTTCTATTTTGTTCAATTGATGCATCCATTCACGTACAATAGCACGCTCTACTACTTACTGTGCCTATATTTTGCATTTTGATATTCAGCTGCAAAACAAATATTGAGTGTCTACTATGTGCTTGGCATAATGTTTACATATTCAAAAATTTTAAATATTTAATATTTAAATAAACATTTAAATATTCACAGTAAGAATACAGACATTCATATCACCAGCCCGCATCAAATCTAGGGATCCACAACATATTTCCATACAGAGATAGAAAATACTCCAGGCTTTGCCATGAATTCTGTTCCTGTTGCAACTATGCAACTCTGCCATTGTATCTGCAATAGGCCAAACAACATATGAATGAATAATGTGACTGTTTTCTGACACAGGCTTATTTATAAAAATAGGCAGGGGACAGGATTCAGCCTGAGCACCTTGTTCTAGGTTGGAAAGGCAATTCTCTGTATGATAAATAGTTAATAGTGAAAAAAAATTGTGGAAGCGCAATGGGAATGTAAGAGATTCTACATTTTGTTTTTATGTGGCTCCAGTCCCCTGCTGTTTGGGCTTGGCGCAGAGTGACGTACATCTTTGTTTGCCCGGCCAGTGCAAGTTTATGTTCGTTACCCTGGAGTAATAAACAAAGATCCTCTTTTAACCCTTCGGAATTTTCCAATTAGCGTGGTAAGCTGTATGGTTAGCCTAGGTTTTGGCACGAGAACAGTGATCCCCCTCAGTAGGAAAAGGAGTCAGACATCTGTTAAGACAAGATGACAGAAGGAACATAGAAAGGATGTAGAAAGGTTTCCTTACTGAGTAAGGTTTTCCAGAGGGCATATTAGGAAAGAATTGGGAAGGAAGATAACTAGAATTCTCATCTAATGGTGTCTTCGTTCAGGATGGCCTAACAAAGTAGGATAGATTGGGTGGCTTACAAGTATCAGAAGTTTATTTCTCCCAGTTCCGGAGTCCAGAAGTCCACGACTGGGGTGCCAGCATGGTTAGGTTTCAGTGAGAATCCTCTTCCAGGATGCAGACTGCTGCCTCCACGCCGTGTCCTTGCGTGGTAGAAAACCCGAGAGCTGCCTCCAGGGCCAGTTCTTAGAAGGGCACTCCTAAATTACCTCCTAAAGCCCTGCTTCCAAATATCATCCCACCGAGGATTAGATTTCAACATAGGGATTTTGGGGAGAACACAAACTTCCAGTCCATGACAAATGGTGTGTGTTAAAAAAAGAAGGGAATAGTTGGAGGACGGAATGTGAAGAAACAAGAATAATAAAGGAACAGAGTGTGGGGGAAGCATTAAAGATACACTGATTTTTTTGGATCATTATTATAAGCAGATTGTTGATAACCTGTGTCTACCTTTTAAAAAATCAAGCCTAAATACGTACCTCAACTTTACTCTGGAACCAGGCAAGGGTTCTTCTGGTAAAAGTTCATAGAGGAAGGGAACAATCTAATCAGTGAGTTTATTCCCAGAATATTTATGTTCCTATTTGCCAAACGTAGTTAGTTTTCAAAAAACAGCTGGGGTTGAGATAAACATTCAAATTTAGGACATTTATCCAACCCAGATATTTAAAGCTACATCCATTGAAAGTGTCTCCTGTTCATTTTTAGGGTCAATATTTTCTCTCTAGCTACTGCTTCTGCTCTGCTGGCAACATCAGAGCTCTCCCTGGCAAGGTTTTCCTCTTAGTCCATGAGGCAGGATTAGCCATTCTATCCTCTGGGCTCGCGTAGGACACTGTATTCATATATAGACTTAGGAATCGCTTGGCTATGAAGAGCATGATGCTTAAGTTTCAAAGCGAGCCCCTTGGAAGAAGCCAGAGGGAGGACCTTCCCACATTTTCATGTGGTTATACGTTTTGTCAAATTGGTAAGTATAAAATATTTTAAAACTGTATTTGAATAAATCACATCTTTTTTTCACTCTACCTTCTCCTTTTTTTTAATGTTTATTATTTTTTGAGAGAGAGAGAGACGCAGAGGGGGCAGGGAGAGAGAGTATGAGCAGGAGAGGAGCAGAGAGACACAGAATCAGAAGCAGGCTCCAGGCTCTGAACTGTCAGCACAGAGCCTTACACGGGGCTCGAACTCACAGACTGAGAGATCATGACCTGAGCCGAAGTCTGACACTCAACTGACTGAGCCACCCAGGCGCCCCTCACTCTACCGTCTCCTAATCTGCACTTCTCTAGTGCTCATTGTTCACGGGAAGCTGCAAGCATTTCCGGGATCTGGCCAAGGGGACAGGTTGATGAAGGGGCTATATCAAAGAACATCAAAGTCACTTCCAAGTGCAGTTTGGATACCATTATCCTAGTAGTTCCATGTGGAAATCGCTTCCAGCTGTTTCCTATGTGGACTCACCAGCCTTGTGAAACACTCTGAAAGTGCAGACAAGAAATTGTATGGTGATATGTAGGTGTCTTTCAGTCAAGTGTTTTTATGTGGAAGAGAACAAATGATCAAAACAGGGTCTGCCTCAGTGGCAGAGAGCCACCTCTGCTGACACTGTCCTTGGAATAGCCTGCATCGAGTGACTGAGGCAGAGGAGATAAATGACTACTAGAGGAAATTTACTGGCCATGTATCAGGTTGATAGAGTCAACTGAAGGCCTGCTTTGCAATTCCACTTATTCCTTGGCAATTCTGCTTTGTATCTTTCTCTTTCAGTTATTAGTCTCTAATAAATATCACATACCCCAATCTCTGCCTCTGCTTCTGGATGATTCTACTGTAGCAGTAATCTTAGGAAAATTCTGCTGTAAGATAATTTCCAGACAATAGTAAAAACAGCACTTGGGTGCTCATGTCATGACTCAGGCCATGATCTTGCAGTTGGTGAGTTCGAGCTCCACATAAGGCTCTGTGCTGACAGCTCAGAGCCTGGAGCCTTCTATGTCTCCCTCTCTCTCTCTGCCCCTCCCCTGCTCACACTCTCACTCTCTCTCAAGAAAATTATTGTTAAAAGAATTTTTTAAAATGGTAAACTGTCTCTGATACAGAAATGAAAGCAAACATATACTGAAGAATGTATTTTATTCATGATATGAGGCAGAGGCTACCAGTGACTCAAAGTAAAGTCAAAACAGTGTGAATTAATATGGAATAAAGCTGTGTTGAGATGAATTGCAAATGGAGACAAAACTAGCTTTTTCACAGCGTGAGGAAACGAATTAAATCACTTCTGGAAGAGACAGAATGTGAAATTATCAGCTACCTACAATTTATTTTAAAAATTGCAAAATATCTCAAAAACAACGAACAGATGGAATCTGATAACCTAGAAGACTGTAGTATGGAGGATGCGTAGTTTCCTGTTGAAACACACTTTTTTTGTTACATCTCTGATTTGCAAAAGTGCTTTCCATTTTACTTCCCTTTTACGTTCAAAAGAAATAACAGGTAAAGTTTAGCAAGTTCTGTTGGGATTTCAGCACACACATGGATTAAAAGAAACTTTTCTATAAACTTCCAAACAGTAATGAAATAATAAAAATTCAACAAAACCTTAAATAGCTATAAATGACTCTCATTAAAAAAGAAACACAATATTAGTCTAATATTTGCTTTATTATTCAAATGAAACTTTCTAACAGAATCATAAACCCAAGCCAGCTCATCTGAACAATAAAATATTATGATCAAAGATAGTGCCTCATAACTATACTGTATCACATGTTGACTAAAATGGAAAATAAGCAATATACATAATCTATAATAATATTGTCAATATGTTGGTGACCTAGGAAGGTGGTTTAGAAATGTATAAAAATTATGTCTGACTAAACATCTTTTTGGGGCTCCATTCATTTGTTTCTTGCAATAGTGGTACAAATTCAGAAATGAGATCAGGTTCTGGTCTCTCATTTTCAAGTTCAATTTTAAAAGTATTAATTTTGCCATAAATAAAACTACTAGAAAAAATATAAAGTCTTCAGAATTTGTGGACTTTGAAATTGAATTTTATTAGGTGGGAAATTGTTCACTGTGGGTGTTTTATTAATATTTTGTAATGATAATGCTTAAATTTTCCAATTCAAGTGTTTGAAGTATGACAATAGATTTTAAATGACTGATGTAATTTTAAATGTGTTTAATGCTCTTAACGGTGCTATTTATTCCTCACAATCCAGTGATGTGTAAGGGTGGTTATTTGTACAATTCTCTCACTTTGAATGGAAGAATAGAGTTCTTTGTATTCAAGAAGATATTTGGAAGCCTGTTCTAAAGATATAAAATTGCTCTAGGAAAACACTAAGAGAAAACAGGCTGTATTGTTCTTCCTCAAAGAGCACAAAAGGCAATCAAACAAGTGAACTACAATGTGGTAATTATTGAGAATGTTGATGGTACCCTTAAGATAAAGCCACAGAAGATAAATGCTTTTCTGGGATGAATTTTCTGAAAAAATCTATTAAGTGGGGTGGGAAGAGGATGGCAAACTCTGCTTGTACCTTGCATGAAACAATCCATTTGTGTAATCTACCAAATCATAGTTCTTGATTTTGCTTATAGAGCGTGGACAGTAAAATTGATTACCGAGGAGATAACAAATGGCCGTGAGAAAAAAATTAAAAGCACGTAAAATGAAGATAATAAAGGTGTCATTTCCAGAAGAGCTCTGGCATGCCAGGATTGGAAGAGGTAGAAACATATGAATCCCATTTAGTTTGCAAGGCAGCCTTCGACCATGAAAATGAATAAAGACTCAGTAAACAAATGCCCTTGATATTAATTCCCTTATAGTTCTGTTTCTTTCAGAAACTCCTTGGAGATCAGATGGATAAGACCTAATCTTTATTTCATGATTCTGTAACTAAATATTTCTCTGCTGCTTCTCAGATACAATAAATCCATAATGCAAATACTGAGAATGCTAGATTTTGAAACAAAAGAAACAAAATAAAATCTTTTATTATAGATTAATACATATATTTTTAATCAGTAATTAAATGGCTAAACAATCCCATTACAATTCGTACTTCTGGTTTTAGAGTCGGGGAGAACTTGCTGGCATGTGAAGTGCCGTTGGAAGGAGTTAGATGGTGCATTTTTGTTGACTGACTCTATCGTTGATGAAAATATCAGGCCGTTCTTTACTGGGTTATAAAATACTGTGACTATTTTAAATTGCCCTCATTCTTTCTAGTTTTCCAACACTCATCCTGGACTTCCAACTTCCAGAAATGTGAGAAATAAAAATCTGATGTTTAAAAGTTACCCAGTGTCTGGTATTTTTGTTAGAGCAGTCCAAATAGACTGAGACTCCAGTTTATTTTATTTTTTATGTTAATTAATTTATTTAGAGAGTAAGAGAGCAGGGCAGGGGCAAAAAGAGAGTCTGTCTGCATTGTCAGTGCAGAGCCCAATACGGGACTCAAATTTACAAACTGTGAGGTCATCACCTGAACTAAAATCAAGAATTAGAGGCTTAACTGACTGAGCCACCCAGGCACCCCTCCAGTTTTAAAATATAGCTACAGCTATTACATAATCCCACTCTTTAAAACAGTAGGACAATAAATTTTAGCAACTACTACATACTTGTAGTAGAAACCTTCTTGAGAAGTTCTTTCATTTATTAAAAAGCAATGTATTATCATCAATCACCTAGTTCATACTACTTACTAGTTATGCTTATTAACATGGCCCTTGACTTGAGATTCAGTATATGAGTATTACAAATGTTTTTAGGCTCACACATATGCATACTTATCATAAGCACAGTGAAATATACTATTTCATGTGGCATAATCAGAAAGCCAGTTTATTATTTGGACCCCCACCACCACTTTAAAGTTATTCATTGGGACCATGTCCTCCCCTGTACATGGATGCAGACGTGTATGGAACTATGGCTTGACTTCTGTTTTTGTTTATTGTAATCCCTATGGGCATTTTCCCATTTCAATTCCCATTTTGATTTTAAATTGAGATTTCTTCTTTTCTTTTGGCTGATTCCTTATCCTCTTACTGCCACCTCTTCTTCAAATAACACTGCTCCTCTCATTCAAGAATTATTATTATTATTATTATTATTATTATTATTATTGTTATTATTATTATTTTAGCATCTCTTCTGTATTGGTCACTGTGGTAGGCAAACCAGACACTCTTGGCCACTTCTTTCAGGAAGCTTACAGTCTGATCAGAGGAGAAAGATAATAAAGATTTAAACAGAGAAGTATAAATGAATAAATGATTGCCATGAAATACGAAAGTGGAAGAAACACATACAAAGCTTTGACTGATCTCTCTGTAGGGGCAGCCACAATCTGATGGTGATCTTAGCAGGTATCCCCATCCCCGCTTCCTGGAAGAAGCAATGATGCTCACTCATGATACTGCAACTAAAACTGAGCTTTGAAATTCAAATTTTCCAGAAGACTTGGAATAGCCTGAGTGCATCTCATGGAATAAACAAGCTCCTGCAATAAGGGGTGAGTCTTAGAACCGTTGGGACAAAAACTATGCACAGAGTCCCTACCTACAGAGCGAAGGTCAATTTCACCACAGTGAAGCTGCAGGCATTCCTAAATTTTACAACCTAGACCCAACTGCCTATTAAACAAGAATGCATTGGCTTCCTGGAATGATCTACAGTAGGTCTATCCTCTTCCTTTGAGGTAACACATTCTCATCATTATGAACTTATCAAAATACATGCAATGACTGATAACACACATCCAAGACTCAGGCTCTTCAGCTTTTAATAACACTATTCTTAGGACAAAGCCTACTCACTCTAAGTAGTCCTTCTCTAAATCTGGTGCAATTCCTTATTGTAATATTTGCACTGTTATGAATAGAAAATAACCCTCCTGTGCATTCATATTATAGATTTACACCAATCTTTTGAGGAAATTCCTGGGTAAAAACACAAAGATATCCAAAGAACAAACCACAATCTTCACATGTAAGTCAACCTAAATCCAAATTTGAGTAGAAAATGTTTTCTAAATATTCAGGGACATCCTTTATTTACATTTATATGTGAAGTCAAAGCATATGACTTGAAATCAGCTCACCAATTATCAGGACTTGTAAGAACAATGTGTAGGGAATTGCTTTATCATACCCTGACCATAGACTATCATCAAAGTGTCATTTCTAAGAACAAAATAAATAACTTGCCCAAAGATATTTCAGTATTCACTGTAAAAAGCAAGAACTGCTTATGAATTCTTCCAAACACAATTTTTCCAGTCCAGATCCATCCAATTTAATTCACCTGATTGAACATATTTGACTCTACACAGAACTGAGCCACTTAAGGCATGAATTTTTATCTTTGTGCTCTAGCATCTAGACAGTGCCGAGCTTCAGTATTTCATAAAAGCCTGAGTGAAGAAATGAAAGAATTATGTATAAGTTAAAGTTCAACTACTTAATAGCCTCATGGCAAGGGTCAATTATTTAACCAATCAAAGGCTCAATTTCTTTACCTATACATATTCAATACAATACAAGCTGTCTGATAAGTTGTCATTGTGAGAGCTAGTGTTATTCGTCTTATCGTTTCCAATGAACGAAATTAATCGGATTAGAAGCAGATTGCTAAGTAGCGGGTTCCAGTCAGACAACAGACAATCAGGCTGGAGAAAGTGTCCAGGAATCGAATGTGAAATCATTTACTCATATTTTAAAAAAATTCTAGTCAGCAAACCCCACAAACATGAGGGTAGGTCCTAAATGTGACTCTACTGATTCAGTAGGAAACCTTTTGGCCAATGATATTTATACACATGCTCTCTGTTAGGGGGCTTTAACTATTTTTTTTTATTATTGTATAGCAATAGGTTCATCTTTTATGTTAGTAAACCAAAGACATGTTAGAAAGTCTTTTGAAGGTGGTTTTATAAAAAGACTTTCACTTACAAACAGATGGTAATATATTAGTGATAGATGAATGTTTGTTGTTGTTGTTATTACACTTATTTATTTTTGAGAGACAGAGTGAGACAGAGCACGAGCAAGGGAGGGGCAGAGAGAGAAGGAGACACAGAATCCGAAGAAGGCTCCAGGCTGTGAGCAAGCATTCAGCACAGAGCCGGATGCAGAGCTCAAACCCATGAACCATGAGATCATGACCTAAGCCAAAGTCGGACACTTAACTGATTGAGCCACCCAAGTGCCACTGAATGTTTTTATTTATTTATTTTTTCCATAATATTTTATTGTCAAATTGTTTTCCATACAACCACTGAATGTTTTTAAAAACACATGTTGACAAGGAACACATTTCTTTAGGTCAAACATATTGTAGCTTCTTCTTCCTACCCCATTCCAGTTTTCTCTTAGGAATGTCCTAGAAACATCTAGGATAAAAGTGGATGTCTAGGTGATGGTTACACACCATTGTTGGTGTACCTAATGCCAGTGAATGGTACACTCAAAATGGTTGCATTGCAAGTTTTATGATATGTGTATTTTACAATTTAAAGAAACTGTATAGAAATATTCGTGTATAGAAAAAATTAGAAATACTAGAAACTGTAAATATGATTGTGCTAAATAATAAAGCTCAATTTATTGTTATTTCTTAAATACTAGACTGGTTCAATAGATGGACAGAGAAATAACAGAAAGCATCAACCAACTTGAGCCTCACAAGATTAAGCAGTTGGGTCTTTTCTTTGTTTTTAGAGCTAATCTGGGTCCTTGAATTGCTGCGTGCCCCCGGCTGAGATGGAGTACTGCTATAGATGAAGGGTTTCTTTGAAGATCTATGAAATTTTTGGTTGTTATATGCTAAAAGAACCCAAACAGATTTAAATGCCAATATTTCTGCTATCAACAGCTGTAGAAAACAGGCTGAATTGCGAATTTTGTCTTTAGTGAAAAACTGGATTTCTACATTTTAGAGGATACCCCTTTGGGTTATCTTATTCGGATTGTATGGAAGTGATTTTGCACCTTTCTATAGATAATGTATAACAATGCAAAATAATTCTTGTCTGTAGTCATAGAAATTCTTTCCTGTTCAGGCAGAGATTCAATTGATTCCACTCTTTCTTCCCCATCTTCTGAAAAAACCAGCTTACATACATCTGCATATTTATTTCAATACTCAAGTGTGTCTTAAGATTCTCATCAGACTGAGTTATAACATCTTCCAGGTTTTCTCATCGACTACAGGTTAAAATAACACCCTTAATACCTGTTAATTTTTATATCTGTAGGAGAATAATGATTTTATTTTTTTTTGAAAAGTAGTTGTTAGAACAGTAAATGAAGAAATTTGTTTTCCTTTCAACATGAATGGGAGAAAACAAGGAAGTTTTTATGTTTGTCATTTATCTATCCTTGTGTACCAGTTAGGAAAAGATTCACATCAGAAAGTTAATTCTGTAATAAAAATTATGTTACTGACTGAATCTTATCTAGAGTGACCATTTTCTTAAATGTAAATTTGCTTCTGGAGCCCTTTTATAGTTAAAATCTTATGCTGTGGCTCATCTGTTACAAAAATTCCAAAAGATTATGTAAAATGAACCATAGGTACCATTGTATTGTTTTTCTATAAAAAATTCCAGAGCAAATAAACTACCTAAAGAAAACACGTATGGGGCAGATTTTGACAGGAGCTGATTAACTAAAATTCAAACTATTTTCAATCAAGTATAATTAGCATGTTTCAATTCAGAATAAAATATGATGCTCCATTTCTCATCTAAACATTTATGGATGCTCTAAGTGTTTATGAGCCTAAGTGTGCAGAGAGCAGGAGCTCATGGGGAGACATTTTTTAAATCACTTTTTAAAAATATAATTTATTGTCAAATTGGCTAACATACAGTGTGTACAGGGTGCTCTTAGCTTCAACAATATCTTTAATAAACACTTTTAGGCTGGATTAGATATTTCTTTACAAATACATAAAAATGTCAAGGTACTATTGACTATGTCAAACAGAAAACATCTACATGATGTGTTTTTCTAGAACAACTCAGAAGTCTGTTTACCTGAATATCTTGGAAAATATTTAAAGGCTGGCAAAGGCTTCTAAATATGTCTAGTCACAGTATGCTTTTAGCATGCTAGAGCAATCAAGACAGCCAGAGGCGTTGGCTGAGGGGGTAAATATTGAAGATAATCTACAGTGAGCTTGCATCAGCTGTGCCACAGGGAGAACCCTCACCAGGCCCCTTCATCCTCCCTATTTCTTCAGGGTAGGTATAGTAGTGCTCCTAGGGAGCCATTCGGACTTAGATATAAGTACACATGTATATAAACCAGTACACACATATGTATGTCACATGTCATGTGCATATCTCTATCTATCGAAAGATTTCTTATAAGAAATCGACTTATGTGCTTACAGAGGCTGACAAGTCCTAAGATATGCCAGTTGCATTCCAGGAGAGCTGATGGATGTGGTTCCAATCCGAAGCTGGCAGGCTGCAGCCACAGGAAGAGCCAGTTTTTGAGTCAGTGTCTGAAGCAGGAAAGAACTGATGTTCCAGCTCAGGGCAATTAGGCCAAGCTAGTTCTTTCCTCCTCAAAGTAGGCTCAAGCCTTTTTGTTTTATTTGGGTTCTCAACTGATTAGATGAGACCCACTCACATTGAGGAGGGCAATCCCTTTTACTCAGGATACCACTTCAAATGTGAATCCCATCCAGGAACAGGGTAAAGTTCCACCAAATCTCTGGACATCCTTGGCTCAGTCAGGATGACACAGAAAATTAACCATCCTAGTAGTTTAGCAAGGCTCAGGGCCTGAGAGAATTTGTGTTAGTGAAATAGCTTAAAATCAAAACGACTGTACTAAAGCTTCAGCGAATCTTGAGTTTTAAAAATGTCTATTTATTTTTTGAAAGAGGGTGTGAGCAGGGGAGGGGCAGAGAGAGAGAGGAAGACACTGAATTTGAGGCAGGCTCCAGGCTCTGTGCTGAGCTGTCAGCACAGAGCCCAACCCAGGGCTCATGAGCTGTGAGATCATGACCTAAGCTGAAGTCGGATGCTCAACGGACTGAGCCACCCAGGCGCCCCAACAACAGGGCTTGATTTTAAACTAAATACCCTTTTTCTTCTCTTCCACAAACCTCCCACCTTCCCTTCTTAGCCTTTAGTTTAAGGAACCAGGTATCACCTTGAAAACAAAGGAGGTTGTCAGCGCATATGCAATTTCTGTCAAACCAGCTAAACAGTGAATTTCCCTCTCACTCTCCAGCCCTTTCCTCCAGGTGGGCCTGCAGTTTTGAAGCCCTTAGCCTGCTACCAGCTCCTTTGCCTGGGAAAGCAATGAAACTGTCATTTTTCTTTATACCCAAACTCTGTCTTCGTGTTACATATGAAGACTCCTGAGCACAGAGGTCAGTTTTCAACATAGGGACAGCATTTCTTCCTAGATTCTGCCTCCCCAAATGAAACACTTCTAGAATATTCACTTGCACACAGTTTTCCAAGAATTATTTTCTGGATATTCTAACATGCTTTGATGATCTGGGCTTGGGGTTTACATAGTATTGATCGTACACTTACATTTTATTTTGAGTGTACAAAGTCGTGTTTGCTTTCCTGTCACTCCAGAGTCTCTGGGATCTCTTATTTCAATGATTCCAGAAAATACTGACAAATAAAATAGTACTTCAGCTGGAAAATGATGTGAAGAGAGTAGGAAACACACATTTTCTCATATAAATGGAGAATTGGGATACAGGGACATAAAATAGAATATACTGATATAAATCAGGATGAAAGAATGAGAATCAATATTTATATTACATCTCAATATTATCAATAGCATCTAGGAACTTTTCATAAATTGACCCATTTAATTCTCATAATAACTCTATTTGGAAGGTTTTGTCATTCCTGGTTCACTGATAAAGCAGTTTCGACGAAGCACAGTTGGAATTGCTATCTGGTCAATTTTCAATTTCAAAAACACTCTGTTCTTCCCATTTCATCAAGTAGCCTCATTGTATCTACAGATTCTGTCTTTTCTTTCACTTTTTTCCCTTTGTCAAAACATCAAATATGGAAATCACATAAAAGCTGAATGTTAATGTGTTTGTTACCTTTTCTATGTTTCATAATCATGCAAACTGTTCTTTAATTTGGAATATTTAACATAGGACAGTATATTATCTTTAGCATATGCATGTTTGTATGTATATCATAAGCATGGTTGGTAAACTTGGTGGTTGTGAATAGAACCTGGTCACCAAAACATTAACTGGTAAAATTAAGACTCTTGACTTAAAAGCTGAGGAGCAGAACGTGTATCCATGGTGACTCCGTGAATGTGCCAACACCTGGCAAAGCTTCCTCGGAAACATCTTGTCAGCTTCTTTCAGAAATGAACATAAAAAAGAGAAACAGGATAATGAGAAATCCATTGAAAACAACTCATGAGTAATAGAAAAATTAAGAAAATATAATTAAACATATATTTGTTTCCCATGTGCAAGTCACAGAGGAAGCAAAGATGAAAAACATAGGCTCCTTGCCCTCAGAGAGCTACTATCTTTATAGGGAGAGAGAAGTATGTATAGAAATCACAGTACACATCAACAGTCATATGAACTGCAAATAAACACAATAAGTGCAAAAGGTTTGTTGACAAAAAGAATTCAGATTGGGGCGTGAATGAATGGTAATGTTTCTGAGGGGCTTTGATAGGTGGGGGCGATGAGTAATGTGATCAACTGCCCTGATGTGGATGTGAGAAGGTCAGGAATGTCACGTGACATGGTTGAACCTGAGCCACCACTCCACTTGTTGCCTGGCATGTTTGACTCTTAAAGTAATTTATCCTACAGGTATCAATGACCTTCACATGGTGAATGTCAATGGCTGTGTTTCAGTTGTTAATCTGATATGTCAGCAAAAATCAGGGCTATAAATCACTTCCATTTAGATAGACTTCCTTCCTTTAGCTTCTTTGACTCCTTTGTATCTAAACAGACTTCATTTTTTAAAAAGTTTATTTATTTAGAGAGAAAGAGAGGGAGAGTGTGAGCAGCAGATGGGAAGAGAGACAGGGAAAGGGGGAATCCGAAGCATGAAGCCCAACACAGTGCTTGATCCCACAGTCTGTGTGATCTTGACCTGAGTCAAAATCAAGAGTCAGATGCGTAACTAATGGAGCCATTCAGGTGCCCCTAAAAGTCTTCTTTTATCTATAACTACTCTCAAGTTTCTGTGTCCATCAAGTCTCCTCTGAGCTCCAGTGCCACCACTAAGAGCTTCTAGAGGGAAATGAAAGTCATTATATCTGAAACTGAAAGTAATGTTCTTTTCCCTCCTCTCTCATTGTAAACCTGGGATTATTCCAGTGTTCTTTTACAAAGCAAATAACTTGATCACATCCAAATAGTTGATAAAATCAGATATTCAGAACTCATCCTTAATACCTATCTTTCCTTAACACGAGCAGAGCAGGTTGATTACATCCAGACTCATGTTAATATTCCCTCCAATTACCCCTCAAATCCACATCTTCTCTTTCTCCCTCATTCACTATTCCTTAGCCACACTGGCTTATTCTGGTGTTCAGAACGTGCATTCCTTCTTCCTCCCTTGAGGATTTGGCATGTGCAGTCTCTATCATTTGGCATTTTCTATCATGCCTATCTCACAATTAAAAATCACTCTTGTTTTCAGACTATAGCTCAACTACAAATTTCTTGATAATGACATTTATAATCATCCTCATTAGATCTATTTTTAAAGTTGTATCTTATGATCTTAGTTTGTATTCCTTATCACAATTGTACTGTAAAGATCAATTCATAATTATTAACTTAGTTCATTAATCATCGCTAGACTCTAAGTTACCTGAGAGCAGGGGACATCTGTTTTGTACTATGACAGAAAATTTAAATACATACTTGATGAATGAATGTCAGCATAAATTAACCAGTGAACTAGAGGCAGGGAGGCTGCAAAGTAAGCAGTGATCTCTGCTTGCACTGACGTAGAAATAGTTGGGTTGGAATAGAGAGTAAAGTTCTGAGAAATGGTAAAAACTGCAAACATTATTTTTTGGTTTTAGGAATTTAGGGAAAGACAGAGGTCAAGGAGAGCTCCTAAATTTCAGGGTTGTGTTTATTCATTGTCCATTTCGTGTACGGAGTGCTTGGGGCTGAGGACAGACTGCGGAACCCCATCAGAAAAAGGATGCGGACAGCAGCAGAGGAGGACCAAGTAAGGAAAAAAATCTGAGGGAAGAGAAAGTTTTTATGATAATATAAATACCCTGCCCCTTATCAAAATTCTAATTTTTATAATATAGACTTGTGGATTCCTATTTTATTTGAAGGGTTATAGTACATTAATAGCATTTATTTTGAGGCTCCAATTATTCCAAACGTGAGGAGTGGGAGTCATTTCTTCTAGCTTCTGTGCCCTTTTGACACTTCCCCATTAGTCTGTGATCATTGCCTTTCTGGTACAGCAGTGCACACTGGACTCATCCTGTACTTTCTTTCTTCAGCCTTGTTGAAATCAACCTTCTTTTTTTGTCTTTTTTTTTCACTTTTATAAGGAGTCCTGGTTTCTTTCAGTAGAAAATGGTAGTAGACATCAAAATCTAGGTGCTAGTTATACACACATGCCCTCACACATGCACAGTATAAATGTATATGCATACATGTAAACACACACTTATATTTATAGCTACCTATCTAAAACCATGAGTTAATATTGATATCTCCAATTTCTATATAACACAGAGAGTCCTTCTAGTTTTCTTTTTCATATCTCTTCACTGAAGTGAGGAATCAGACTCTCATTCTTAATATAATTATTAATAGTATCCATCTCCCTGTATGCAGCTCCTGGCCTGTATATAATCTGCCACTTTCACCACCGTCCCTGGACAAACTGCTTTCTTTTCCCTCTCAGATTGTGATGAGCTTTACCAGGCCCTTTTCTGCATGGAAGGTCTCCCAACCTCCCTTGGGTCCTGACACCCCAACCTGGCCTCCTTCATTCTGCTCTGGCTCCCACATTCACCATCAGGGTACCTCCTAGCACAGATGCCCGCCCCACTTCTGTAAGGATTCTGAGTGTACATATGCCCACTGAGGCTCAAACCCCTCCCAAAGACCACAGCCCACATAGCTCAGACTCATCTAGAATCTTTTGGACAGAAGTGTAGACAGATGGTATGTAGACAGACTACATACTCTGTAAGTCTACTTTTTACAATAGATGATAAACATTTCCTGTATTATAGAATACCCCTCTACGACATGAATTTTATATTTCATTTTGTTAATGTTCTTATCTTTTATAGGATATGATTTTTCTACTATGGGAATTATTGACTATATTTGAGAAGATAAAAGTGATTTTCAGAGACTATGTAATTCATGCACATTACATCTGGTTTTCTATTCCTTTAGGAAGATAAATGTGCTTGAAGTGAAAATATTTCGTATGAGTCCCAGCTTTGCTATGTGATCTTCAATGCCCAGGATCTCAGTTTCTCCTCTTAGAATGAAGATGTCAATTCATTTTTGCATCAGAGACTTGGTGCTAGTTGTTCCCTCTGCTTGGATCACCCTGACTCTAAAATTTATTTACTCTTGCCTTTCAGGTCTCAACTCTCTGAAGAACTGGCATTTGAACAGGGATTTTTCTTTACTTCCTTTCTGTGGTGCTGAAAGCCTCCAATCAGCAGGCAATATCACTTCGTTCTTGGCTTGCTAATACTTCCCTCATTTAGTGCCCCCTTAGGAATCCCTCCGAATTTTCTCCTCATAAGTACACAGGTAATAATGTGTCTTGTATACAATAATAGCTTAATAAAAGTTTTCTTTCTGTGTTGGTACCGATGGAGATGCAAATGACGTTTTAAAAAAACAGCAATTTCTTAAGGACAATTCTATATTAGTTTAATAAACAATATAGACTAAAATGTTATATTAGAGCAAATAGTTGAAAATGGTAATGATGGCTCAGGTGATGCCAAATACCAAACACACCCTGGAGAAGATTTTACAGCATTTGGGCCACCTAAAAGTGTTTAACACAGAGGTCTCCTATAGGACTCCTAAGTCTTCCCATAAAGACTCAGGCCTTAACATCTCAAGTTTTCTATAAACCTCAAGTATGCTAGATTAAAGAAATGCTGAAAACATAGCTCATCTCTAACTGTATTTCTCTACCTCTTACCAACTGCTATGAATATACATGCTATTTTCCTGTTTAGAGTTTTTTCTTCTCATAAACTCAACTTAGCATAGCCATGATGCCCGTAAATCTACCTCATGCATTATTTCAGCTTTATTTCCCACTGATAATAGCTTCATTTTCCCCATATGTTTTCAACTCAAATTTCTGTGCAGGACAATATGACTGCCCCAGCTATCCGTGAGAAAATGCCATAGGGCTCTGTCACATCTATTGTGGTCTGGGAGAAATGTCACTTGTTTTATACCAATAGAGACTGGAGAGGGCACAGTGTTGTTCAGAAAGGACAATGGTCAAGACAGGCACAAATGGATTTGTCTACTCTAATTTCAACAATGACATTAGCAACAACAAAAGCAGAAAGGACCACAAAGTGGAAACACATTAATATGACAGTTCTATAGGAGATTCAGATTGTTCAATCACTTTTTAATAAATTGTATAGAGTCAATCCTTGGTATTGTGACGAGTTTGATTCTTCATTTATAAATGTGTAAGAGTTATTTTGAAAGCTCTCATGTATAGAAACCTGCTTCCACTCTGTACAGCCTTATATATTTTGAGGACAAGATTATATTATTTGAATTTCTGGAGTTTTGTTTTTCAAGCATGTATTAAAATCATTCCTGCTGTACTTAGTTTACAAAACCAATGTAGACCTCCTAAATTTTCCTGAGAAAAATCTCTCTTACCCATCTGAAAATAGTGATTTTATGTTAAAAATTAATAAACATTATTCACCTTACCACACAAGTTCTAAGTTATAGACGATAGGCAGAATCCTGATATTTATTTGTATTTATAAAATAAATATAGGTAAAGAATATTTTGTAATTCTAACAAGAATAGCATTGAGGTGTTTTTCCAAGCCAGAGAGAAAGAGGGAGGTGGGGGGGAATAAAGTACTAGGCTTAAATGGAAAACAGCTGTTTTTCAAATGGTATTTCAACAAATATTTCTCAAGGTTTTTAAATGTGACTTAGTTTTACATTTCTTCAAATTGGTATATATAACTAAAATCTTTAAATGTAAATCTAGTGAAAACTCAGGAGATCTAATGATATACACACATGATGATCACTTGGAGTGCATATTTCCTAACTGGGTATTTACTGCATTTCCCTACAGAATTCAATGTCTTAAAAAATATCTCTTTGAGTATGTCAGTATTCCAAAATGACTTCTAGATTTGGCAGCTAGAGATGCAGCAGCTAGAAACACAGTAACTAGTAATTAATTAACAAAGACTGTTTCCCAGAAGTCTCCTCAAAGTCACTCAAAATTCATACAGACATCCTGCTTTCTGCATGCCCTGATCCAATGCTGGTTCAGCTTATAGAGGACACTAAATTGCCAGTGTGGTCACTGGCTTTTGGTTGGGTTGCCCTACCTGGTTTTGCACTACTCTTTAACAAATAGGTTCACCCCATGCCCTTATAAAGTAAAATGGAGAGGCTTTGCTCTCCCCATGTGAAGGAGAATTTATCCCATGCTTTAAGTGCACTACAGACTGCTTCAATTGAGCCTACTTATTTGCTTTTTTTTTTTCCTTAAGCACCTACTTATTAGCTGTGCTCCGGGGTCAAATAGAAAATAAGAAATGGTCTTTCATCTTCCTTCCTCCATTGTTTCCTTTGTTCTTGAGATAAGACACTCCTCCTGCATGCATTCTTGCAGACCTTGTGGTGCAGGACGTGTTTGCTCTGGAGGAGGTGGCCATGTGAGATGGGATGGAAGGACCAGAACACTGGCTGCGAATGAGGACAAGGGTACAAGGCAAACACTGAGGTCCTTCCCTAACCATAGGCTTTTTTACTAAAATCATAAAAGACACAGAGGCAAAATTATTTGCTTCTGATTGTAGCTACTTCTTTCCGTCAATAAGGAAGTCAAAAGAGCACCTTTCCCTATTCTCCTTGTATGGATCTGGAAGGTTCCAAGGGCCTTTGCCCAGCTTGCAATAGGACACAAATCCTAATGAAAAGCAAGCATAGACCTCTTGACACCAGTTGAAAAAAAGCAAAAACAATGGACACTGAAAATGATACTGTTGTCACGATAGGAGAATTACATGAGGAATTAGAGCAAATATTTCAGTCTGAAATGAAGTTAGTCCAAGAGAGGACAATACGAGATCAATGCCAATATGCTTTAGGATGTGAAAACCAGAACAGGCAGATTTATTTTTGAAAGTGCAATGGAAACAAGCAATACCATATTGGATATTAGAGAAAAGTAGAAGGCATAAATGAGAAATGTTCAAATAACTCAAAGAAAAAGAGGAAAGAGGTTGGCTGGGATGATGGCAGAGTAGAAGGACCCTAAGCTCACCTTGTCCCATGGATGAAACTAGACAACACCACATAAGAATAAATAACCCAGAACAGGACCCGGAGATTGGCAGAGCAAACTCCACAACTAAAGGCAGGGAAGAGGCCACATTGAAGAAGGTTGAAGATCCCATCTGGGAGTGGAATGGACTGTAGCTGTCCTTGGTGGGGAGGGAACTGGCAGAACATAGGCTCTCACATGGGGGAACCCACTGGTAGGGAGGACGAATCTCTACAATATTTGCCTTTGAAAGTGAGAGGCACCAAAATCTCTCATGAGTTCTTAAAATAGGCAAGGCTTAAAGTCTGGAATTTAAAAAATCAGCTGGCTCATCTCTGGGAGAGCTGGGATGGGGTTAGGAGGTGGAGATCCTATGCTTAAAGAGAAGGCAGGACAAACAGTGCATGCAGAAACAGCATAGAACCAGCAGTTTGAAAAACACCAGGGGCAGAAAGGAGGGATCCTGATTTGCTGATCTCAGAGCATAGCCTGGAGAGACAGAGAACATGGCGAGACCCTTCCAGGAATGAAGAAGCTGGCAGGCATCACTTCCCTGCCCCTCCCCACTAGCATAAACAATGGCCACCTATGGGAACCAGCACTCAGCAGATACTCCTTACCTAACTTGTTTGCCTCAAGCCCTGCCTGCCTCCAACCATGGACTTTAGCAGATCCACCTTTCCCAGTCACACTTCTCTCATTCTTGGAGCTGCGTCCCTCCTCCAGAAGACCAGCAAAAAACCTGCCAACACCCTATCTTCTGACCCGCACATCATGCTGGATCTCAGTCTACTGGCAAAGAAAAATATCATTTCATAAGCAGACCACTTCACACCTTGCTGCCCACAATAGTCAAATGGATTGAAGGAAAAAGAAGCCAAGACTCAACAGCAGAGCCCACACAACACATATTGGATGGAACCCCTGAAGTGCCAGACCCTGGGAACAAGGAACACTATATTGCAGGGCACTACAGGACCTCTTCTTCCTAAGGTTATTATCATTAAGAGCAAGAGAACAAACAGACACAGAAGTCAGATGAAATGAGGAGACAGAGAAACAGCTTCCAAATGAAAGAACAGAACCAAACCACAGAAAGATACCAAAGCAAAGTGGATGCAAGTAATATGTCTGATAGAGAATTTAAAGTAATGATCATAAAGATAGTCACTAGACTGGACAAAAGAGTGTAGAACATCAGTGAGACTCTTAGCATGCAGATAAAAAATATAGTCAATCAGAGATCAAGAATATAATAAATGCAATTCAAAATACACTTGATGGTATAAAAAGCAGGCTAAATAAAGCAGAGGAATGAATTAATGACCTGGAAGACAGAGTAATGGAAAGTAATCAAGCTGAGCAAAGGACAGGAATGAAAATTCTTTAAATTGAAAATAGTTTCAGGGAATTCACAGAGTCCATCAAGAATAATAACATTCATGCTCTAAGGATCCCAGAAGAGACCAGATCCAGGAGGCACAGAGATCCCTCCCCAAGGAGGTCCACACCAAGATACAGCAATTAAAATGGTAAAAGTAGTGACAAAGCAGCAAGAGAAAGAAGACAGGTACGGGAGGAAGCCTCATAAGACTATTTTTCAGCAGAGACTTTGCAGGATGGAAGAGAGTGCCATGACATGTCCCAAGCGCTGAATGGGAAATATCTGCAGCCAACAATGTCTGCTGCTCTATCCAGCGAGGCTATCATTCATCATAAAAGGAGAAATGAATAGTTTCTCAGATAAATAAAAATGAAAGGAGTTCATGACCACTAAACCAACCCATTTAAGAAATATTAAAGGGGACTCTGAGTGGAAAGGAAGAGCATGGGTGAAAAGTAAAAGGCACAAAAGCAGTAAAAACATATATTTCTGTAAAAATCATTCAAGGGATTCATAAAATAGAAAAATGTTTATAACCCCATATACCTAAGAGTGAAGAATGGATTTAAATTTAAGCATCTATCAACTTAATATAGACCATTATATGCATAGGATGTTATATACAAAGCTAAATATAACCACAAATCAAAAATCAGTAACATATATGCAAAAAATAGAGAAAGGAATCTGAGTATATCACTAAAGAACATCAACAAACCATGAAAGAGAGCAAGACAAAGATCAGAGAAAGTCTATGGAAATAACCACAACCCTAGAAACAAAACAGCAATAAATACATATCTACCAATTATTACTTTGAACATAAACAGATTAAATGGTTCCATCAAAAGGCAAAGGGTGAATGTATTAAAAAAAAAAAAAAAAGACCCACCAAGGTGTTGCCTATAAGACACTACTTTCAGACCAAAAGACACCTGCAGATTGAAAGGGAGGGAAAAGAAAAATACCTACCATGTTAATGGATGCCAAAAGAAAGCCAGGGTATCAATTGTTATATCAGACAAAATAGACTTTTATAAGTCTGTAATAAGGGATAAAGAAGAAAACTATATAATAATAAAGGGGACAATGCAGGATGAAGACGTAACAATTATAAATATATATGTACCCAATGTGAAAGCACCCAAATACATAAAACAGTAAGTAAGAAACATAAGAAATCATCAACAGTAATATAATAATAGTAGGGGACTTTAACACCCCATTTATTTCAATGGACAAATCATCCAAATAGAAAATCAGCAAGGAAACAATGGCTGTGAATGACACATTGAACTACATGGATTTAACAGATATATCCAGAACGTTTCATCCTAAAACAGAAGAATACACATTTCCAAGGGCACATGGAATATTCTTCAGAGTGGATCACATACTGGGCCACAAAATAAGTCTAAAAAAATTCAAAAAAATTAAAGTCATACTATCTTTTTTGACTCCAACACTATGAAACTAGAAATCAAGTACAAGAAAAAGTCTGGAAAAGGCATAAATACATGGAGATTAAATAACATGCTATTAAACAATGAATCAGTCAACCAAGAAATCAAAGAAAAATATAAAAAATTACATGAATACAAATGAAAATTAGAGCACAATTGTCCAAAATCTTTGGAATGCAGCAAAAGTGATTTCAAGAGGGAAATTTATAGTAATATGAGCTTACATTCACAAAGAAAAATCTCAAGTAAACAACCTAACCTTACACTTAAAGGAGCTAGGAAAAGAATAAGCAAAACCCAAACCCAGAAGAAAGAAAAAATAAATAAATATTATAGCAGAAGTAAGTGATATAGAAACTAAAACAACAATAGAACTGATCAATGAAACCGGGAGCTGGTTCTTTGAAAATATCAACAAAATTGACAAACCTCTAGCAAGACTCATTAAAAGAAAAAAGACAGAGGACCTAAATAAACAAAATTACTGATGAAAAAGGAGAATTAACAACCAACACTACAGAAATACAAATAATTAGGAGAGAATATTATGAAAACCTATATGCCAACAAATTGTAAAACTTAGAAGAAATGGATAAATTCCTAGAAATGTATTACCTAACATGCTAAAGCAGGAAAAAATAGAGAATTTCTTAAAACAGAGAATTTTAACAGAACAATTACCAGCAATGAAATTGAGTCTGTAATTCAAAAAAAACCTCCCAAAAAACAGAAGTCTGGCCCCAGATGGCCTCACAGGCTAATTCTAACAAACATTTAAAGAAGAGTTAATAGGCATTCTTCTCAAACTATTCCACAAAATACAAGAGGAAGGAAAACTTTCAACTTCATTCTATAAGACCAGTATCACACTGAGACCAAAATCTGACAAAGACACCACACATGGAAAATAAAGAACAATAGGCAATATCTCTCATGAATATAGATGTAAAAATCCTCAATGTAATATTAGCAAACAAGATCCAAAAATATATTCAGAAATCATACACCATTATCAAATGAGACTTATTCCTGGGATGCAAAGATGGTTCAGTATTTGCAAAAAAAATTAATATGATACATTGTATCAAAATGAGAAAGGATAAAAACCCATATGATCATTTCAATAGATGTAGAAAAAGCATTTGACAAAGTACGATATCCATTCACAATAAAAACCCTCAACAAAGTAGTTTTAGAGAGAACATACCTCAATATAATAAAGTCCACAACCAACATATATTTAATGGAAGAAATACTGAAAATGTTTCTCTACGGTTAGGAACACTCTCACCACTTTCATTTAACATAGTTCTGGAAGTCCTAGCCATGGCAATTAGACAAGAAAAAGAAATAAAAGGTATCCAAATTGATAAGGGAGAATTAAAATTCTCACTGTATGCAGATGACATGATATTATACATTAAAAAACACTAAAGACTCCACTAAAAAGCTACCAGCACTAATAATTCACTAAAGTCACAGGACATAAAACCAGTGTACAAAAATCTGTTGCATTGTATAGAAATCTGTTGCATTCCTATATAATAATAATGAAGCAGAAGAAAGTGAAATTAAGAAAACAATTCCATTTCCAACTGCACCAAAACCAATAAATATCTAGTAATAAACTAAACCAAAGAAGTGAAAGACCTATACTCTGAAAACTATAAAATACTGATGAAAGAAATTAAAGATGGCATAAAGAAAGAGAAAGACATCCCATGCTCATAGGTTGGAAGAACAAATATTGTTAAAGTGTCTATAATATCCAAAGCAATCTACAGAGTTAATCCAATCCTTATCAAAATGCCAACTGCATTTTTGTATAGAACTAATACAAACAATTCTATTTTTTTAATTTTTTTTTTTTTGAGAGAGAGAGAATGCAGGCAGGGGAGAGGCTGAAAGAGAGTGGGACAGAGGACCAGAAGTGAGCTCTGTGCTGACAGTCAAGGGCCTAAGATAGGGCTCAAACTCAAACTGCAAGAACATGACCTGAGGCAAGGTCAGACACTCAAACACCCAGGCAACCTTAAAATTTTTTTGGAAGCAAAAAGACCCCAAATAGCCAAAGCAATTTGAAAAAGAAAAAAAAAATCCTTGAGGTATCATAATTCCAGATTTGAAGTTATATTACAAAGCAGTAGTAATTAAAACAGTGTGGTAATGGCATAAAAAGAGACACATAGATCAATAGAACAGAAACCCTAGAAATAAGCCCACAACTATATGGTCAATTAATCTTTTGAAAAAGGTAGAATGAATATACAATGGAAAAAAGATAGTCTCTTTAGCAAATAATATTGGGAAAACTGGACAGCTGCATGCAAAAAATGAAACTGGGCCACTTTCTTACACCATACACAAAAATAAATTCAAAATAAAGGAAAGATCTAAATTTGAAACCTGAAACCACTTTAAAAATTCCTGAAGAGGAGATAGGCAGCTATCTCTCAGTCATCAGCTACAGCAACATTTTTCTAGGTATATCTCCTGAGGCAAGAGAATTGAAAGCAAAAATAAACCCTTGGGACTACATCAAAATAAAAAGCTTCTGTGGGGAGCCTGGGTGGCTCAGTTGGTTGAGCATCCAAATATTAATTTTGGCTAAGGTCATGCTCCTATGGTCACTGGACTGAGCCCCATGTGGGCTCTGGCTGACAGTTCAGACCCTGCTTGGGATTCTCTCTCTCTACCTTTCCCTTGCTTGTGTGCTGGCTCACTGTCTCCCTCTCTCTCTCTCAAAAATAAGTAAATAAGTTTAAAACAAAAGCTTCTACACATCAAAGCTTCTGCAATCAACAAAACTAAAAGACAGTCTACTGAGTAGGAGAAGATATTTGCAAATGACATATCCAATAAAGGATTATCATCCAAAATATATAAAGAACTTAGACAATTCAATACCCCCCAAATAAATAATCCACTTTAAAAATGGGCAGAAGATAGACTTTTCTCTAAAGAAGACATCCAATGACCAAACGCATGAAAATGTGCTCAGCATCACCTGTTATTAGAGGAATGCAAATCAAAACCCAATGAAATATCACTTCACACCTATCAAATGTCTAACATCAAAAAATAAAAAATAGAACTACCATATGATACAGAATTATATTACTGGGTATTTCCCCAAAGAATACAAGAACACTAATTCAATGGGATACATGTAGACCTATGTTTATTACAGCATTATCTATAATAGCCTAATTATGGAAGCAGTTCACCTGTCCATTGAGAGATGAATGCATAAAGGAGAAGTAGTATATATACAATGGAATATTATTCAGCCATAAAAATAATGAAATCTTGCCATTTGCAATGATGTTGATAGAGCTATACAGTGTTACACTAAGTGAAATAAGTTATGGAATATCATTTGATCTCACTCATATATGGAATTTGAGAAACAAAACAAACAAGCAAAGGGAAAAATAAGAGGAAGAAAGAGGGAGGGAGAGAGAGAGAGAGAGAGAGAGAGAGAGAGAGAGAGAGAAACCAAGAAACATACTCCTAACTATAGAGAACAAACTGATGGTTACCAGAGGGAGGTGGGTGGTGATTAAGGAGTGCACTGGTCATGATGAAAAAAAAAAGTGAGAGGACTATTGGGCTCTGAACAAGGGCCAAAGGCAGCGTTTGCCAAGTAAACCATATAATCTTGAACACAACAAAACTCTGTGTCTTAAAATATAGAATAAAATCAATGTGTAGATAGTAACAACAATAACAACAATGAAGAAGAATAAAGAGATGAAAATTATAGGAAAAATGATGGCGACCCAGAGGATGAGATCAGCATGTACCAGACACTGCAGAAATGACGGGCTGAGTGGACAAAGCAGCAGCTTCCACAGAAAATGCAAAGGAAGAAGACTCTTCTGAGCTGGAGAAAGATTTGAGTATTTAGATTTGTGGGATGAGGAGAACACAGACAAAAGTTAACAAAAGCTTAATATACTTAATATACTTAATATACTCAGGGGAAGTTTTAGAATCTCAAAGGTGAATTGACAGTCTCACCAAAAAATCCACATCGGGTTAAAATGGTTATCCACAAATGACAAAACAAAACTAGAAATTCCTCTATAGTACTTAATACTGAAAATTGTGAAGCAAAACCTTAACAGTTTTGAGAGGATGTTACTTTGATACAAGATACAGATAGCCACATAATTTTCTGCTATTCATGCTCCTTACTTTTGACTTCTTGACCCATTAACATCTGCCATTACATTCTTATATTTTCAAGAATCTTTGTTATGTATATATGTGTCTAAAACTTTGTGTTTTAACTAGCAGAAATATTGAAGTATAGCATTCTTCTAATAAAGTGCAGTTATTTAAATGTACATTTGTTGAGTTTTGCTGAACGAATGCCTTTTGCTGGCAGTGGATGGTGCTCTCACTTGATGTCAGTGTTTTTCATTCCAGCAGCCTCAGGGCAGAGAAAGTGTGGGCAATATTGGAAGCATAAAGCAAAAGTTATTAAGAGTTTTCAGTTATCTCACATCTACTTCCTTCTCTGCAGCAAAATAACCACAGCATAACTGTACGCTACTCAGAAAGGCAGCCGCTTAGAATGGGTTTATTGTGCTTTAGTGACTTGAATATCACCACCAGCAAAACATAATGCAAACATATGCAGGCAAGGTAGTTAATTATGTGTGTGTGTGTGTGTGTGTGTGTGTGTGTGTGTGTGTGAGAGAGAGAGAGAGAGAGAGAGGAGGAGGAGGGAGGGAGGGTGAGTGATGGGGAGAGAGAGAGAACATTTTATCAATCATCTTACTGAAACTGTGACTGTCATGGGTTGAGCTCAGAGTGCACATTAGAATTTTATATGTAATACTCTTAAGTTATAACTCTGTACCAGTGACCATGGCAGTTGCTTTGTTTGTCATTTGTTTGTCATTGTTAAGGAAAGGGATTACAAGTTTGTGGTTTATACTATTTTGAATACATTAAATTTTTAAGCTCAAAATACCTTGATTGCAACCCTAAGCAGAGGAGCCAGCTAAGTCATATTTGGACTCCTGACCTACAGAAACTGTGCAGTAAGACATGTATGGTGTTTCACTCTACAAAGTTTGTGTTAATTTATTACTAAGGAAAAATAACACAGTGAGCATCCTCTGCGTGTTCCTGGGTTCAGTGGAAATGCTTCTAGAGTTGTCCTTGTAAGAATGATGGAAAGAGTATCCAATGGAAAAAATACAGTCTCTTTAGCAAATGGTGCTAAGAAAACTGGACAGCAACATGCAGAAGAATGAACCCGGAGCACTTCCTTATACCACACACACACAAATAAACTCAAAATGGATGGAAGACTTGAATGTGAGATAGGAAACCAATACCTTGGAGGAGAAAACAGGCAACAACATACATCTCTAACCTTAGCCGCAGCAATTTCTTGCTCGATATGTCTCACAGGCAAGGAAAATAAAAGCAAAAATGAACAATTGGGGACTTACCAAGATAAAAAAGCATCTGTACTGCAAAGGAAACAATCAACAAAACTAAAAGGCAACTGATGGAATGGGAAAAGATATTTGTAAATGACATATCAGATAAAGGGTTAGTATCCAAAATCTATAAAGAACTTAACAAACTCAACACCCGAAACACAAATAATCCAGTGAAGAATTGGGCAGAAGATATGAATATACACTTTTCCAAAGAAGACATTTAGATGGCCCACAGACATATGAAACAATGCTTAATGTCACTCATCATCAGAGAGAAATCAAAACCACAATGAGACACCACCTCATACCAGTCAGGGTGGCTAAAGTTAACAACTCAGGAAACAACAGATGCTGAAGAGGATGTGGAGAAGAGAACCCTCTTGAACTGTTGGTGGGAAAGCAAACTGGTGTAGCCACTCTGGAAAACAGTGTGGAGATTCCTCAAAAAATTAAAAATAGAACTCCCCTATGACCCAGCAATAGCACTACTAGGAATTTATCCAAAGGATATAGGAGTGCTGATTCATAGGGGCACATGTACCCCAATGTTTACAGAAGCACTTTCAACAATAGCCAAATTATTGAAAGAACCTAAATGTCCATCAACTGATGAATGGATAAAGATGTGGTTTTTATATCCAATGGAAGACTACTTGGCAAGGAGAAAGAATGAAATCCTGCCATTTGCAGCAATGTGGATGGAACTGGAGGGTATTATGCTAAGTGAAATAAGTTGGACAGAGAAAGACAGATATGTTTTCACTCCTGTGTGGAACTTGAGAAACTTAACAGAAGACCATGGGGGAAAGGGAAGGGGGAAAATAATTATAAACAGCCAGGGAGGGAGGCAACCCACAAGAAACTCTTAAATACAGAGAACAAACTGAGGGTTGATGGGGGGCTGAGTGGGGGAGAAGGAAAAATGGGGGATGGGCATTGAGGAGGGCACTTCCTGGGTGTTGTATGTAAGCGATGAATCACGGGAATCTACCTCCAAAACGAGGCGCACACTATAAACACTGCGTGTTAGCCAACTTGAAAATAAATTATTATTGTTTAAAAAAGAATCACGGGTTGAGGTCGATGTATCAGATAGAACGTAGGACCTAGAAGACAGATTAAACGTTTTTGAAAATTGAAATGAAAATAAAATGGAAAACAAAAAAACAAAATGAAACATAAAACCCCAAGATATAATGTTAACTAAAGAAAGCCAGAAGTTTAGGACAGAGCTGGACCCTTTCACCTTTTCCTGTATTTTATCACTTCTTTCTATGTTGTTTTTGACATATCTCAGCTGTCTTTGAGAGCTTTTACCCATTTGGAGCCCATAATATCTATTTTATGATTTTACTAAAACTATAGTTTTTGGATTTATTTTTCCTTTTTGTGGCTTGTTTTCACATGGGAAAGGAGAAATATGTTGACTTATTAGAGACATATGTTTATAGGACATTCTGACATCTTTTAGACATCTCCTCTCTTGTTTACCCTGAAAGATCATTAAATATTTTCTGAATGAATTTTAGGCATTAGCTATTTCTTCTCTGAAGTTTTGGAGCTCAAAGTTCTATTCCATTAAAATACAATTTTCTAAATTAAGTAATAAAACTTTTAAAATGAGCCGAGGATTAAAATTTTTTTTAATTTTGAGTAGTGTATAGATGGAATTCATTCCTTTTTTTTTTTTTTGCTATTCATATAAAACGTTTCTACTTAAAAAACAAAGAAATTGAAAACTGTACGGTTATGTTGCCCATATGAGGCAGTGCATTTTCTCTAAGTAACAATGGTGAACAGGAGCTGTAATAATCAATAATCAGGAATTAATAATTTTAAAATCAGTTACAACATAAAAAAGAGGTTTAGTCTAGAAGACATCTTAGTCCCTTTCAGCTTGAGGATTTTGTTACATAAAAAAATTTCATAAATTTAATATTAGCTCTAGGGGCACCTAGGTGGCTCAGTTAGTTAAGTGTTGTACTCTAGATTTTGGCTCAGGTAATGACCTCACGGTTCCTGAGTTTAATGGGCACTTTGGACTCTACACTGAGAGCAGGGAGCCTTTGGGATTCTCTCTCTCTCTCCTCTCCCTTACCCCCTCTCTTCCGCTTTCCTACTTGTGCTCTTTCTCTCAAAATAATCATTAAAAAATTAAATTTAGCTCTGATTTCAGAATAGACAGTTCAGGTCAATGTTTTTAACAACTTCTGCTTTCAAATTTACTGCAAGGTTAATGAAAATTTATTGCATTTTCTTGAGAATATGAACGACAGATAGTGTCATCTGAATGAGGACAAATATGTAAAATACTACAGAATCAAAATCCAGTAAACATCTTTATTTCACTTGCAGTAACAGTGAGCACAGCCTTCAGGCCTCCCTTGATTTGACATCACAAATGCTACTCTGCCACCTAGTGGTTGATTCTGAAACTTTCTTTGGGGAAAAAAAACCTTAATTTTTTTTTAATACCACAACATGTTTACTATACTCATATTTAGGATGAAATGATTCTGGGAATCACTCAGTTTATATTTTTAGTATTGTATCTGAGTGAGCAAATAATTCCTAAAATATTTCTATTGAACATCCAACTGGTGCAATTTAAAATTCTAAAATGTTATTTTGAAAAATGTCTCTTGCTGGCTATCCTTATTTGAAATATTAAAATAATCAAAACTATTATATTGTCTTCAAAAATGACTTCTAGAGATTGGTAAAGTCATATCCCCAATCAAGATGTGAAAATAAACGTGTTAATTCTATTTAACCGAGGGATGAAACTGGTAAAGTCTAACACCTAGTACAAAGGAAAAGTTGAAAAACAGACACATTTCATTACACTTTGCACATTCATTGCACATATCATTACATTATTGTGCAACTGGAGGTAAAACTAGCTTCTATAGTGGAGAAGGGGCGTCATTAGATCCTCTTCCAGATAGACAGAATTTGCATGTCTACAATCATCATTTTGTATTGTTATCAGCTACCTACAAATACAGAGCTGTAAAACAGCCTCCGGTGAATCAGATCAGATGTGAGCTACGGACATGCACGTTTTCCAGTGAAAACAAAATTTTCCTTAGACAAGTTCTGTTTTATAGATTTCCGCATTATAGCTGACTGTTGCAATCTGTATTGTTTCAAATACAGCTTCATTATTTGACACCAGAATCAGCAACTGGGCACAGGTAACAAGTAATGCTCAGTTTCTATTTCTATTGCTTGGTGGACATGAAGTCTGCAGTCAGTCATCTTCCCCGGTTCCTGGAGTTTTAGTGAGCCCCCAACTGCTTCTGATGCAGGCTAAAAACCCTTAGTCTAGAGCAGGACTTTCACTCCGGCTTAACATTAAAATCACCTCCAGAACTTCAAGGATTTTAAGAGTTAGATGACTGGAAACATGGGAACTGGGAGGATTAAAGGTAGTGTTTGCAGAAAGGGGATGGCAAGAATCGAAACAATTACCATTTATGAAGCATGAGTTAAAATACTGGGATCATCTTTGTGCTTTGGAACATTTTGTTACTTAATCATTATAAACCACAAGGTTGGTATAGAAAACAATACATACATGTATAAGGTCATGGTCACCACCAGAGAGAGAAGACCTTTTGGACCCTTTCTCTAGCCCTATTCATATTAATCATAGGATTTACATAAAAGATGCCAAAAGCCAATTTATTAATCCAAGATGGAAATGTTCTCAAAGAGGACCAGATTTTTCCTTATGTAATGTGATCCAAGTGTTTTCTTAACTATAGGCATGGTACACGAGAAAACAAATGATAATCAGAAGTTTCTTAAAGAATATGGATTCTGAGTAATTGAATATCTAAAACATCAAGGCACATCCCACAATAATGGTGATTTTGCTAATAAAATTGAACTATTGGCATCCTTTGTTACATCCTCTACATCCAAGGCATATTCATGGACTAGAGTCTGTAAGGGACCATGGCTAAACTGTCCAATGGCCATGAGAGGCAAGTTTCTCAAAAACAGATGCACATTAAAATTGTCTGGAAGAGGTTTTTTGTTGTTGTTTTGTTTGCTTTTTTTTTGTTTGTTTTTAAAAGCATCAATGTCCAGAATATATATCCAGAGATTTTAAGTTGAAGTAGGCCCCAGACATGAGCATTTGTTAAAATTTCTTCACATGATTCTAATGCATCACAATATTGCAAACCCCCAACCTAGGGCCCATGGTTCTCAACTTTGGCTAAATATTAGACCAATGAGTCCTACAGCCCGAATCAGAAACACCTAGAGGGCTCAATAAAATGCATATTGCTGGGGTGCCTGGGTGTCTCAGTCGGTTAATTGTCTGACTGTGGCTCAGGCTGTGATCTCATAATTTGTGGGTTCAAGCCCCACATCGGTCTCTATGCTGACAGCTCAGAGCTTGGAGCCTGCTTCGGATTTTGTTTTTCCCTCACTCTCTGTCCCTCCCCTGCTTGCACACTCTCTCTCTCAAAAGTAAACATTAAAAAAATTTTTTAAACCCCACATATTGCTGAATTTGCATTTTTAAAAGTTTGTTTATTCTGAGAGAGAGTATGTGTGAGAGAGAGCACAGGAACTGGGGGTGGGGGGTGGTACAGAAAGGGAGAGAGAATCCCAAGCAGGCTCTGGGCTGTCATCACAGAGCCCCTTGCGGGGCTTGATCCCATGAACCATGAGATTATGATCTGAGCAGAAATCAAGAATTGGATGCTTCATGGGCAAAGCCCCCCAGGAGCTCCTGAATTTGCATTTTTAACCGGTTCTCATGGGATGAGGTGGCTGGTGCAGGAATGCTCTGAGAACTACTATCTAAATAATGCCAGGAGCAGCTTTTGAAACCAGCACTTTACAATTAAAATTTTACTTTCAATCTACTTAAAACAAGGCTAAGTTATTGTTGCCTCATGTTTGGGTAGTTAAAGTAAACTAACCTAAGGCCTGTTTCTTTCTAACCGCCGGCTTCTAAGCCACCTGAAGCTTAGTTATATTCTACCAACATTTGCCCCTGCTCTCCTTACTAAAGACCCCTCCCCACTCTTGTATCCTGGGGGGAGAGGAGCATTTGTTTTGTATCTCCTTGTTTGGTTGCCTTGTGAATTAAACTTCTTTCTTTGCTGCAAACCTGCTGTCTGTGTTTGGCTTTGCTGTGCATCGGGCACAAGGGCCCTCATTTGTTTGAGTTTTGCTTGAGGTTTCCTTTATCATACTGCTTTAAACGTCTAAGGCTGACTAAAACCAATTTTAAAAAATTGTGGTAAAATAACATACTTTACAAGATTTTTGTGATTTCTGAAAAAGAAAAAATGTATTGGTATATGTGCCCATGTGTATGTGTATTTGTCAAACTAATTTTTAAAGTTTATTTTTGAGAGAGAAAGAGCGTGCGGGCAGGAGAGGGGCAGAGCAGAGGGAGACACAGAATCAAAGCAGGCTCCAGGCTCCGAGCTGTCAGCACAGAGCCCGACACGGGCTCAAACTCATGAGCCACGAGATCATGACCTGAACTAAACTGGCTGAGCCACCTAGGTGTCCCTGTGTACTTTTTTTTAAACCACACAAAGGGATTATATTTATTATATAAATTTTTTAATATTTATTGTAAGAGAGAGGGAGACACAAAATCTGAAGCAGGATCCAAGCGCGCACAGAACCCAACATGCGGCTTGAGCCCACGGAAGATCATGACCTGAGCCAAAACCGTTCACGCAACCAACTGAGCCACCCAGGTGTCCCTCATTATACATTTTTGACGCATTTTTCTAGTAGTAAAAGTTACATAACTTGACAACACAAGACTGAGTACATCTTTTCAAGATTGTTTAGTGCCATAGGAAAAGTAAGCCTGGGGTTACCAAGTTCCAGCAAATGAGCTACAATGGATAGATTTTAGTGCAAATTGTTGTAGCCGCAGTGTTCAGGAGACTTAAGAATGATAATTCACATAAAAACTTGTTATACTAAGCAGGCTATGCCCAAATTACATTACTGATATTTAATATTGTTTTTCTACAGTTATACTATTTGGTAGATGGTTCTTTAAAAGTTTAAGTTGTTTACTAAAGAGAATATAGATTCGTCCTGACTTGATTAACAAGCTATTTATCTCTGAGCTAGTCATTCAACCTCTATAGACTGTATTTGAAAGTGACATTTCTTTCCATTTATATACATACATACACATATATTCATTTATAATATACATATTCTTAATATCTAATATACATTTCAAAGAATATTTGTTTAAAATTATAAAATATAGGGGCGCCTGGGTGGCTCCGTCGGTTAAGCGTCTGACTTCGGCTCAGGTCATGATCTGGTTGGTGGGTTTGAGCCCCTCTTCGGGCTCTGTGCTGACAGCTCGGAGCCTGGAGCCTGCTTCCGATTCTGTGTCTCCCTCTCTCTGTGACCCTCCCCCGCTCGTGCTCTGTCTCTCAAAAATAAATAAACATTAAGAAATTAAAAATATACGTAAACTCTAAAGAATGGGATGGACACCTGCACGCTACCATCCAGCTTAGGAACAATTTTATTGGCTTCTTCAAATTTCCCTGTGACCCCATGTAATCCCATACTTTTTCTTCTGCCCAGAAGAAGCATTACCATTAATTTGGTGATTATCATTCCCTTGGTGTCTTCATAGTTTTCTCACATCTGATCAACAATGTTTATTTTAGCCTGCTTTGAGCATTACATAGATAGATTCATACTATACGCTTTCTCCTTGGCGATGGGCAATTTCTTTACTGTAACCTTGGGAAAGCAGAGTTATATAGAGTTTCCTGATTGATCTTGAGCACCCCACTAGACTTCCTACTTCAGACAGTATTCTGTTTTACTTCTTAGGTCAGTGAAAGTAGAGTTCAATTTACTTTGGCTGATATTCTCTAGGTAAAAATGGTCCACTGTTTATTGGTGTCTGATTTCCTACTTTAACTTTTTTGGTCTTGGTTATCCCTTATTTTCTCGTTAGTTTCTCAGTGAATTTAAAATGGGTTTTTATCCATAGTTTTAGTAGTTTAGTCAAAGACTATATTAGGCAATTGTGACAAAGTCAGATTAGTCATGTTCCTGACTTCTAGAATATTTGATCCAGACTCTGAAAAGATAGTCATGTAAACAAATACTCAAAATATTTATTCATTGAAAAAATATGTATTTACCTTGCATCTTCAGATACAAACTAGACTCAAAGCAAGCAAAAAGAAATAATAATGATTAGAGGGGCACCTGGATGGTTCAGTCAGTTAAGTGTCTGACTCTTGATTTCAGCTCAGGTTATTTCATGCTTCATGAGATCAGTTCCCCCATCAGGCTCTGTACTGACAGCATGGAGCCAGCTTAGGATTCTCCCTTCCTCTCCTCCACTCATCCTCTCTCTCAAAAAAAAAAAAGTAAAAAAAGAAATAATAAGGATTAGAATGTAAATTGATAGAGAATAGAAAAACAGTAGAGAATCAACTGTTGAGAAAAACAAAATCAAATGTTGATTCTTTGAAAAAAAATCACAAAACAAATAAGCCTCTGTCTAGACTGACCAAGAAAACAGAGAAGACTGCAATTACTAGAATCAGGAATAAAAGAGGAGTTTGACTGTTTTCAAAAACAGTCTAACAGTTCCTCAGAAGGTTATACTTAGAGTTTATGGGACCTAGCATTTCTACTTCTACATGAGTACTTAAGAGAAATGAAAAAAAGTATTCAAATACTTGTACATGAATATTTAGATCAGCACTGTCCACAATAGCACCAAAGTGGCAATGACCCAAACGTCCATAACTGACCAATGGGAAAAAATCTGGCATATCCAGAATATGGAATAATATTATTCGGCAATTAAAAAGATGAGGTATTGATACATACAACAACATGGGTGAACCCATGGGTGAAAGCATTTGCTAAGTGAAAGAAGACAGCCACAAACCACATATTTTAAACTCTATTTGCAGGACATGTCCAGAAGAGGCCAATCTATGAAGACCTAAAAGTAGATTCGTGGTTATCTAGGACTGAGTTGGGAAGTTGTGCGAAATGGTGGGGTGACTGCAAAAGGATAGAAGATTCCTTTTTGGTGTGATCAAAATGTTTTAAAATTGGTGGTAGTGATGGTTGAACAACATCGTGAATATAGTAAACACCAGTGAACAGAACACTTTAAAAGGGCAAATTGTATGGCATGTGAAATATACATCAATAAAGTTTCAGATGAATGACAAAATCACCCCCAAGGCTCAATTTCAAATGTGGTATTTGTAGATATTTAGCACTCAATCTCAGCAGACAAATCAACTTCATCCATAGCTATCAGATTAAATGACAAATTTTAAATAGACTTAAGGGGATACTATGTGAATCATAGATGCTTAAGGGAATAATATCAGAACTATTTCAAAACTCCACTTTGTTTTTATTAGTCTGATAATTCAGATTAACTTAGTATCTTTGAAACCTTTCTTAATTTGTAACCTAAAAAATATTTTTTGTGAACATTTAATAAGTCAAATCACAGAAAGACCTTCGCCTAGTGGCAGGGAGGTAGTTTAATACTGTGAGGAATTATTAATTTTCTTACCTCATTTATCAAATTAGTGTAGAA
The DNA here is from genome assembly GCF_006229205.1 of Suricata suricatta. Taxonomy (NCBI): domain Eukaryota; kingdom Metazoa; phylum Chordata; class Mammalia; order Carnivora; family Herpestidae; genus Suricata; species Suricata suricatta. Next base: position 67,570,577 of record NC_043701.1, on the reverse strand, counting down.
TCTGTTAGAGTGAACACAGAGATAAGAAAAAACATCTTGGGTATATTTTCTAGCATACTCACTTACACACAAAATACAGCCTGCTGGGAATTCACATCTTTTAAGTCATACTTGACCACATAGAAAACACTAACAAAGCATTTTCAAACACAAAGGAAAGATGTATCCAAATATTTACTTTCTACTCATCGGCCCATCCTTCTGTGTATGTTTTTTCCTTCTGAACCTTGCTCTCAAACAGAACCAGAGAACATTAAGGGCAGCCAGCTATTTTTCCATTCTAGCAACCACCTTCTATAGCTCTTATTTGCTCTTTGAACCTATTATCCTGCGGCCATGATTTGCCTCTTTCCCTGGAACCGTTTCGGGTGCCTTTGCCTGGCATGTTTAGGCAGCAGCGAAGCAAAGAAACAAGGTGGCCTTACTGGTCGACTTAATGGTGTGTTAAGTGTTCATTTCTGCTGAACTGAACACAGGCTTTGGTGTGAGTGTCTAGTTTTATTGAAACACTGTCAACCAACCTGCATAGCGTACTAAATTTTGAAGGAATCTGTGATTTGAGCAGAATAAGAGGAAAACAGCTCAAGGAGTAGGTGTAAGGTGATCACAGTCAGTAAGACTAAAATATATATTTCCTCTGCCTTCATGCATTAAAATTTTTTCTAATGTTTATTTTTGACACAGAGAGAGAGAGAGAGTGCAAGTCAGGGAAGAGCAGAGAAAGAGGGAGACATCGAATGTATCTTTCAGCATGTATCAGATATTTTACCTTGAAATAATTGTTTTCTTCCCCTGAATTAAGAAATCTAGAAAAAAAAAGATATCTAGAGATCTATACTGGATAGCTTATTTTGCACTGCTTTGCCTCTCTATAGAAAAAAATCTGGTAATTATAAATACTTTTAATTATTTTCAAACAATAAAAGAGGAATGCTATACTAATTTAGCATCTATGAGATGCTTTTAAATATGTGAAGTTCAAAATAAAATTTAAAATGTAAGAGTCTTAGTGTGTGAAATATATTGCAAAAAGGAAGGTCCATTGTTTACCTTATGAGAATAATATTTAGATGAATAAGCACGTCATGATCACATTAGCCAACCACCCTTATCTTTGAAAACAGACTGATATGTTAGTTACATAACTTGAGCACTTATTTGTAATATTTGAAAAATGAGGAAGAAACATTTACAAATTTCTCTCATTCACTAGGCTGATGGTTTCCTTGTTGTGCTAAAGATTTTTATTTTGGTATCGTCTCAATAGTTTATTTTTGCTCTTGTTGTCCTTGCCTTAGAAGACATATATAAAAAAATGTTGTTTTAGCTGATGTCGAAGAAATTTCTGCCTATGTTTTTCTCTAGGAGTTTTGTGGTTTCAGGTCTCACATTTAGGTCTTTAATCCATTTTGAGTTTACTTTTGTGCATGCTGTAAAAACAGTGGTATAGTTTTCCCAACACCATTTGTTGAAGAGACTTTTTCCCATTGCATATTCTTGTTTCCTTTGTCATAAATTTACTATTTAAGTTTGGGCTTATTTCTGGGCTCTCTTGCCTTGATCTCTGTGCCTGCTTTTGTGCCAGTACCATACTATTTTGATTACTACAGCTTTGTAGTATATTTTGAAATCTGGGATTGTGATATCTCAAATCTTTGTTCTTCTTTGTCAGGATTTCTTTGGTTATTTGAGGTCTTTTATGGTTCCATACAAACCTTAGTATTATTGGTTCCAGTTCTGTGAAAAATGCTATTGGTATTTTGATATGAATTCACTAAATCTATGTTGCTTTTGGGTAACAGGAATATTTTTACAATATTCTTCCAATCCATGGGCATGAAATATGTTTTCATTTGTTTCTGTCATCTTCAATTTCTTTCATAAATATTTTACAGTTTCAGAGTACAGGTCTTTCACCTCCTTCATTAAGTTTATTCCTAGGTATTTCCTTTTCTTAAACATTTCACAATGAAGAGCTTTAGGACTCTTTTGTACATCTTTTTCTTTGCCCTGGCCTGAAAAGATAATGCCATTGTTTACATTATCTCAGACCATTGCAAAAGAGGATAATCCTACCCAGAATTGACTTGGATTCATTATGATGCTGGTGGTCCTGTAGTTCTTTGTACTCATCATAAAATTCTTCCTGATTTCCAGAGCTTCAGTCTCTCTGGAACAGGCTTCCTGCGTAAATACTTCTGGGGAAGTGTAGATACAGTTACATAAAATATATAAAGAGGGGAAATGGCTTAACTACCTCTCCTGCCTCCAGGATCATTTCTTTTTTGATTCTAATTGGTTTGGGTCATGGGGACCCTGGCTCAAGAGCGCTCTCCAAACCATGGAAATTGTTCTGTTGCTAATAATTATTACTGGTTCCCTGATACACTGAGTTCTCTCAAAAGTTTTACATGCATGTGGCAGCCATTGACCACCAGACAGATGTCTCCTCTGACTAGAACAACAGAAAGGGACAGAAGAATGTAAGTGGCTCCAAGAATAGGAGCCTGACCTAATTGAATAATACACTTAGACCCAAAGAAGCACTAGTAATGGAGGGTCACCTTAAGACTGATATTTTGATGAAATTTCGTGAATAGTCAAGAGATTGATCAAAAGAGGGAACTGTTGAAATAACTCTCTAGGCCCAAGATAGAATCGCTCTTGCCTGGGGTGCCACATCGGCAAAATGACACTTATATGACTTTATCGTCTTCTTTTGATAAGACAGTAAATTCAGCAGCCAGTCTCCAAATACCAAGCCAGTTCTGTGGCCTCTCATCCCAAACAAGACTGACTATGTGCCAATCAGATGTTTCCTTTTTATCTCCTTCTTGTTATTTTTAATATATTTATTTTTCGAGACAGAGAGAGAGGAAGAGAGGGAGAGAGATACTGTTTTCCTTACCAATAATGTTTTGAGAGTACTTTTTCCAGTACTGTTCACACAGTAGAGCCATTAAAAAGGGCCAGGCCAACTAACCAATATCTATTCCTTTTCGGTCTTGATCTAACTTCTATTGTCATCAGGAAAAAGTCAACTTTTCTTCTTTTCCTTTGTTGTGAATAATTTAGGTTTTAAGAAATTTCAATCATCCTTATAAAGGCGAAGTCCCAATGTAACAATAACAATGTGAAAAGATTACCTGAGAATTCATTTGATCTCATGTGTTCCATAGTTAGCTTGGCTTAAAATGTAACCCACTTTGTGATGCTACTAAAAAATCTCTGGATAAAAAAAAGAATGAAATTCCCTGAAATTTTTCTAAATCAAGGATACTTTATTACTATTTAGAAGAAGCTTTATTTTATTATTTTGGTATAGTTTCTAGTGAATCATTATTATTTTATTTATTATTATTAATTTTTATAAAATAATTATTTAAATGTTGCCCTAAAATGTTCTTTGCTCAGTATTACTATTCTTAACATTATTTTATTTATTATCAAAATAACATGTCTATTAATAGAGCATACTGCATTCACAATGTAAGAGTTCTTACCTTCTTGTCCATAAGTACAGTGCAATTTTTAGCACTGGTTTTTCTAGGAGATTAACACATTACGTCAACCCTAATGATTTACAAAATTTTAACAGCCATGTTGTGGTTTGCATTTGTAGCTTATAATTTAAAATTACTCAATGTGGCCACTAGATAGCAGTATAAGTCTTTAGACTCAATATGAAATACAACCTGAATAATTTTTAAGTTATATGTTTCAGAATCGCTTTCACTAAATCTCGCCAAGAGGAAAAATCTGAGGCATGTTATGGTATAAAGTATTACTGAATTATGTTCCACTTTGGTTTGGTATTTTCCTTTGTGAAATTAAACAATTATCCAGTAAATTTTAATTATGATTAATAGTTTCAATTTATTTCATTTTACTTATTTACTAAATATAAAAGTAGGGTGTATTTATTACTGCATATGATACTCAACAATGTCATCAGAAACTAAGTTGAGATTCTCTAACATACACTACACTTGCAGTGCTGTCATTAAATCTCATCAGTGAAAATACACTACTCACTTTAAAAATGTGTGAGTATGCTAGGGTGCCTGGGCGGCTCAGTCAGCTAAGTGGCCAACTTTGGCTCAGGTCATGATCTCACGGTTTGTGAGTTCCAGCCCCTCATGGGGCTCTGCGCTGACAGAGCCTGGAGCCTGCTTCGGAGTTTGTGTCTCCTTCTCTATCTGACCATGCCCTACTCTGTCTCTCAAAAAGAAAATAAATGTTACAAGAACAAATAAAGATAAAAATGTGTAAGTATGCATGTTCCAGTTTTTAACTTATGCATATATGGAAATATAGAGTCTCAGACTTTTAATCCAATGACAGATAAAACTCATTTTCCCCAAATCCCATAAAAATGATCAAAGAAACACAAATGAGCAGTATCCACCGCATTACTGGAAAACATAAGAGGATGTCACATAAGTGATAGAAGCACTGAGTTTTTCAGAGTTATAAAATAGATGGAACTCAATGGAAATATTTTTAAAAGAGAAAGCGCATACGTGCTCCAGGAAATCTAAGATCAGCAAAGAAACAGAGGCATCGGAGAAGTGATTGGACTGTTCTCCCCAATCATCACAGAGAAAGTGGACCTTGGCAGCATGAATGGCAAGTATGACAAATAAGGGAATTTAAAGGCCATGGAGCCAGGATGGTACACAGCTTTGTGCAGTAAGAGCGTCTGGTCGTGGTGTCTACCTACAGATGAAAGCTGTGAAAATTTTCTCTATGCTTAATAAATGAAGCACCTTACAAGAGCCTACTGTGGGTATCAGGGCTCAAAAGAAACTCTGGCTCTATGTAAAGTATTTCAAGACCACCACGAATATTTATGAAATGAAATGTTATCTTATAACAGGAAGGAAAAGTCCCACAGTTTAACAGGGAGGTTATTCTGTAGCTGGAAAAACCGTGTTCTGTGTCAAGAAAGGCTGTAGTCTGAACTTTTGTGAGTGACAATGCTGAAGGACTATAGGTTTCCTTAAAAGGCCAGTATGTTAAAGCAAAGGGAGCAAGGCCTTTATAGAAATTCTTCATGAGAAAGAAATAAAGCTTCCAAACGGCTTTATTTCTTGAACTACAGGATTACACTTTTCCTTTAAAAACATTTTTAAGACCCTGATTTAACAGCTTAACTGCTCAGCACTATCATATTTAACATAAGAAAGAACTGCTGCTCAGTTGCTTTGTCAAAAATTTTAAGGACTCCAAGAGGTTACCAAAATTTTCATGTTAGCCAACATTTTGGAAAGCTTACTATGGATCAAGCACTATCCTAAAAAGTTCTTCAGATTCTTTTAAAAATTCATTATTAAAAAAACTCCACTGAGGTAGGCAGTATACTATCACCAGAGGAGGCCTCAGTAAAGACTTAGTGAGTTCCCATCCATACATGTCAGTTTCCCAATCCATGCCCATACTATGCGCCGTGGACAGGATAATAGCCTCCCGCTAAAAACGTCTGTGTCCTGGTCCCCAGAACCGGTGAGTAAGTTACACTCCATGGTAAAGAGGAATTAGGGTTGTAGATGGAATTAAGGTTGTTAACCAGCTGACTTTAAGACAGGGAGATTATCCTGGATTATCCTGTTGAGATTAATGTGAATATGAAGGTTGTTAACAGGAGAAGTGGGAGGCAGAGGAGAACCAGAGAGAAGAGAAGACGCCATAACAAGGATGCAGCCTCTTGCACTGCTTGTGTCAGAGACAGAACAAGGGGCCACAAACCATAGAACATGGGTGACCTCTGGAAGCTGCAACAGGCATCAAAACAAATTCCTCTCTAGATCCTCCAGAAGGAGCACAGCCCTGCCCACAACTAGGTTTTAGTCAGTTAAGACCCATTTTGGACTTCTCAACTATACCTCTGCAAGATAATACATTTGTATTGTTTAAAGCCATTAAGTTTGTGGGAATTTGTTAGAGCAGCAATTAAAAAAATTATTATACTCTCACTTCTCTCTCTCTCATCAAACAGCAAATTATCAAGTCTACTAACACACTACAGAGATGCCTTCCACCTTCCTTTGAGAGTTTGAGGAATTCTCTTATCAAGCCTTTAAAGTCCTGAGCCTTCTTTGAAACTTCTAAATGAGTCAGGGCTTCCTGAAGTAGCCCAATGAATAGCAAGTATCTACGATAAATTTAAGAACCCTGCACTCTAGACACTGCCCATTGTTAACAACTTCTGCTCTTCCATTTACTGGGCTCAAGTCTGACCTCATGAATACATTAGCGCCCGCCATTCTAAAAGTCTGCCCACAATACTGTGATTGCAAAATACAAAGCACTGTTTATCTGGGCTGCTGGATTTTCTTGGGTTGACAGCCAACAGCAGCCACTTGGCGCCCCCGGGTCCCCAAAAGTACACATGCCAGAATTATTGATCCTGACTCTTGCCTGCTTTTATTTGAACACCAAGTTTGGTTAAATACTGTAGTATTTCTTTTTAGAAACGAAACTGGAAAACAAGTGACCAAACGGAAGAAACATTAGACAGAGAACCAGGGCCCTGATTCTGGCATAAGTGGCCTATCACCCCCGGTGGTTATTTCATCTTTTTTAAGTTACAGTTTCCTCAAATGAAAGATAGTATGATTGTACACATGCAGCGTTTCTGAAACTTTTAGCCATTGAGCCCTTTCTTCAGAAATCACAGGCAGATGGAGGAGACAAAGGTTAGCATTCTCTGGTTGAAAAAAGGAAGGACTGGCCTGCCCCGAAACGCACTCCATCAGCCTTCCCTCCTGCCTGGCGCCCGGGGACCCCAGGGGAACGCGAACCCCATCTGAGAAATCCCTGTATTGTCGACTCTCTCCAGAGTCTTCCACAGAACATGAGGTACGGGTGGTGACACGGAAGGGTGCACAAGTTCCACTCCATTATATCGCCATCTAAGAGTAAGAATTTCATTCTTTAAAATAAGTAAATGAAACAATGTAGTACAAATATTTAGAAGACATTTCTTTCAGAAATATCTCTAGAATATCCTCTAGAAGGAACTGGATTTCAAATATACCTTCAGAATTGAAAGTCTAAACATAAAGTACAGACATGTAATAGGACACTTATGACGCCAAGCACACATAGCAGGTGATTAACCTCAAAAACCAAACTGCATTTCTTTCACTACCTTTATGTAACTGTAGATAGCAAATAGCAAATGCTCCTTACTTAACTCTCCAACCCACTTACATGAAGTTTTTCCTGTTGCTTATCGGTAGGACTTCTTAGCGCAGGTTCTGACCTCACATTTGAGAAATTGTAAGTTTATAGACTTGCAGATTATAAAAATATTTCTCTTTAAATGGTCCAGACTATAACATAGAGAACAAATGTTTCCTCATTTATTATACTATAAACATCATTTTTTGTATTTCCTCCTACTACAATAACAACACAATAGTAAGAAGAGTCTTCTATAATTCTAAAGAAGGATTATTTAGAAGAGCCTAGAAGCACAAACTACATAGTTATAAAAAGATCATTTTGAATAAGTAACTATATCTATCTACATCTGTATGTTTTATCTTGTAATATCCCAAGGTCTGAAAATTTATTGTGGAATTCTAGGCTTAAATGCATATATATATACACACAAACATACAGCACTTTGTTCTTTTGGAATTTATAGGTAATATCTAAATATAAATATAGGTAATATCTAAAAAGTTGTATTGACTGTTAGGACAGCTCTATATATGAGACATTTAAGAATTTTGCCCTCTAGGCACTGTTCACTTTTAAGAACTCCATTCTTCTATATGTGGGGCTGAAGTATATAACCTTATATGCATATTTGCTTTAAGACTCAACAGCATCTGTGGACTATATGTGTATGTTTGGAGTATAATACCTATTGCACACTGAATTCTTGTGCAAGTTAGTTTTACTCATGTTAGACAATAAACACAAAAAGATTAAATAGCTGCTTAAATATTTTCAAACTGAATTGGATTTTCAAGAACATAATACTTTTAGGGAAAATGGGGAGAACATGGAAGAATATATCAAGACCTAGGGTAACATAATAAATGGAGTTACACATATAAACACCAGCCCACCTCTCTTCAGCCTTAAAAATCTTCAATCTGTGATGATCCTCAATGTATGATGATATACAATTTGAGTATTTAAAGGTCTGATTTCCCTTTTTCTCAGCCAAAAATACTGTAAGCAAGAACTCTGAGCCTTCAGAAGTTGTCTAAACCACAGTAAGGATCTTCTTGATATCTTGGGCAAATACAGAAAAAGGTGGGTCATCCTTTAAACCATTTAATATGTATCTGAGTATTAAATAGCTCCTGTTTAAAAGCTATATGGTATGTACTCTTCATTTTGAATTGTTTGCATTATAGTAGACATTTTGAATCAAGTATCATTAAAATAATTTTTTAGGTAGCTGTATATATATTTGAGCATGTGTAAAAAGTCACATAGAGGTTGGGAGCTATACAAACTTGCTGTCATGGAAAAACGGGCAAATTACTTCTCAGTGGGTTAGTTCCATGGAGAGCACCTCACGAGGCTGATGAAGATTAATTATTCTATGATTCCTACCTATTTCCTATTAAAAAAGGAAGGTTTCTGAAAAGAAATCATCCTTATGTGATTATGTAGCTGAAGCTCCAAGGGGAAGAGAACGGAAGTATGTTATACCCGGAGTCATGGGTCCGCTGTGTATGAATCTCTAGCCAGTAGCAGCAGTTTAAAGCATTTTTTCTTGTGTGCGACACATTGTCAAAATCATCCTGCTGTGAGAACAATGAAAAGATATAAATGGAGAGAGATTTTGCCATCGGTGTTGTGCTTCCTGTTCATATATCTGCATTTTAAATGCCTGCCAGTGCCTCTGAGAAAAAATATAACTAAAGCAAGACAAACAGGTCAGGAAACTGACCTACTTTCTTCATCTCTCTGCTTAACAGTGTATGGCAAGGCTTAAGAAAGTGAATCTCAGTAGTTTTAAAAATTTGAAAGTTATAGGAACAAAAAAGAGGTACTCTAGCCTTAGCCATCATCCCTAGAAAACAAACACACACACACAAACAGCTATTTACATAAGTCACCGGGGAAGATTTTGAATGGTGACAATTTGCAAATAATGTTCTGAAAATAATATATTCAATTATCTCTACTTAAATGGAGAATGATTTTCATAGCAAAACTAATTACTGATTGTTTTTCTTAATTATAGGATATAGTACCAAATTTTATCCATTTAATAAAATTTCTTGAAAGACAAATACCGGACATTTGTTACATATTAACTCATCACACAGTCTTGCCCCCAAGGCATTTTGACATGGTTACCAAAACACAGTTGCAGTCCATACATGCTGAGATATGGGTCTTAACAGAATTCTACAAACACTAGGAGACCATCAGTGTTAATGTTTGAGTTCAGGTCTGAGGTCTGAACAGACCAGTTTACAAGCATGTAAGTTCAGGGAACAGGACATGCAATGTGAGGGGCGATATGTTCAGTCCAAAAATGATACAAAGCACAGGGCTACACAGGATGATGGGGGATGAAGCTGGATATGTGAGAGCAGGAAAAATTGAGTTTTGTATTAAAGAAATACCATTGCCATCATACGTGCGTACAATACACACGTGCGCACAATACACACGCGCGCACGCACCCCCCACCCCAAACACCTTTAGTCATTCACCTGTAATTCCTGGTTGTGGTAGGGAGTGGTTCTGGTAGTCTTGACCTTTTGGGGTCCTACTGGATGGAAACTCCTTCCTCTTTCACACAGAGCTCCTAAGAAAGCCATGGGCATCAAATACAGCAGGCAGTTTGGCCTCAAAATGGTCTATATTATCTCTGCTCACATTTTCTTGGCCAGAACTCAGTGACCTGGCCATATCTTACTGCCAGGGAGACTTGGCAGTGTAGTCCTGCTTGTCTACAAATGATAAATTGCTGGTTCGTCTTTGCCATAACCCTGACATGCTATGTTAGTGGAGACGGGTGATTTTTTCATGTTGGGGAATTTCACAGTCAGATATGCTACTTACGAAGATCACTTGAATACACTATGAAAGATACACTGGAATAGGATAAGACTAGTAAGGGGAAAACTAGCTCATGAAAGCTGGTGATTAGAACACAAAGACAGTGGGAGCTTCAGAGAAAAATACAGACAAAATATAGAAAATATTCCTGATATAATCAACTGGATTTAGTGACTGACTAGAGACTGAAGTACAGAGAAAGGTGGAAAATGACTGAGCATTTTAGTGAGAGAATGTATTGATGGTGATACTAAAATCAGGAGCTTGTCAGGTATAGCAGGATCATATATGAAAAAGAGGGGCACAGTTTTAGGAATAATAAGTTGTTGGTATTTGCAGGACAACTGAACAGAAACATTCAGTGGAAGAATGAAGTTGTAGATATGAACCTTAGAGGAAAACAGGAGTGTGCTTCTTGGGGGAATGACAATCAATCTACAGAGATGAGACCACAGGTAAACACCCAAGGATATGTGGAGCAAAAGAAGATGAATTTTGTAAATCCTAGTTCTTCTACATCTAAAAAAATTAAAAATAGAACTTACCCTGTTGGCAATAACAACATCATCTTTCTCAGTTGCTGTAGAGATTAAATCAATCACATGATGGCATTTAAAAGAGCAGTCTCCCGTCTGACAAATGGGAAGAATTTAGTAAATGGAAGGAGCTTTAACTATAACATGACTGATAAGAATGATAAACACCAGTTAACTCTGACTGCCCCTGACCATTGTGTCGGGAGATCTCTACTTTCCTTCACACCTGCCTCTGCTTTTACAGATTCTGCTCCATTCTACAAGCAATGCTTTTCCTTACAGGCTGTGTAAATTGTTCTGCTATAATTTCTTGGAAGCTAAAGGAAGCTTGCACTGATTGCAAATTCTACAAAATTATTCTTCACAGTGCTGTACCTCATGTCTGGGATTGTAATGGCCTCTCAGAATTCTAGTAATATTCTTTATCAAGTGATTGTGATTTTTTTAATGTGGCAACCATGGACAAAGCAATTAAAATTAAAGTAAGAAAAATCCAAAAATCTAAGACAAATGTAGCAAAACTTTTTATGGTGATAGGAACAATAACTGAGTTTTGATGTTGATATATAAAATCCCTTTACCTTCGATTTGATTCCTGTGGGTGTTCAGTTAATATGGAAACAACAAACATCATTTTGCCTTCTTGAGTTTTTTTTATTAGAATGGCAACTCTTAAGGTATTTCCTGTTCTTGTAGGCTCTTCTCAGTTAAAAAATATAGAGCTGTTTTATCATATGAGGTAACATAAAAAGAACTAAGTTTAAGGTGCTATTCAAATTTCAGTTATTATTTTATCATTTGAATGAATCACAGCTAGATTCATTTAAGCCAGTGCCCTATGATTTTGCCAATCTATTCAGAAGTCTCTGCTGGGTGTAAGGGATATGCCCTCAGGAACTTGTCAGCAGGGAAATAAATGGAAGGGCCTCTAACTCTAACATTATGTCAAGAGCCTAATCTGAAACAGTCAGGAAACTAACTTAGAGGCACAGTTTGACCCTGTAAGCACAGCACGGCAAGCAGAAAGTTAAAGAATGACTGGATCATTCAGAAGAGACGAAGGTGGGCAGCGTGCCAGTCAGATTGGCTCATTCCTTCAGGAGACCAGGGACTCTGACAGAAATGGATTCTCTCTCAGCAACGGGTATCACATATGCTGCAGAGACTGCTACCTCTGGTATAGCATGATGCCATTCAATATACAAATCACACAAATCACTTTTCCTCTTCTAATTACATGACCAGCAAGCAATCTTTTTATTATAATTTGACTTCTCATGGTGTTTCCGACAGGGAGGGAATGTTTTGGTCAGAGGATGCCTATCTTCATCTTCCATTCCCATGGCAGATGTATTTGTCAATATGAGTTAATAAATTAGGCAATTTAGTTACAGTGTGTGTCATGTGAGTGAGTTTGTATGAACTTCTTAGAGTCATCTGTGAGGACCAAACATAAAGTTTCAAGACTACAAAATGGAAGACCAGACCACAGATCAAGGGATATTTGATCCTAGAAGGTCTCTTGGAAGAAAGTCAACAGAGAAAGAGTCCCTTTTAAACATCTTTACAGCCAATATAACTTAAATATGGAGGTTGACAGATGGAATAACTTCAGGATAGAAATATTGACAATTGGAAGCATAGTTTTTATTCCAGCATCATAACGGCTAATGCTGATGGAGCCTGAGCAAAATTAAACTATTCAGCTTAAACAATGAATGGAAGTTGCAGATTTTATGGGCCTGAACACTTTCAGAAACCCAAGGATTTATCACTTTACGAGCCAGAACACTGTGACCAATCCTTAGTTCTCAACTGATCACCATCTCATTCAAACTAAAAAAAAAATTGATTGAAATTACAGCATTTAAAGCCTTATATTAACTAGAGTGAAAACACATATATTTTAACTTCTCTTAATTATTGTTTTATTAATAACCCATTTGAAAAATGGTACAATGGTAAAGATTCAGAATATTTCATAGAATTGTTTTGATCATTAGTCATTTTGTACCATAACAAAACACACAGCATCTAATTAGAAAAATTATTAAAGCCCATTAATTTTATCTTTAAAAATTATTAAATTTTAGTTGACAGACATTTTCAACAAAAATGTTATTTTGATCATGTGCAAAGATGGAAAAATAAACATTATGGGTCTGGTCTCTCAGTCCCCCAGTACTAAATATTTTCAGGAAAATTGTGTATACCTCTAGTCATCGCTACTCAAGAGTCCATTTTAGGCAGCAAACAGCCCTCAAATATTCTAACAAGCACACGCTATTATATTTTTAATTTGTAGTTTTGAGCAATTACCAGAATGAGAAAGCCAAGCCTTTGTGATATTTTTTGCAGGTGGTGAGTATTAATGTTTAATGCTTATATTATCTTTGAATGCCCACTGGAATCTGCATATAGGAATGAGAAAATTGGATTTATCTTTTAGAATCACTGTGTTTGTACTCTCTCATTTTAAGATCAGGTGTAATATAAAGTTGTCTTACGTGAAGGTTAAAAAACTTATTTTGACTCACATAGTTCCACCTCTTCAAAATAATTGTTCATTGTGAAAATATCACTTTTGCCATCATTGCATACTGATTTTGGAGGAAGATATTAGCATGCAAGGGGGATGGGGGTATAATTTCAAAATGGATTTAGAATAGTTATGAAAACAAGAAATTACAGTTATTTATCTCTCAAACATTTTTACTTGTAAAAAGTAGAAATGTGCCTATTGTTAAGGTTTGTAACAGCTTGTTTTCTAGTAGACATGTGCATATATATACATGTGTATTTGATATCACCCCTCTTTAATGAAAAATTAAGAAATTATCAGCTTTTCTCTTACTGACCTTTATTCTGGTTTCAAAAATCAGGTCCTAAGATTCATTGTCAAAGAAAAAATTTTATAAAAAAATTAAAAACCAAGTATTATACTTAATGTTCTTGTATTTTCAGGAATAGGACTTACATATACAAAAGCACAGTAATACTTGTGGTAAGCTGTTTTTATATTTCCATTGCATTGACTGAAACATAACCCAGTGCTGTGTGGATCACAGAGCCCCGAAACAATACCTGACCGTAGTTTTGTTGCCCCCTAAAGGAGCTTCGGGTTACCAAATGAGTTATTGTTTGATTCCCAATGATCAGCAAGCACCCACTGGGGCCTGTGGAGCTGCTTTGAATAGGGGCATATAAAGTCATTTTGTTGTTGTTTCAAAATCTATCTATACAAGGAAGATTAATAGCTACATTTTATTTTTTACTTTATGGCCAGGACTGCATTAACAGTCTTATAGGTATATTTGTCATTTAAAAGTTTTGTGAAAGAGATCTATGCACCCCCACAGTGCATAGGGAAACCAGGGCATCTAGAATTTAAATGGTTTTGCCCAAGGTCACAGTGCTAAGAAGGGAGCAAAATCCATCCTCCTTTCTGTTGGTCTCCACAGTGTGTGCTCTTTACCACAACTGCATCTATTATAGATCTGTTACCAATGTAGTACACGTGCTGGATACTGGTTCTGTCTGTGCGCTAACACAGGTAGGGCATGTGGAGACAAAGTTTTATGTATGTTTTCAAGTCATTCCCATTATTTTATAGCAACACCTCATGTATTAGTGATAGATATGTACCAAATCTTAAAATTTCTTTCCATTATTGGCAGTATTTTCAGAGCTCAGAGAATTATTATAACAAGTACATGTACATGGAGCAAAAATGCAGGTATCTGAGGCCTCAAAAATAACTCAAATCTCCCAAGAGTATGCAATCTCTTTTCTTACAAGCAATAGTTCACAGTGTAGTAAAATTCTGGAAAAAAAAATGCTCATACTATTTAAAGTCATTTCTAGTGGAGCTAGACAGAGCATGTTTTTAGAGTGCAATCTATTCTGAAGCATTTAAATTTTCTCTTAGTCTATGTTGTTCTTTTGGGGGAAAAGGGTGAAAAACACGGATGATCATTGGGAAAGGAGAGCAATGAATGAATGAAACACATGGGGGAACAAGGGGAAACTCGAAACACGTTTTCTCCCCCAGGATCTGTTTTTATTAAACCCTTGAGCCTCCAGGAGAATCAATCAGAGTGTAGGAGGGGGATTCTCAGCACGTTCATTGTTACCTGCTCTCTAAATTGTGACAATGATCAAAACGCCTGTGTATAGTTCTTGACAAATGGAAAAAGAATTCTGTCACAGAGCTTCTAAACGGTTATTAGAAACATTTCTGAGTTGGACTGTCAGACGGGCTTAGATTCTAAGCCCTGTGGGGAAGGGATTGATATCTTTCTGGGTGACGTCAGAACGTACTGCAACACTTAATAAAAACAGCAGTAGAAACATAGTGAAGATGGGAGATGGGGGGTAAGGGTGGGGCAAGAAAACTTCAACCCCGGACTGCGAACTCTAAACAAAATTCTGTTCCTCCAATGGAATGTCATTGCCAGTGTTGGTGTGCATTTTAAGGAGGTGCTGCATTTAAAATCTATTATTTGTGATATACATTCTGGGATCAATGTTCACGTGAAGCAAATAGAATTATTCCCATTAGTGGCTAATACAATTAACCACTCTCTTCAATGATATTCCTCGGTGGTTGTTCCTAGATGCCTGAACCGAACACCTGACTGCAGATGAGCTGCACCTAAAGAAGGCATGTGACTATTAGCAGTATCAGCAAACCATATGGCAGATTAGACTTCTGTCTGGTAATTTACCCAGAGGAAGCCAAAATAATTAGAAATCACTCTCAATAAGCACAGTTGCACACAGCTTCTCCGTCGCTGAAATGAAACGGTTTTCAGAGATGTCTGTTTTGCAGGTATATTCCAAATGACAGGCTACAAACTAGCGGCTTGTATTACACATCATCATGTAAAATGGGCCTACAGACTGAATCTTAAACACTGAGGTTGTTTTCCATCTGCTTTCTCTCTTGATTTCACTTTGAATGGTTTTGTTTTTTGGTCAAGAAAATACCCGATCATGAACGTGACCAAACACGGTCCATACATTTCCTTATAAGGGACACGAAGGGGGTGGGGATAGGAACCAACCATCAGGTGTTCAGTGTATTCTCTCCCAGTGATGTGCTTTGGAATATTGGATATTTTAAAATAATTTTAAATAGTCAATAGCATAAATATGAAGATACTATGGCTCACTGCTTCTCAATTTTTAATATGCTTATGAATCACCTGGGCATCTTGTTAAAATGCCGATTGTGATTCAGCAGGTCTGGGGGCTCAACCTCCCATTGCTGCCGATACTGGTCTGTGAATCACAACTTGAGTAACAAGGTTACAGATGCACCATATTTCATTAAGCAAATGAGTGCTCACAAAAAAATCTGACATTTGCAATGTCTTCTTCAGTAGAGGCAATAAATGTTTTCCTCCTGCCCTTTGAATTTTATTGAAAGCCAAGGAGTATGTTATCCAATTCAAGACCCATATGTCATTAACTCCAAATGGCAAAAGAATATTTAAGTATTATTAACACATTTGTTCTATAAATAGGGGCTCCTGGGTGGCTCTGTCCATTAAGTAACCAACTTAGACTCAGGTCATGATCTTGTGGTGTCTGAGTTTGAGCCCTGTGCTGCCTCTGCCTATCTCTCTCTGTCTCCCTCTCAAAAATAAACACTAAAAAATGGTATAAAATGCATTTTTTCCATAAATATATTGGCATGTACACTAGGTGAGACACAGGAAGTATACGTGGTCCTTGGCAACATGAGGCTTATAGTCTAGGTGAAGAGAAGGAATAAATACATGGAAATATGTACTTCTTCTGAAAGAGGTCACTAAACACTAAAGATGCAAGAGGACGTAACCTAGTAAACCTTCTCTGAGAGGAGAACATTTGGAAAGCTGAGAAAGAATGCATGTACCCATGAGGCGCTAGGGAGTCAGGTGGGGGAGAGGGGAAGGAGGGAGAGAGAGACAATATCTCAAGCAAGCTTGTAATGTCATCGTGGAGCCCAGTGCAGGGCTGGATCTCATGAAAGGTGGGATCATGATCCGAGCGGAAATCAAGAGTCAGACACTGGGGTGACTGGATGGCTCAGTGGGTTAAACACCTGACCCCTGATTTTGGCTCAGGTCACCATCTCAGGGTTTGTGAGCTCCAGCCCTGTGCTGGGCTCTGAGCTGACATGCGGGGCCTACTTGAGGTTCTCTCTCTGCCCCTGCCCCCATTCTGTCTCTCTCAAAATAAATAAAAACATCTAAAAAAATTAAAAAAGAGTCAGATGCTTACATACTTACCTGACTCAACTGCCCAGGCATCCTGAGAAACTGACAGATAAGCTCTGAAATATGTGTGTTACTTAGTACAGGGGTGGGACATAGTGTTGAGAAACTGCAAAATACATTCATGTTGCTGTCATGACAGAGGGAGGGAACATGCAGAGGGGAGGCTGGACGGGTAGGAGAAATCATGCCATGCAGACTTTGTAAGCCAGGTTAAAGATTTTAGAATAAATCTAAGAGTAAAGGCAAAGCATTTAAGAGTCGAAGCTTATGAAGATCTACATTTTAGTGGCACCTGTGTGGCTGTTGGTTAAGTCTCTGACTTCCACTAAGGTCATGATCTAACAGTTCTTGGGTTCTAGCCCCACATCAAGCTCTGTGCTGACAGCTCAGAGCCTGGAGCCTGCTTCTGATTTTGTGTCTCCCTCTCTCTCTACTCCTCCCCTGCTTGTTCTCTCTCTCTCTCTCTCTCTCTCTCTCTCTCTCTCTCTCTCTCAAAAATAAATAACATTTAAAAAAATACACACACACACACACACACACACACACACATACACACCCACACCCACACATTTGAAAAAGGTCCTTTGTTGTCCCATTTACTAAACTGATTAGATGGATGTGAAAGTGAGGCTGAAGCACTCTGGGTCAAAGTTGATGGTGGGGGTAAAGTGATGGTTTACTTTTTGATCTGATGTGGGAAGTGAAGGAGAAATCTATCAATGGTGACACCCGGCCAGGAACAACTTTGGTGGATGGTGCAATGGAACACACTAAAGACAAAACATGTTTTGTAGGTAAGATACTAAGGGATTTGGGGGTTATTTTATTTTTTTTTGTTATGGAAGCCTGTAAAAGTCCCAATGGATCTTGATTCTGGGCATTCCTTCTCTAGGACATGTATTTTAAGGGTATACTGGGTTCATTTTAGTTAAATATGGTCCATCACACAGACACAAAAATTACTGTCACAAGGAAGTTGGTATGCTCACAAACCCCCAGGAGCAGGAGGCATGGCACACCAAGCAGGGCCACACAGGCAAGTGCCAGGATCAATTAGGAGGCAAAAGGTTGAGGGAAGTGTTCAGTGTGGTTTCCTCAGAAGGCATGGGTAAGGCAAGGTAAAGAGGTTTAGGATTTGCTAGCTTAAATACTCTCAGCAGACTCTGAGGTATATGGGTCGTCTCTAGTTGTCCGGCCCTGAGGACATGAGGACAGGGGAATAGTGGCCCAGAGTCTAAGATCTGATAAAGGAGGCAGTTGGGAGTATGGGTTCTGGATTGGTGGGTCTGCATTTCAAAGACATGCTCAGGAATGCCTTCTTTATTATCTCTAGAATTAGCTGAACTTGGGAGGGGCAGGCCCTTTGTGTACAACCAAGGCCCAGAAGTTAAAGCACTAGAATACAGAAAATAAAAAGACACGATTAATGCAATTAACGTATCCAATGGAAAGGTAGATCTATATGTTTTAAGATCCAAGAGAAGTTTAGGGTCACACTTAAGTTTAGGAACCATAAGTATATAGATGTTATTTAAAACCTGGAGGCAATGAACACATTAACATAACGTATGGCAAGAATACAGAATGGGAAGAAGAATGTCTTAGACTGATATAATCAATGAAAGCTTGGAAAGAAAAGGAGAAATTCTCAGTTTACTGACAATGATTAGTAAGAGGAGTAGGACAACATCAGGAATGTGCAGTTTCATGGAATCAAGGAAAGGAAAACGAGGCTAGCTGTATGAATGGCATGAAATAAAGATGAACAGAGACATAAAAAGTTTGCATATTCTAATGCTTATTTCTTAGGTATTCTTAGTTTTCTTTAAAAAATATTCTTCAGGTAACTCAAATGACTTTTGCAATGAGGTATTTTCTCCAATCCACTGTGCTATTTGTCTTCCACCTACAGATGCCACAATTGCTACGAGAAGTTGTAAACAATTGTAATATCATTATAAACACTACCATGTAGAGTCTCAGCTTTATCACTAATACACAATGAAAACTAGACTGAACTTTCATTGATTCCTTTATGATCACATGCTATATTAATTGTTCTGTTTTGAACTGAGTGAGAGAACATCAATCAGAATTTTAGATATGAAAATGCTTCTGTATTACTTCATTCATCAAATATTCTTCTTAAATAGCTTTTTAAAGATTATTTATATTGAAAGAGAGCTCGTGTGAGGAACAGAGAAAGAGAGCAAGAGAGAATCCCAAGCAGGCTCCATGCCACCAGTGTGATCCTGACTTGAGCCAAAACCAAGAGTTGGACACTCTAACAACTGAGCCACCCAAGATGGTCCAATAATCATTCTTTAACTAGATAGTACGGCCTATTGTCATAGAAAGCATGGAGTCAGGAGATCACATTTTTTATTCAGTTGACTTAGAAAAGTTTAGGAGTCCTAAGTTGTAGGAGGTTTGGCTTCAATAACATGTTTCAAGAGTCACCTTCCTCCACTGATGCAGAATCCTGGAATGGGCCATCCTGGTCTCTTTCAAGGTACTTCATTTAATGTGACCCCTCTAAATAGATCACATTTTTAAATTTATATCCACTCAAAAGCTACATTCCTAGAACTTGACACTGGGGCTTACCTATTGACTCTCTTGTCCTCTTGCTAGGTATCATGAAATATTTGAGGACCTATCATGTCTTTTCCCCTAGACATCCTCAGGTAACCCACAGTCTTCTTATGGAATAGCTTCAGTTGCTTCACCCTATTTATGCACCTGATGCACTAATTTTTTCATGTTTCCAAAGCCAAAAACTAATCCTATTGCTCTAGATGTGGTCCAGCCAGTGCAGAATCGGACTATTAACTTCCCTATTTTGACACTATACAAAGACAATTGCTGGCTCTTTTCTTTAAAAATAAACATTTTAAAAAGCATCTACATTATGCTGTAGATGGCTTAAGCCTATACTCATCCAGAATTCCCTAAGTCATTGTTTACAGACCTACTACCATGAATTTTCATATGCTCATTTTAGATTTTTATTTGATTTTTTTGGAAAGAAATGTAAAATTTCTATGGACTCCATTAAAGTTTATTGTGTTTGATTTCAGTGACTTTCCTATCATCCTGTCTAGATCTTTTTTAAACTTACTTATTTTGAGAGAGCACACATGAGCAGGGAAGAGGCATAGAGAGGGAGAGGGAGAAAATCCCAAGCACTGAGAATGCAGAGTCCTATGTAGGACTCGAACTCACAAACTGTGAGATCCGGACCTGAGCCGAAATCAGGAGTTGAACATGTAACCGACTAAGCCACCCAGGAGCCCCTGTCCAGATCTTTTCAGTAACTTACCATTATTTCATATATATGCCTTCCCCCTTAACTTCCTGTCAACTTTCAATTTGAGAATCTTTATTGTATTGTCATATAAGCCATTGATGGATGGATTTTTCAATGATGAGCCCATGATAAAGCCCTTCTACATGAGGTTCCACAGTGTTATTTCTGGAAATACCTATCAGCTCTCTAGTTCATGTTTCCTCATTCTACCAAAATGCAAACCAACAAGCTGTATGATCATTCAGCCAACACTTTTGCTTTGTGTTCACTAAACTACTGGGGAAACGAAGTAAATGCTTAGTTGAAACAAAAACTCCACACTCACTACCTTTCTGTCACTTATCAGTCAATAATCACCCTATAAAAATAATGTGTTGATATTTATAGAAGAAAGTTGGACATAAGAATGGTGATAAACTGGTTATAAAAATTTAGGTATCTGGACTCTCAATTTAATGCTCTCGCCCCTCCCTGCCCTATTTCACTTTGAGTGCTTAAGAAACAGTCAAGTGAAACAGGGCAACATCTCAGAGAGAAATGTACAAACCCTCACTTTCTGGGTTATTATTTACTATTAATTCTGTATTGAAATCGCTTTTCTGTTTAGTCAGAGGGAGAGCTCTTGAGATGTGTGGCTTTAATTTTTTTAAACAGGAACATACTGTAGTAAGGATCTTTACTACACTACTTTATATGCTATAAATCTGCACTGATATTATAGCTATAAAATGTCTGGCTAGGCATACACTAATAAACAAATCTTACTGCATTAGCTGAGAGAAGCGTATCAAAATAAACTATTCCTACCTAATATGGATTTTATCGCCAGCTATTATACACTGAATATTTAAACTCCATTGTCGTGGCTCAACTGAGAAAGCTTTCCTGCATCAGCACTCCTTAAGCCGCATGAATCACATGTAATGCTGATGTTGGTAATAAATGTCTTCAGCTACTCTTCGTCCAGCTAGGGTTCCCCAGGAACAATTGTCACATTAATGGTCGTTTATCAAAGCTGAGTAGGAGTTTTTTAACTGGGCACGTAAAAGTTATAGACTAGATGCACAAGTACATAGAAATATTTTTCTATGGTTTTTCACACTTTCTTTAGATTCCTGGGCCACCATTCAAAAAATAAAAGTAGTCCTCTCACCTCAGTGTGTCTTGGCCGTAGTTAGAAAAGAAAATGATTGAAAATTGTCGTTTTAATCATGTATACTCTCTAATTTAGTAGTTTTTGACATAGTACTCTAAAGAAAATTTAATATTGAGCTATTACAGATTCATAGGAAGTTGCAAAAAAATCTACAGGACAGTCCTGTGCATCTTTTACCCAGTTTCATTTAATGAAAACTATAGGGTAATAGAAGCCAGGAAATGGATATTGATACAATCCACTGAGCCTATTCGGATTTTGGTTTTACATGCACTCATCTGTGTTGCATGTATGTAGTTTTATGCAATTATCTCCTGTGTGCAGACTTGTTACCACCGCCACTCTCAACAGAGAGCTGTTCCATAACCATCAATCTCCTTTGTGCTCTTCTGTGATAGCCACACCCTCCCACCCCTCATTCCTGACAACCACTCATATGTTCTCCATCTCTATAATTTTACCTCAAAAATATTTTATAAATGGAATCATACATACAGTATATAACCTTTTGTGACTTTTTTCCCCATACAGCATAAATCCCTTGAGAGGCAACCAAGTTCTTGCATGTTTCAATATGGCAACCTTTTTATTGCTGCATCGTATTTTCTGGTGTGGGTTTACCAGTTGGTTTACTCATTCACCAGTTGTAGGACATTTAGACTGTTTCCAGTTTTGGACTACTGTGACTAAAGCTGTTATGAACATTCCTGTACAGCTTTTGGGGGAACCTAAGTTTTCATCACTCTGGAACAAATACCCAAGAGCACAGTTGCCGGGTGGCATACAGGAAGGGCAGGTTTGGTTTTATATCAAACTGCCAACTGTTTCCAGAGGAGCTGCTCCATGGTTACATCCCCACCAGCAGTGTGTGCGAGATCTAGGTTCTCCGCGGCCTCATTAGCATTTGGTGTCAAATGTAATTTTAAGGTCACAACTAGGTTGTAAATGTCTTGTGGTCGGGTGCTGTCTTATATCACCTTAAAAACGTGTTTATAGAAAGAGCTTTTTTAGATATTTGCTAGAACCAGGAATATTGAACAGGACAACGACATGTCTCTCCTCCAGGCAGGAGGTCTACTTGCAAGAGAAGCTGCACACTCCAATGTCAGAGGCCAAGCAGTCAACATCAGTGAGTAAAGCTGCTCAAGAATCAGGGCATACGGGAGTGTGGTGGGGTCTGTGGCCCACGGCCTAATGTTACTTTGTCCCCAGCCAGCCATTCTAGCTGTTCTTTTTATGTTTCTAGACATCCTGATATTTCTAAACAACAAAAATAAACCTTAAAGTACAGTTTTTAAATAGGGAGTCTTTTGATTTATAAATATGGACTCAGGTTTTGACAGACTCCAGCCACCACAAAAAGTCTTAAGGATCAACTCTGGCCTAAAGACAAGCTGAGAATTATTATTTAGAGATAGGTAAAGCACACTGTAAAGAAAATATATGTGCAGGATTCTCAGACACCAGGAAAAGTTTATTTTAGATTAAAGAAATACAAAAAGTCTTTTTAGTGTAGGACTATAGTTCTCAAACTCAAATGTGCTTATGTCTCACCTGAGGATCTTACTAATCTGAAATAGTAGGTTGAGATCTGAAATGAAGACGGAGTTCTGCACTTTTCCGTACCATTTGACACTGCTGGTTCAGCAACCACTCTCTAAGTAGCAAGCATGGGGGTAACATGTGAGCTGAACCCTGAAGGTTGTGTAGTGTTTGTACATGCAAAATGGACTCTAGTGGAGAACGCTGAATTCTCAGTCATGAAGGTAGGTGTATCTGGGGAATTATAAAATCTTCAGTTGTGTTGTTAGTAGTTACACAAAAGAGAAGAGATAAACTTGGAGAGGTATATGTGGAGATGGGATCGTGATATGTTTTCTTTATATTTATCAGCCTGTCACGTTACTATCCGTAACAAATGTCCAAAATTTCTATGATTCCCCTTTTGGTTTCAAACTGATCTCTCAGGGGTGCCTGGGTAGCTCAGTTGGTTGAGCGTCCAACTTCAGCTCAGGTCATGATCTCATGGTTCAGTTCATGGGTTCGAGTCCCATGTTGGGTTCTGTGCTGACAGCTCAGAGCTGGGGCCTGCTTCCGATTCTGTGTGTCCCTCTCTCTCTGCCCTTTCCCTGCTCATGATCTGTCTCTCTGTCTCTCATAAATCAATAAATGTTAAAAACAACAACAACAACAACAAATCAACCTCTCAGTCATAGTCATCCAGTGGCACCCAGTAATGTTCCTCTCAGTTTGTAAGAGGTTTTCTGCCCAAAACTTAAAAAAATGTGCATTGCCTTGGGGCTCATTGGTGTCTGGATTGAAGGTTTCATCTACTTTATTTCTCGAATGCACTAGTGCTTGGAGACACAATTGTATTGGATTCGTGTACAAGAAGGGGTACTTGCCTTTGCCTCTTAAAAAATTTTTTTTCACCTAAACTCCAGTGTCTCTCAGGGACTCTTGGAAACAGATATTTATTCTGCTTATTGTCAGTATTATATCCATAAGGACTCCAATCCTAAAGGTATGGATGTCTTTCTTCACTGAAGGAGAAAATGATAAGAACAATAAGGAATTTTAATTTTACAAAGACCCAAAACACAAAACACTTATTTTCTAACCAAAAAGTCAGAGGTGTTGTGTTTATTATACAAACACTAGCTTCCAGAGGTCAGAGTCCCACTCAGTCCACAAGAAGTAAAATAAGATTTCCCACATTTAAAAATAAATGAATAAACAAAAAATGAATTTCCATATTAATAGAGAGATGATGGTGGAACTTAAGGGAGATGAAAAAGAAAAGTGAGAAGAAACATATGGGAGAGACTCTGGGAAGAAGAGCAGAGAACGGACAAGAAGGGGAAGGAGGAGAAGGGTCTAAGATTTCCAGTCTAGAAATCACCTTTGAAACGTTTGAAAAATTAAAGTGGTAAAAAAACAGTAACTATAAGGGGATGTTGTTTTTTGTTTTTGTTTTATTATTATTATTTTTAAAAAATTTTTATAGTTTATTTATTTTTGAGACAGAGATTCTGCGCATGAATGGGGGAGGGGCAGAGAGTGAGGGAGACACAGAATGTGAAGCAGGCTCCAGGCTCTGAGCTGTCAGCACAGAACCTGATGTGGGGCTCAAACCCACAAACCATCAGATCATGACCTGAGCCAAAGTCGATGCTTAACCGACTAAGCCACCCAGGTGCCCCAATTATTATTATTTTTAAAAGAGATCAAGTGGAAGAAAGAGAGAGAGAGAGAGAGAGAGAGAGAGAGAGAGAGAGAGAGAATGAATGAATGAATATCCCAAGCAGGCTCCATGCTGAGCTGCTTCCAACCCTCAGATCATGACCTGAGCTGAAATCAAGAGTCAGATGCTCAAATGACTAAGACACACAGGTGCTCCAGGGGAGGGGCATTTCTATTTCTGATGACTGATAACCTGTCATCAGCTTTATATTTGGTTCTCTTTCTTCCACGTATTAGTTAAAATAGATCTTTATTCATTGTTTTTGGTTATTAAATAGTTCTATTTTATGAGAGGCTATGGAAATAGCCAGAAGAATGTGGCTGACGTCCACCAGATGTAGTGGGTGTAATTTACTAAAAGCCTTACCAAGTGTCCTGAAGTTCATCACAATGTTTGCACAGAGGCCAGGTCTCCCACAAGCTGCTCCCATCCAATGACTGAATGTGGAAAGGACAGTTTATATGTGCCTGCTGGACATGGGTTCCTTGATGGCTAACTTTGGCTGAAGGCTGATGGCTTTCTCAAAACTACCAGAGACTGCACGGCAGTCTATGATGTTTCTACCCAATCTCCTTCCCCTCTATTCTTAGGAGAGTCAGACTTGCTTTGTAGCCTGATGACTCTCACAGTCCTTTCTGTGTCTCTCCCAATTTTCCCTCCTATATGCACCTTCCCTAATGGCACTGCTCACCATCTGTATGTCTGAAACAGATGAAGCAATGTCTACAACATGATGTATAAAACATTCCCTTATTGGTAGACATTTAGCTTATTTTCAAAGTTTCTTGTACATAAAATATCATGGTAATAAATATCATCTACTTGTAACTTAATGTATTGGTAGTTTCTTCATTTTATTCTTTTGACTATGTTTTGGGAATAGAATTCCTTAAAGGGTGTGTATGTTTGAAATTTAAATCAATGTAGTACAGTTACTGTAATGAGTGCATTTAAACCAAAATGCATAGAAAAATCCCTGGATATTAATGAAATACTTTTCTTATCCAGAAGTGATATCATGACAAAAATATCGACTAAGGAAATTGATTTCTTAGTATGCTATCTATAATCTGTGTCAGGGCTTAACAATAAACCTTGGTAGGTTTATATAAAATACCAAATAATTCACGCATCTATTAATAATCTAGAATATGGATTACTGCTTACCTTTTGGTTGCTAGCACTTTTATGAAGGATAAATGAAGAAGAAATATAAAATGGAAATGATTCTTTGTTTATTTTTATTCAGCAAGTTTTATAAATGATTAATATTCAGTGACATATAGATGTTTGTCATTTGTAGCTACATTTTATTCATTGTTCCCTTTAAAAATATTCAGGGATTAGTACAACTAGTCAGTAGTTGCAAATTCCAAATCCATTGGATTACAGGGTACTTTAAAAAATAATATATAAATTTACTGTGTTACATATAGCTCATGAATATGCATTACTTGGAATGTTGCATATAATAGTGGACCATAAATATGAATTAAACAAATAGAGTGGTTATCTAGAACAAATCATTTTGTGTGATGTTGATTTTTCATTTTATTTTTACAATTTTAATCCCAGTACAGTTAACATACAGTGTTCTATTAGTTTATGTTATGATGTTTGTCTTAAACTTTAAATAGTATTGGGTAGCTAAATCCTTTGATCAAAAATGAACGCTGTGACATCACATAGGTTGCTCCTGACATTGCTCCCCTCACAGGAAGAACATCTAACAATCACTGAAGGACAAGACACCCCTGGAAGAATCTTAGAACATTGGCCTGAGGCTGAAGCATCCCCTTGTACCAAAGACCGAGACAGAGGGCATTAGGAGGACAAGAGAAGTGACTCGGCAAAGGTGCTATCACTCCACCACCCAGCGCAGCATGACCGAAAGAGGTCTCCCAGAGTCTTCAGTTCCTCCAGTGGGAAAGGGAACCCGGGCAGACAGCAAGCTCCCCCAGCATCACAGGTCACTTTCTGGGAGTCTCTACTCTGCTCTTGCACCATGGGGTCTGCAAGGGAATCTGCAGGCCTCAAAAGTTTGAAACATGTGATGGAGAAGGGGCTTGTCAAGACTAACCTGTGGATCTTGGCAGACTGAGTTCATGCCTGCAGTGCCCAAGTAGTAACCTTAACCAACGGTTTTGTTCATCTGCAAAACCAGGTCAGGGTGCTCACCAAGGAACTTGGTGTGGCACAGATATACCTAATTTGGATAATCAAACAAGGAGTTCTGCCAGTCCTAGATCCTGTTTTGCCTATGGCCAGGCAAAGAGATGGATCATAGTCCCATCTGCAGTGGAGTGACTTCCTGTGCCATCTGAACCAGGGGGCTGGCACAACTCCTGGAAGTACTGCAGTCCCGTGGCCCTTGAGTAAACAGGTGGGCAGTCAGAACTGATCACTCCCAGAGCAAAGCCGGTGGTACCAGGCCTGGAGGCTTCCCATGCTATGCACAAGAAGGGGAGTTAAATAATAGCCCAGGCTGGTGGTAGCTTCCAGACCCTCTTGACTGAAGAGCCTGTTTGGGAAATTAGGAGTAGCTCTGGAGCATCTCCTTACCCTCCCATTCAGACCAAGGAACTGAAACAATAGTCTGACTCACCACGGAGAGCACCTTCTAGCCATCTGACCCGAAGGGCTGGTAACAACTCCTGGAAGCTGTGTGGCCCAGCAGCACTCGAATCAGAGGCAGACGGCAGGGCCAACAGTTTTCCTAACAAAGCCAGTGGCTCTGTTTGGATCCGGAACTTGGGGAGTGGGTTGGCTTTAATTAAAGCAACAAATAAAGGGCTTTATTGGCTTAAGAGCTGCTGCTCCTAGGCCGGGAATCTAATTCTTAGCCCCACTTGCCACTGAATACAGCTTTCAGCCTGTCTGCCCAGGGAACCTAACCAGAGCACACCAGAAGCTGCATAACCCATTCAACAGCTATATGTACAATGGCACTTAAACAGAGTACAGCCCATTTGCAGTGCAAATTGTGGTCTCAGCTGACCAAGGAATTCAACTTTGGCCTGATCCAGGGTCCTAAAAATGTGTTGTAAAGGCCCTGGGTGCCAACATCTTGCCTGTCAGGGTAGGAAAGCTAATTCATAGCCCCATCTCCTAATTAATATAATAGCTGGCCCTGATCACCTAGTACAACCATATAATCCCGTCAACCACGGAACATATCCTAGAGCCTCCTTTGGGTAGGCAACAAAGCCAGCAGTTCTATTCAACTGTTCTCAGCACTTGGTGTTCTCACCCATTCCCATCCTCAGAGCTCAATCAGTTGCCTCAACCCAAGAATGTTACTCACAATACACCCAGACACCTAAACTGAACTAATGAAGAAGTCACAATGCCAAAAAAACCCCTATAAAATCTGGGACAGGAGCCCAGCTACTCAAATGTGTACACCTCAACACAAGGAATCAGGTAAATATAACAGCATCAAAAGAAACTAATAAGACTGTAATAACTGATCTTTAAGAAGTGGAGATCTATGAAGTATCAGACAAAAAACTCCAGAATAATATACTTAAGGGAGTTTAGTGGAACTAAAACAAGAACACAAACACAGACAATTAAATGAAATTAGGAAAACAATGCATGACCAGATGAGAAGTTTAACAAACAAAAAACCAACAAAAAAAATACCAAACAGAAATCCTAGAGTTACAGAAGCAATAACTGAAGAATTCAGAGTTTCAAAAGTAGATTTAACCATGTAAAAGAATTAGTAACCTGCAGGAGAGAACAATAAAAATTACCCAGAAGAACAAAAAGGAAAACAATAATTAAGAATATAGAAAGCCTATGGAAATTATAGACACGATGAAAGACACTTTCACATTATGGGAATTCCACCAGGAGAGGAGAAAGAGAATGTATTTTTAAAGCAATAATGGCTGAGAATTTTTCAAACCTGCAGAGAGAAATGGACAAAATCCATGAGGCCTAAAAAAATCCCAAAGACACTGAACTGAATAACTCAGGGCTACAGGACACACTGTAATTGTATGGTCAAAAATCAAAGACAAAGAATTTAAGGACAAAGAAATTAAACATTCTCCTGAATGAACAATGAATCAAAGAAGAAATTAAAGAGAAACTAAAAATTTATTGAGACAAATGACATGGGAACACAACACACTAAAACTGTGGCATGAAGCAAAAGCAATTTTAAGAATGAAATTTATAGCAATCAACTTCTACAATAAGAAGTTCCCAAACCACCTAACACTATGCCTTAACTAGAAAAAGGAGAACACACCGAATCCAAACTTAGCAGAAAAAAGAAAAGATTAGAGCAGAAACAAATGAAATAGAGAACAGAACAATAAAGAAATATTATTTAAACCAAGAGTTGTTTTTTTTTTTTAAAACATATGCAAATTGATAAACCCTTAGCTAGACTAGCCAAGGGGAGAAAAGGACCCTAATCAACAAAACAATAAAGCAGAGGTCACAACTGATACCACAGAAATACAGAGGATCATAAAAGCCCGTCAACAAACAAGACAACCTAGAAGAAATGAAAAAATTATTAGACACATACAACTAAATCAGGAAGAAACAGAAAATCTAAATAGACAAATTACTAGTAATTAGATTGAATCAGTAATCAAAGATTTCTGCACCAAATAAGTTCACTGCTGAATTTTATCAAACATTTAAAGAATGACAACACTCCTTCTCAAGCATTTTTAAAAAATTTTTTTTAATGTTTTATTTATTTTTGATACAGAGAGAGACAGAGTATGAGAGGGGGAGGGTCAGAGAGAGAGGGAGACACAGAACCAGAAGCAGGCTCCAGGCTCTGAGCTAGCTGTCAGCACAGAGCCTGACGCAGGGCTCGAACCCACGAACGTGAGATCTGACCTGAGCCGAAGCCGGAGGCTTAACTGACTGAGCCACCCAGGCGCCCCTCAAGCATTTTTAAAAAGTCAGAGAGGAAGGAGTACTTCCCAACTTATTTTACAAGGGCACCATTATTTTGATACCAAAACCAAAACAGGACCCTACTAAAAAGAAAAATGGAGTTTAATATCCCCAATGAACATAGATGCAAAAATTGAGAAAACTGAAATCAGCAGCACATTGCAGGATCACACACTGTGATCAAATGGGATTTGTCCCCAAGATGCAAAGATGGTTCAACATTTGCAATTCAATCAATGTGATACACCACATTAGTAGAATAAAAAAAAATAATTACATGATCATGCCAATACACACAGTAAAAACATGAGTAATTCAACATTTATTCATGATAAAAACTTAGCAACTTTAGAAGGAATATACCTCAACATAATAAGGGCTATATACAAGTCCATCTCAAATTCAATAGTGACAGGCTCAAAGATTTTCCTCTAAGGTAAGAAACAAAACTAGGGTGCACACTCTCCCAACGCTTATCCAACATAGGATTAGAAATCATAGCTAGAGCAATCAGGTAAGATTAAGAAATAAAAGCTATCAGATTTGGAGAAGAGGAAATAAATTTTATGGACAACTTAATTTTATATATAAAATTTTTAAAGACTCAACCAAGAAAACTATTAGGTCTAATCAACGAATTCAGTTACATTTTAGTAAAATTAACATATAAATATTAGTAGTGTTTCTTTATGTTAATAGTTTTTCTGCAAATTAAAAAAGAAAGCTCACTTACAACAGTATCAAAAACAACAAAATACTTATAAATGAACTAAAGAGGTGAGAAATCTCTACTTGGTAAACTGTAAGACACTGATGAACAAAATTGAAGACACAAATGGAAAGGCATCCCATGTTCATGGCTTGGAAGAATTAATATTGTTAAAACGTCAATATATTAAAATTCATCTACAAATTCAATGAAATCCCTAATAAGATTCCAATGTCATTTTTTAATGGAAATAGAAAGAGTACTCCTAAAATTTAGATGGAATCACAAAAGCCCCTGAACAGCAGAAGAAATGATGAGAAAGAACAAAGCAAGAGGCATTACACATCCTGATTTCAAGGTATACTACATGGCTATTGTCATCAAAACAGGGTGGTACTGGGGCACCTGGGTGGCTCAGTCAGTTAAGCTTCTGACTTCAGCTTAGGTCATGATCTCGTGCTTTGTGGGTTCAAGCCCCACATCAGGCTCTGTGCTGACAGCTTGGAGCCTGGAGGCTGCTTCAGATTCTGTGTCTCCCTCTCTCTCTGCCCCTCCCCATCTCATGCTTTGTCTCTGTTTTTCAAAAATGAACATTAAAAATTAAAAAATAAATTAATACATTACATAATTAAAATAATTATCACCTACTAATAAATAAATTATATAGAACATATTTATATGATATATAAAAATAAATTAATAAATTACATAATTAAAAAATTATCACTTAACACCTGTTACAATGGCCATTGTGAACAAGGCAAGAGATAACAAATGTTGGTATGGATGTGGAGAAAAGGGAATTTTTGTGGACAGTTGGTGGGATTGTAAATTGCTATAGTCACCATGGAGAATACTATGGAGTATCCTCAGGAAAGTTAAAAATAGAACTACCATATTATCTAGCAACCCACTTCTAGGAATATATCCAAAGGAAATGAAAACACTAACTGGAAAGATGCTGCGCCTCCGTGTTTATAGCAGCGTTATGTACAATAGCCAAGACCTAGAAGCAACCTGAGTGTCCCTCAGTGGATGACTAGATAAAGAAGCTATGGTATATATACAAGGTAAAGACAGCATGATAGAGGATACAGGCTATAGTAGAGTATAATATGTAATAGAATTTAGAAATTACTACAAAGCGATATTCCTTGACACTAGTATTTATTTAAGTACTTTTATACATTTTGCTAAAATAACAAAACACCATTTCTATCTGTATATCCAGATTCTATCAAGTAAAAATTAAATTGGTGATCTATAATTACACATTATAGATCTGTCACTCTGTCAAGTAAAAATTAAATATGTGATCTATAATTACTCAGAGGAAGGGAAAAAGAAACAACTTAAAAGCTATTTTAAAGCTTGCTAATCTGATGAATGAACCAAAGGCCCTTTTTAAAAAGAACCTTTTACATCTTCTTGCTACTGTGGGTACTTCACAGCCACACTAAAACAAAAACAAAAACACCTAAGTTTTTTGTTATCCCTTTAATGAAAACTCTTTCATGGAGAAAAAAACAAAGAAAGAGAGAAGCCACACTATCTTATGTGCAACCATGTATGAGATTACCCAGGTGCTATTTTAACTTTTTCTGGTTAGAATGGACATAGAAATATGAGGAAGACTTAAGTATTTTTCAGATTCAACACTGAAAGAGTAAAAATCTATTTAGGCAAAACTGCAAAGCACAGAGTATAAAAATGGTATCTTTTCATTTTACTCTGGTCAATATGTAACTTTTATCTCAAATATTTTGTTTTCAGTTTAAAATCGTTTTAAAGATACCACATAGATTCCCTTAAATGTATGAAATGTACTTATCACTTAAATGTCCCCACCGTATTTGAAGAGGAAAATTACAAATGGAGCCACACACTATTTTAGAAATCATTAGTCAAGAGACTTCTCACCCCAAATAAGCCTAGTAAATAATTTTTAAGAAGCTTAATGCATATTATATATACCTTAAATAAATATAAACATATGAATACTAGTCTCTGTCCCTGCTATCATTTCAGTGGAATTGGACTCTACTTCCTCTGCCATTCTTCTCCACTCTGCTCTGTTCCTAGGACTAGTTGAATGGACTCCATCAATGGGCTCCTTTGTCCCCTGGCTTCTAGTTAGTTTTGGCCAATGGCTTTAGAGCATTTGCAATGGGCTTAATTCTTCCAGCCATAATCTAGTGAGGAAAACCTCCCAGTACCCCACAAAGAAAGGTGGAAAAATATGTTGGAACAATGTTTTGTGTTAATTGTTCACATTGATTTAATCACCATCCTTCTAGTAATCATGATATTGATCTACACATTTTATTTTAACATCATTATTCTCAATGCATTTAGGCTTAGTCTACTGTTATTACCAGACAAGAAAACTACTGGGTAAACTCCAGTGTTTGCTGTTGTCTGTAGCCAGTGAAGCATTTATAGCTCTTCACACCTTAGAAAAATTCAAGAGTTTTTAATTTCCTTGGAAGTTCATAAGGCGATGGTCTCTTAACAGGGTCCCACTGCTTCATTGGATCTCACTAACCCAAAGGAAAAACAACACTTTAACACTATTTCTGATAGATATTCACTTTTTAAGGTACATTAAAATTTCAACTGTTCCTGGGGCACCCAGGTGGTTCAGTCGGTTAAGCATCTAACTCTTGATTTCAGCTCAGACCATGAGTTCAAGCCCAGCATGGGGCTCCGTGCTGACAGTGCAAAGCCTGCTTGGGATTTTCTCTCCCTCTCTCTGCCTCTCCCCCACTTTGGCTCATAAACACACACTCTCTCTCTTAAAATAAAGAAAAATAAACTTTAAAAAATGATTTCATTTGTTCCTTTTAAAGCAGAAATGGTGATTTAAATGTTAAACACAATTGGAGTGGCCAACTTAAAATAAAATAAATTAACAAATTAACTTCAATACTTTAATCCCAAAAATATTCATATAAACTAATGACAGTGCATAGGTAGGAGAAAAAACCCAGATGCGTTCAATTTGTCCCGAGTCGCCAGGAGAGAGAGGTGAAATAAGTCAGCGGCAGGAGCCACAGATGTATATGTGAAGGTATGAACAGGTTTGCGGTGACACATATAACGTATGGTGTGTAATGTACCCACGTTCCGATGTGGAATGTAGAGTGGCAGATGATGACGTGACAATGAGGAGTTACATTTTTAAAGCATTATATTTTTTAAAGCACTTGCTAGTTTCTGCCTCTGGGCATTCTGCCAAACTACTCTCATTTATTCCAGAGTGCTAGTCACCACAAGGAAAGTATAAAATAAATACTTGTAAGATATAGGCCTTCTCAAAAAAGACTCCTTGAATGACTTGATCAAATAATCTTTTATAATTTTTTACTGTAAAATTCCCTGGAAGGTTAAAGTTATTTTAGCTATGAGTTTCCTAGATATTCTTTATTTAGCTTAAGAGTTTCCCCCCCAGTTTTATTGACAAATTGACAACTCATAAGGTATTTGAAATATACAACATGAGGATTTTATGTACGTATAGAGTATGAAAGGATTCCCCGAGGTAATAAACACCTCCATCACCTCATGTATGTACCTTTTTGTGTGTGAGAACATTTAAGTTCCACTCCTAGCAAATTTCAATTACATGATCTAGCATTATCAACTATAGTCATCATATTATGCAATAGATCCTCAGATCTTCTTCATCTTATAGCTCAAAGTGTGTACCCTTTTACCAACCTCTTCCCATTTTCTCTACCCTCAGGTGACTCTTTTTCTACCATTTCTAGGAGTTCAACCTAAAAAAATATATTACACATGTAAGTGATAACAAGCACTTACTTGATGTAGCAGAATGCCACCCAGTTTCACCCATGTTGTTGACAATGACAGGATTCCTTCTTTAATAAGGCGGAGTAATACTCTCCCGAATACGTATACCACATTTTCTTGATCTGTTTATCTACTGATGGACACTTAAGTTGTTTTTATACCTCAACTACCATAAGTAATGTTGCAATGAGCAAGGTGGTGCAAATCAGATATATTGCATTTAAAGAAGAAAATAAATACAGAGGCTATTTGAGATAGCGTTCAGTCATGTAACATTAGTGTCATGGTGAGGTTTATTCTAAAGTTAACCTGAAACTGGGCACCTGGGTGGCTCCATCAGTTAAATATCCGACTTGGCTCAGGTCATGATCTCATTGATTCCTGGGTTCAGACCCCACATTAGGCTTTCTGCTTTGAGCACAGAGCCTGCTTTGGATCCTCTGTCTCCCTCTATCTCTGCCCTCCCCCCTTTTACTCTATCTCAAAATAAACAAATATTTAAAAAAATAAACTTAAAATAATCAAAATAACCATTGTACAGTATGTATAGATTCTTTTATTTCCCATTTT
The DNA here is from genome assembly GCF_006229205.1 of Suricata suricatta. Lineage (NCBI taxonomy): Eukaryota > Metazoa > Chordata > Mammalia > Carnivora > Herpestidae > Suricata > Suricata suricatta. Next base: position 67,536,000 of record NC_043701.1, on the reverse strand, counting down.
CTTACTTGCAACTGGTTCTAAAAGCAACAATTTCAATTGTGGCCTGTGTTCAGTATTTTGAAATTAAGGTACCTTTTACTTCACCAGCGCAAACTTCAACATCCCACTGTTGGAAAGATTTATGCTTTCCCTAAGGCATTTGTGTAGAGGGATCTTTTCTCTCCCTCCTTTCTAAATATATATTTTTTTAGTATTTACTTTTGAGAGAGAGACAGAGAGAGGAGAGAGAGAGAGACAGAGAGAGAGAGAGAGTGGGGGAGGTACAGCAAGAGAGTGAGACATAGACTTTGAAGCAGGATCCAGGTTCTGAGCTGTCAGCACAGAGCCCCACGTGGGGCTAGAACTCCTAAGGGATGAGATCACGACCTGAGATGAAGTCGGATGCTCAGCCCACTGAGCCACTCAGGAGCCCCTCCTCCTTTCTTTTGCACTAATACCTACTTATATTATCCTTTAGAAACTGCTCTTAACAATTAGGCTGGATTAGGCGGCCACATCTGTGTTCTCTCATGCCCTAAGCATTTAAAGATTAATTGTGACCCATCATTTCATCTGTGTCGTTTAGTTATAGTTTATGTGCTTGTTTTCTCACTGAATTATCAAGTCATTAAAGATAAAAACTTTCATTTTTCTTCATATTTACAGCACATAGCATATTGTTCGCTACTGAGTCACAAATATTTGTTTCATAAATGAATGAATTTCATTTTCACACCCAGACAAAGCCTTAATCAGTTGAGCCTAAATCTCAGCAGAATAACGGACATTGAAAGTTGTCTAAACAATTTAAGCCTCCTCACAACACTTAAACCCTTCCGAAAACCATCAGCTGTGGAAGCAGTCTTCAGAAATTGTTGCTCCCAAGGAGCCCTGGTGGCTCAGTCAGTTAAGCATCCAACTTTCCCTCAGGTCATAGTCTCACATTTCATGGGTTCGAGCCCTGCATTGGGCTCAGCGCTGAAGGGCTCAGAGCCTGGAGCTTGCTTTGGATTCTGTCTTTCCATCTCTCTGCCCGTCCCTGACTTGTGCTTGCTCGCACACTCTCTCTCTCTCTCTCTCTCTCTCTCTCTCCCTCTCAAAAATAAGCATTAAAAAATTGTTGCTCCTGAATACAACCCATTCTTTACTTCTTTGTGGCAGTTTTTCATTATCTTATTTTTTACAAATCTGGTGTTGGTGATTTTAATGTTTTTTTTAATTTATTTTTGAGAAACAGAGAGAGATAGTGCAAGCAGGGGAGGGTCAGAGAGAAAGGGACACACAGAATCTGAAGCAGGCTCCCGGCTCTGAGCTAGTTGTCAGCACAAAACCCAATGCGGGGCTCAAACCCATGAACCATGAGATCATGACCTGAGCCAAAGCTGGACACTCAACCGACTGAGCCACTCAGGTGCCCCTTGTGTTGGTGATTTTAAAAGGTACCTTGCCAGCAAAGCAATCCATTGATTAATTCTTGCTATCTTTGGTTCTGGTTGGACTTGAGAAATGGACTATCATACTAAGGAGATTTCACAATTAACTTCTTGATTTCAGGTATTAACCCCCATGTCTTAACAAAGCATAATGGAGTCATGGCTTCTTTAACCCAAAGAACATCTAAGCAAAGTATTATAAGATACAATACTCTATTGCCTGCACTTGTTTTTCACCTCTTAAGTGTTGTGGGCTAAGATGAAATTATGTCATTAACATTGCTCCAGCTTTGTCTTTTCTTTCCAACCTATCTTCCTTCTACCCTCCATGGTCAGCACTGGTTTCTGATAATGCCCTGGTCCCATTCCAAGATACCCAGCCAGGGTGCCCTCCTCCGATCTGGGACAAGATGTGGCTCTCCTGATGCCCACTCATACATGGTCCAGCACTGAGCCCTTTTATGTCTCTTACAGCTTATGAACTGGATCTCATCACTGCCAGGCTTTCTGAGTCTGTTAAGAAAGTATTTGCAAGACTAATCTGATAAATGAATTTGTTCATTGGAGGAAGAAGAAGAAAACATTTCAGGATTTACACAGTTACAGTTACTATTTTCCAATTCTATGGTTCTCTGCCTAGACGGAAATAGGTTGATTCATGGCCAGCTATCAGGGATTCCTTTTGATCCTGAACCATACTATATGGTTTTAGACCATATCTATTCAAAGAACCATCCCTGGTTTTGATATGGGATTTTGCAATAAATTTCAAGGTAAGATAGATTTTGCACTTCTCACTTAACTGTCTTAAACACATTTTCTAGCTCTCCTGACACCTTGATTTTAGAGTCCATAGGAGAGATACAGGTAGAAGAGGTATGACGTGGTAGAAAGCAGTTACTTTTGGTGGAAAAAGGTACATGGGGTCCCTGTCCCAGAACTTACTAGTATGTGACTGTCACCTTTTATTTTTCAGTATTATCTTACATGGGGGATTACCAAAAAGTTATCGTTCTAATAATTTATTTAACAATTTTTTAATATTTATTTTTGAGAGAGAGAGCAAGAGCAGAGGGGGAGCAGAGAGAAAGAGGGAGCCACAGAATCAGAAGTAGGCTCTAGGCTCGAAGTCATCAGCACAGAGCCTGATGTGGAGCTCAAGCTCATGAGTCTAACCCGTGAGATCATCACCTGAGCTGAAGTTGGCCACTTAACCCACTGAGCCACCCAGGCACCCCTAATAATTTTATTTTCAGCTTTTATGATTTTGCCCTCTTGGTTTTAATAATTTGAAAACATTGTTTCTATGCCAGGAATGATTTCTTCAAATGGCCGTCCTATCACAAGACACATGCTGAGAGAATCCATGCATGTCCCTCAGCAATAAAACTTACTACCCTCCCAAAGCACCTATTTTTCATTTGTGATGGACCAACACCCTCCATGTCATATAATTCATCTGTACTCTCCTACATCCAAAACTTCACTTCCCTATCTCAACAGCACTTTGTATGTGCTAGATTCTACCAGGAATATTTGTTTTATAGATCTCTATCTCCCAGCAGGCTTCGGACTGCAACTACTAGACTCTGTTGGTGTTTGCAGCTTTACAAATAGACCCAAAGCACTTAGCAGAGTAACTTCAAAGTAATTGTTCTGAGGTTTGTTCAGCACCCACTAATGAGTAATTTCAATAAGTGATTAAGTATGGGCTACTAAAACACTTCCTAACGTACAGGCACAAATTCAACTATCTCATAGTCTTACTATAATGTTGCAGAAACGTAGCCTTTACATTTTACTAAAATGTCCTTAAGATCTTCAACTGGAGAATTCAACAAAATAGAGTTTATTTCACATACGTTGATCATAAAACAGTGTGAACAATATATAATATAAATGCTAATGCTGTTGCATATTTTTGTGGTTACTGCTGGATGTAGATTTTTAATGTATTATTTCTGGTTGCCCTGGAAAAAATATTTTTACTATTAAAAAAATATTGCCAGGGGAACCTGGGTGGCTCAGTTGGTGAGCCGCTGTGACCCTTGATCTCGGCTCAGGTCAAAATCTCGTGGTTTCTGAGTTCGAGCCCTGTGTCAGGTGCCACGTGGACAGTGCAGAAGGTGGCTGGGATTCTACCCCTCTCCTCCCCCCACTCACACTGTCTCTGTCTCTTTTGATATAAATAAACTAAAAAAACCATACTGCCTGGTAAGTTTTTAATACGGTAAACTGCATATAGTCCTTCATCAGACCTTTAAAGATAGAAATATTCATGAAGTACATTGATTTTCCAGAGCTTTATATAGTGGAATAGTTAACTGAAGTATACATTTTATTCATAAATAAGAGGAATATGGGCCCTGTTTTTCTTTTTCAATTTGCATCTAGCCCAAGGGGACGAGGACATGCACACAGGCACGCCGCTGCCATGCACACCACTGATTAGAGGCCCAGAGTGCCAGAAGTAGCCAGGGTTTTACGTCCTTTGTCTGGTGAAGCCTGTCTTCGTGAAGAATTCAATGAGGTTTTTAGCATACTATTCTCATTAGACTCTGCAGGCATTGCATTTTGCAAATCCAATTAATATGAATAGATGATTGGTGGCAAAATTCCTGCCCGTTACACCAAAACTTTTCATTTACTTTGCAGGGTGGAAATTACTGAAGCAGAGCTCACTGCATTTTAGGACAAATTAACTCCGGGAAAGTGAGGGAGGAAACCACAGGCACATTGCGGGAAGAGGCACTTTTCCTGCAAAGGCCTCACTCACTTTTTGGGGGAAAACAGGTCCATCTTGAGGAGGGATTTGACATGGTTAACTTTCACAAGAAAATCTGGAGCACTTTTGAAGTTCACAATTCATGTATTTGTGACTTTTAGTGTTTTAAAAACCAAATGAACTTAAATGTAGGTCTGGGCTATTGGCAAATTTAAAATAAAGAGGCTAAAATGAGAAAACAGTTACCTGGAATCCCTGTCTGGGAATTTTTAATTGACAGTTTTCCTTTGGGTTTTCTGTCCCACTAAGGGGAATATCTTTTAACAGAGAGATGGATAATAGGGGCATCTGACTCTTGATTTTGGCTCCGGCCATGATCCCAGGGTCACGGGATTGAGCTCCATGTTGGGCTCTGTGCTGAGCATGGAGCCTGCTTGTGATTCTCTCTTTTTTTTTTACCAACTATTGCCCTTCTCACCTGTTTGCCCTCCCCCCCCATATTAAAAAAATAGTGTGATGCATAGGATGAGGAGCAACATCACTTTGATATAGATGCAGAAAAAATGATTTAAAAAATCAGAAGCTTTTCAGAAGCTAACAGTAGGGTTCAAAAGTAGTCCAGCATAAGTTACTTCATGGATTTATCAAAATTTAAGGATACTGGGGCACCTGGTTGGCTTAGTCGGTTGAGCATTTGACCCGATTTCGGCTCAGGTCATGATACTGGAGTCATGGGATGGAGCCCCGTGTCGGGCTTTGTGCTGAGTGTGGAGCCCGCTTGAAATTCTCTCTCTCCCTCCCTCTGTCCCTCTCCCCTTCCCGCCCCATTCCCTCTGCACCTCTCCCCCATTTGCCCTCTAAAGTAAAAAAAAATATATGTATACACACACACACACATATATATGTAGAAAAAAAGAGGATGCAATATCACCTCATGGAAGCCAAAAAAAAAAAAAGGTTTTCAGAGGCTGAGTATTTTCTGTCCTTCCTTTATAACTGAATAGCTTTTTAATCAATGATACTATAATTCTTTTCTAAAAGGTTAACAAAAGCCCTTTGCTACAAGTGAAACAGAGCTTTCTGAGAAGCTAATTTTCAAGGAACACCACATTTTCAAGGAATACCACATGAACATTTATGAAGAATGCCACAGACTCTAATAAAGTGCACACGCACACACACACGCACACATACACACACACACACACACACACAAACTCTTGAAGGCATTGTTTACTAGGTACTCAGATCAAGAAAAGAAATTGGAATGAAAGGTTAGCACAGCCTTTTTAGACTACCTAGATGCCAATAATGTGACTATACGTAGAATTGCCAAACTCACAATCCAGCATTGAAATTTTGAGTCTCTTAGTTATTTTTTAAATGACATTAAAAACAGTCATTCTGGCATATTCTGAATAAGGGAAAATAGCATTTTCCAGTAAGTATCTCCCATGCTTCCCCTCTGATTCCCTCATTCCTTTCTTCATTGTACAGCACATACAGTTCCCAAAGCCGTCTTATCTTTCAATTTTATTTTGCTCATGTTGATTCACCATGGTCTTGAAGCTATTTCTGAAATTTTTATGTTAAGGAAATACCTTAGTTAAAAAGTTAAGTCCTAGTTCAAAGTCATCCCAGGTTCTAGGACAATAGAAATTCTAAAGTTACTATTTTGCACAAATACACATTCTGCCAAGGGTAGCATTCATTGATAGGTGAAGTGTAACCCATCGAACGTAATAGCACACTAAAGAGATTCAAAAATCACTTAAGACACAGAAAAGGCTATTATTGATATGGTTTCCTTTACTTGTGTTTAACGCTGTAGATAAAACAAGGAAACCATTTAGAAATGCATGAGGGAAATATATTGTGATTGGATGTGGAAAAGAAAAATGGCTCCTTGCTGTTTGGGGAGTGGCTTCTTCACATGTGCTGGCCTTTACCAATGACAGCAACAGCCAGGATAGTGTAATTCCTTTGCTTTTTGTTACATAACACTCTTCCCTCCCCTCCCTTCCCCCAAAAAATTTACTAAATTTGACAGCAGGTATGAAACAATATGATAATAATACAAGTAGTTTTCAGTAAAGTTTATTTCCTTCCGGTTAGTCACTACAAAGTCTCATATATTTTAAATGTTTCTAATAAGTTATTAAAGTATAGACCCACTTGAACCTGTGTGTTACTTTCAGGCATATCTTTGGGATAGGACCCCTTACACGCCTCACAGACAGTTGTCATAGGATATAATGTAGGAATAATGACAATTTATATCATTGAGTGTTCCATGTTAGGTGCTATTATAAACACTTTACAGGTATTATCTGGTCTAATCTTTACAGTTGGAGAAGTCATGCTATTATTCTCATTTTGCAGTTAGGGACAATTAAACACTAAAAGTTTAAGGATCTTGCTTCAGGTGACAAGGTGGCAGAATCCAAGCTTTGACGGATCTTGTCATTCTATGAATGTCTTTCACTTAAATATCTTTAAGTAATGTGCAACTTCTATTTCATAGATGCTTCTCATGTTGTGTCTCAAAAGTCATTGCCAAAGCCCAGCCCTCTCGATTTTCTGTGCTATTTGTTAAGAGTTTAATTTTAAATGTAATGGACCTTTGATCCATTTTGAGTTAATTTTTGTGAAGAATAGAAGATCTGAGTCGTGTGTGTGTGTGTGTGTGTGTGTGTGTGTGTGGCATATGGATGCCCAGTTGTTCTCACATCATTTGTTGGAAAGACCATCCATTTTCCATTAATTGCTTTTGCTCTTTTGACAAAGATTAACTATATTTGTGTGGGTCTATTTTTGGGCACTCTATTCTGTCCCATTAATCTATTTGTCTTTCCTTTTGCCAATACCACACTTCATTGCCATAGCTTTACTTAAGTCTTTTTTTTTTTTTTTTTTTTTTTTGCTTTAAGTCTTGAAGTTTGCTACTGCCAGTCCCTTATCTTTATTCTTTTCCTTCAATATTGTATTGGCTATCCTAAGTCTTTTGTTCACCATATAAATATCAGAATCTGTTAGGCCACATCCACAAGATAACTTGCTGGGATTTTGATTGAGATTACATTGAAATTATTGATCAAAAGAGAAAGAACTGACATTAACAATATTGAGTCTTCCTGATCTTGAAGATGGGACATCTCTCCACTTATTTAGATTTGATTCCTTTTGTCAAGTTTTGCAGTTATCTTGAGGTATTATATTTGTTAGATTTATACCCAGGTATTTTTTGGGTACTAATGGAAATGGTAATGTGGTTTTAATTTTAAATTTCAATTGTTCCTTCATGGTATATAAGGAAGCTGTACACTTGTAGATTAACCTAAGATCCTGCAACTTTATTATAATTGCTTATGGTGTCAGGAGTTATTTTTTCCCATTGATTTTTTAAAATCATTTTCTACATAGATAAGTAGGTCAGTTACAAAGACATTTTTCTTCTTTTCCATTTCATAGGTTATTTCCTTCTATCCTATTGCATTAGCTTGGCCTTCTAGTACAATGTTGAAAAGAATTGTTCAAAGGGGACATCCTTGCCTTGTTCTGTATCTTACTGAAAATTCTAGTTTCTCTTAAGTATGACATTAGCTCTAGTTTTTATTGTAGATATTTTTCATCATATTAAAGGAGATCTCCTCTAGCCCTAGTTTGCTGAGAGTTTTTATCATGACTGGGTGTTGCTTTACTTAATTTCACACTGAATTTATTAATGTTTTTAGCACTCTTTACAATTAAATTGTAGGTCATATACTAATTATAATTCATAAATGCAATGATGTGCACACACATGTGTGTTTTGTTTACTTTTTTAATGTTTATTTTTGAGAGAGGGAAAGAGAAAGAGAGAGAATGTGAATATCTGAGAATCTGAAGCAGGCTTCAGGCTTTGAGCAGTCAGCACAGAGCCTGATGTGGGACTTGAACACAGAAGCCGTGAGATCATGATCCGAGTCAAAATCAAACCCAACTGACTGAGCCACCCAGGTGCCCCTGTTTTTTGTTTGTGGAGGAGGGTTAAGTCCATTTTCTTTGAACCATTTCTGAAGAAAAAAATTTTGGAACATACTCTTGCTTCAAAAACCGAGTTCAAAACATGGGTTTGAAGAGAAAACCTTTAAATGTTTAGTTTGTGTTTAGCATTCATAAAGATGATAATGGCTAGGAGACTCCCCCATCATCCACCACCCATCACAACTGTTAATCATTTTCTCTAAGTGCTTTTCCATTTGCCAAATGATAGCTTAGTAGCTCTCTGTGGAAATGAATAGCACATCCTCCGCTTAATCATGTGGAATATTTAAGCAAAAAGAGGCAGTTTTACCTATAAGCAAGTTGATCACTGACATCTTGAATTATTTCTAATATGCATGAGCTTTTACTTCATAATCAGAGAGTTGACTCTTACGATATAAATTCAAGAATTTTTAACGTTGCTCTTTAAATCTAGAAGTTAAAACAATTTTAAGAAATAAGTACACAATGGGAAAAGGGAACTTTCACTGCATCTTCAGCTTGGCTACTATTTTTTTTTCCTGCTGTTGGTTGGCTCTGTCCTTAGGTCTCAGTTCTGACTCATCAGTTCACCATCATTCTCTGTACTCCATACCTGACCTGTTCTTGGTTCTGATGCTAGATCCCCATTTCAGCTCCTTGGTTTAGGGCTCTGCTTTGCTCATCTAGGACTGGGCTTCCTATCATTTTTAGAAAGGATATCAATATTATGCTCTTGTATACCTCTAATACCCTAAGATGTGAAACTGGCTCTAGGCGTTCCCCTTCCTCTTTAATGTCCTTATGAGGACATTTCCCCCTCCTTCCTTTCTAAAATGTCCAGCTTTGAAGCTTTTGTTTTCAGAGCCTTTGCCTTATTGCTTATTGATGCCTAGTTTTCTTTATTCCTTAGTGATTATGGCTTCTTCGTTCCTTGAATCCATTTTTCCAGTGATGTAATACTCTATTCTCTGTCAGTACTCACTCTGTTATAAAATCTTGTCTTTGTCATTGTTATAACTGTAACTTAGAGCTGTAATCACATGATCAAGACAGCACTGGGATTAGATCTCCAAACTGAGACAACCAGTGTCAACAGCTCTGTGTTTTTTCAGCAAAATCTTGCCAAGAGTAGACTAAACTGTATACCAACAAATGGCTTTGTTCTCTTCAGGAAATTTTTGCAAAACAATCTAATACGTTTAAGTCAGCGCACATGGGTAATAACTTCCCCCAATTTCTTATTTAGTCCTGCTTCAAGACCAACCCTTGTTTTGTCTCTCAGTCCCAAACAATTTATGGCACAAGTTTTATTTACTTCCTCAAAAAATTTTTAAATACTTTTTGGGGGAAGAGAGAGGGAGAGGAGGGGAGAGGACAGATGAACACAAGCAGGGAAGAGCAGAGAGATGGAGGGAGGAAGGGAAAGAAAGCCAAGCAGGCTCTGCACTCAGTGTAAAGCCAGACGCAGGGACTGAAACCACAAACTGGAGATCACAACCTGAGCCGAAATCAAGAGTCAGATTCTTAACCAACAGAGCCAACCAAGTGCCCCATAGTTGTGCCCTATCAACAGATTGCTAGTATCATTTTGTAGTCTTTAAACACAACTTGCCCATGGTGCTATGACCATTCTCTGGTCATAATCGCTCTTAAGTAAAATTGTATTACATCATCCCTTCTCCCCTTTTACTCATTTGTTCATATTAGTATACAAATATCCTATGATTTCTCCCATTTACAACACCAAACAAGCCAGCATCTCATTTTATTCCAGCTATCATCCTATTTTCTGCTCTTTTTAAGAGGTTAGCTCATTAAAAGGTTATCTATGTGCTGTCTATACCTCATTTCTATTCTAGCTTAAACTTACTCCAATTGGAAATTCAAATTTGACAAACTCCTCAAAACTTCTCTGAATTACTAAATCCAATGGTAGACTTTTAGACTTTATCTGATTCATCAGAAACATTTGACCAAACTTCGTTCTCCTTGAAATCTTACATTCATCTTCCAGGGCAACACATTCTTTTGGTTCTCTCTTTTTCTTACTCACAGTCTTTAAATCTTATTATCTAATTTTTCTTTATAACTCTGAACATCTAGGTCCTTGAAGATCTGATCCAGGTTTATGGTTTCAAGAATCATTTAAATTGAGGCAGTACTTTAACTTTTTATCTTCAACTTTGAGCTACAGATTCCTTTGTCTAATTGCTACTGCATATTCTTACCTAGATTCCTACCTAAATTTATCATGTCCAAAATGGAACCTTATGTTCTCCAAGTAGGTTTCTCCCACAATCTTTGTCCTTTAAGTTCATGGGAACTTCAAATCTTTAAGGCCAAAAATCTAGGATTCCTATTTCTCACTTTTCTATTTTACATTCAACCAGTTAGCAAATCCTCCTGGCTATACAATCAAAATTTATCTGTAGTCTGAGCACTAATAGCATTCTGGGGCAAGTCAAAGACTTTCTCACTTTAATTATTGAAGTAGCTTTCTAATTGGACTCTTTCCACCACCCATATACGTTTTCCACCTCAACAAAGCAGCCAAAGTGATATTGATAAACATCAACCTATTTTTCTCTTCTCAAAACTTTCCAGGTTTCCTATATCAGAGTAAAAGCAAAAGGTGATTTTTAAGAGGTCTGTGTGTTCTTCCTCCCTTAGGGCTCTGATCTTGTTTCCTACTCCTCTTTCCACTGCTTACGAGCTATTCTAGATTTTGCAGTTCCTCAAATATGCCTGATACATACTTATCTGAGTCTGTACTAGGAAATTTGTAGGTGATATTTCTAGAAATGCTATTCCTCCAGATAGTCAAGAGTCCATTCCATAAAAGCTTGCTCAAAATAGTCTTAGTAACACCTCTTGTGATCATCTTTCTACAAATCACAGTGCTCACTTCATCCCTGCACCCCTATTCTGCTTTATTTATTCTGATTTATTGTAGATTTTCATGGACTGGAAAGTAATGCTTACATGAGTAAGATTTTTCCTGATTTTTCACTGCTCTAGTCCCAGAATATAGAACATTGGCAGACATATATTAAGTTGTTAATTTTGTTAAATCAATGTATAGCAATCAATTCTTTAGAAATATATACTTACCTAGGTGTTAGGCATTTCATAAGTTACATTCTCCTATAGATTTTTCATCTGTTCAGTTGTTTTGGGCTTCCTTCCTCCCAACATACAAATTAGCTGAACATTACTTTTATTACTCAACATACTTTGAGTAAGGTCACTTAGTTTTCTTTGGAAGTTAGATCAGAATATTTTGTTATTTAATGAGAAGTCACAAATCAGGACATTAACTAGCACTTTTCTCAACTCCTATCGATTGTGTGAGCCCACAGCCTCGGAAAAGCAGGAATAAAATGATTTCCATGCCAAAGCTCAGTAGATTATAGAATCACTTTGAATAAAATACTGGGAAATTTTGCACAGAATAAAAAGCGTAAAAAAGTTTTATATCCTACAAGTAACATTAAAGTAAATGCATTTGGGAAGAATTATTTCAGGCATTTCCAATGGACATTTTTATGAGGTGCTGTTGATCAACGTTTCTAAAGTATCACATTGAGAGGTTTTATTTCCTATCACATTTCTTCTTTTAGAAGTAGTAAATAGCTATGATAATTCTTATTTCATCATCCCTGTCACATGTAACAAGCAATAATCCATCTTGTTTTCATTATTAAATACAGGTACTGAATATTGAAAGACTGGATTATAGCAACTCTTGTCAAAAAGTCTTGCAGTTACTAGGGTGGTAATTATCTGTGAGTAATGGTTGGACATAGAAGAAGTATGTGTGGTTGAACTCTGCTCCAACCAAGAATCTTTTTGAAAGCAAAAGCAAAACAAAAATACTTAACTCCAGAATTTCAAAATATGTGGTTGCTGTTTTTGCCATTTCAAATGAAGGATTTTAGGCAGGGCATGGATGGACCCATCAAAATTAGCATCTTCATTATAAGGTGTAGTCACATTTTCATATGTATATATTCATTAATAAAAAATACAGATTTCCTAAAACACAGCATCATTCTATAGAAGCATCTAACCCCACGTACAGTTTTGTACATCCAGAAAAAAAAAGGTCATTCTCGTGCTTTTCAACTCATTAAGTGGCAAATACTTCTCTCAATCTTCTTTATGTAATAACTTGTCTAAGTTTAAATTATATTCTTTCTTTGAACATTTTATCATATTCTATAAATTCTGCGGTTAGCACACCTTTGGTTTTACTTTAACACAAGACTGTACTACTTCTTCCAGCCTATGCTTAAAATGTCAAATGCAGTGAAGAAAAGTGTTACATGGCAGGGTGGGAGAGGGAAGCCACAAGTGATTTTTACCAGTTTGGCCTCAATACATGCCTCCATCTTTTACAAGCTGTGGGACTTAGAACAGATTAGCAGTCAGAAAGCTATTTTTCTCATTGGTTAATTAAGAAAAATACTTTATTATGGTTTTGAGAGAATGTGAAATGATATTAATGTATTTCATGAACTGTAAGGGGGTCACATAAATTTTTGAGTAAATTTTGGTAAATAAAAAGCACCTTAAGTATATATAATTTACATCAGATAGAGTTTTATGCTTGTCCTCCTTTGATTGTTTAGACGTAATTACTGGGAACATATTTCTCAAAATGCCTAGACAATTATGTGCTGATTATGAAGACTTACTGGCCCTTTATTTCTGGCTGAAAATTTTCTAAACCTCTTCAAAGAACAGTGCTTTTCTATTTTTAGCTGATTGGAATAATAGTTATGAGAACAGGTTAGATAAGTTAATCATATAGGCATAACATGAATCTTTACAATTTGAGTACTTACACTCAGAAACTTTATCTTTATTCGCATGTAAATACAGAGGAGGGTTAGAGGCAATGACACACAAGGTATAGATCTGTTATACAGCTCCACTACTGTCATCCTGAGGACATAGCTCTATTAGTCTTATTAGTTATACTTTGACATGTGCATACCTACCCAACAAGAGTAGTATCTAATTACCACTTTAATGTTGCCTTCTTTCTCCTCATGTATGTACTGGGAAGAAGAGTATCCATCTTGAAGTGTTATGTGCACAATTAAATGAGTTAAAGCAAACTAACACTATTAGAAGAAAATATAGATTTTATGATCTTAGAGGTGCCAGGAATTTAATAAAAAATGAAGGACCACACCAACCATATGAAGTCCAGTTTGATTATGTTAATCTATGTGAAAAATTAAGTAGTGCATTAGGAGAAATAAAGAATATATAAGACCGCAAATCCATCAACGTGATTCATCACATTAACAAAATAAAGGATAAAAACCATATGATCCTGTCGATAGATGCAGAAAAAGCATTTGACAAAATACAGCACCCTTTCCTAATAAAAACCCTTGAGAAAGTCGGAATAGAAGG
>NC_043701.1:67402751-67522328 GCF_006229205.1 Suricata suricatta | reverse complement strand
AAAAAAAAAGAATATATAAGAGAAAAAGGAGATCATGAAAATCAAAATCCATGAAACATTAAAGAGGTGTTAGGGGCACCTGGGTGACTCAGTCGGTTAAGCCTCCGACTTCGGCTCAGGTCAGATCTCACGTTTGTTGGTTCGAGCCCTGCGTCAGGCTCTGTGCTGACACCACCTCAGAGCCTGGAGCCTGCTTCCAGTTCTGCGTCTCCTCCTCTCTCTGCCCCTCCCCCTCTCATGCTCTGTCTCTCTCTGTATCAAATATAAATAAAACATTAAAAAAATTTAAAAAAAAGTGTTAAACATCAGCCAAAGACAGGAACATGAAACTCAATAGAAACTCAATATCTATATGAAGTAATGACTGATTTGTGAGAAATAAAAACATGACAAAATAAAACTCTCAACCCATATAATTACTAAAAATTCAGATACCAGAGTTTAGTAAGAATGGATATAAATATGAAACTTCTCAAAAGGGTTTTTCAGATATTTGTACTTAGTACAACTATTCTGGAGAGAAATTTGATATATATTATTTTAATATTTAACTGTTTATATGACCCAACCATTCTCTTCTAGGTAGAGGTCTTAGAGAAATTTTTACCTGTGCAGTAGAAAATATGGAACTACTAGAACATTCACTGAAGCATTAGTGATGAAAAAAAAATAAACTTCAAAAGAGCCTTCATATACTTTAGAAAAGGAATGGATGTACAAACTATCCATGGAATATGTAGACAATACTCCTTCTCACATCATCAATCTCAAAAACAGTGTTGATTAGAAATTAATGGAATGTAAAGTTCATGTACTTTTTATAACGCACATATACACAAAAACACTATACTTAAAGAACAAGTATGACTGCATTGGAAAGATACATTAAACAAGATAGTCCATGTCCATGGGTTGGGGAGGGGAAAATAGAAAGGCAGGGGGTAGGAAGGGGGAGAAACTGGGATAAATGGGACAAAAATAAAGCTGTAGTTAATTATATGCTCTAAGCAGCATAGGATTGAGATTCACCAATCCAACTCCTAAGATTCCTTGGGTAGGAAAGGTCAATCTAACTCCCAGAGGTTATATATATAAATACAGTATTTAGTGTAACAGCACACTCAATCTTAATTTCATGCTTTTTCCAATAAAATTTAGTCAAATTCAATTATAGCTTTCATTTTCTCAGTTTCTTAAAAGTTGCTGTTTTCTGTCCTTACTAAAAAATCTAAGTTTTACTGAAGCAATAAACCAATATATGTGAGAAGTAAGATAAATTCAGAAGTCAGACTTTCAAAGTATTATTAGCATCTGAGTGATAAAGATGTCAAAATAAAAATTGATATTGACATCCCCAGGAGCTGATATTTATTTTTTGTATTAATCAAAGTTCTTCATGCTCAGAGAAACTCCATTTCACTGGAACTGCCCCAAACCAACAGGACTGAGTGTCTGGAATATCTCCATTCCACTGGAGATTTCTGATTTGTAAATCACAGCTTGCCATCTTTCTTTCAGCTTCTAGACCGATACATTTCTTTAGGCAGGACCCTCCATCCTGGGTGAGCTGGCATCATGCATAAGGAGCAGTTGTTTGTTTGTAAGCATGGGTCAGTGGTGTGGAGAAAATCCTTATAGCCCTCAAAATTTCTCTTCAAGTATTTTTCTTTCGAGCTTCAATAAAGAACCTCTTAATGCCAGAAACTGCACAATTCTCCCACACAGATGCAGCAAAGAAAATGTTAACATTTCACAATAGTGGGCTTGTACCACTTTGCACCCTCACAAAAAATGCATTAAGGTACCAATAATGTCCCAGATGTAAAATTATGGAATTTTACCTATTATATATAATTTAACCAAATCTTTACATTAGTGTGGCCAGTTGAAGATTACATAGCCCAACGTGAAGACTTCTGATCTGAAGTCCAGTGCTTCTCTGTTTTGTCACCTAGCGACTCCAAAATACGTTGACGACCACACCAAGCTTTTAAAATTCGGTGAACACAGATTCTCCAGGTATACTCAGATGCTGCCTTTAGCTCAAAATGAGTAACTGTGCTGATTAGATCATCCCCCAAATGTAGACAACTTCAAGTAGGACATAAAAATCTAAATATCATAGATCAGCAATAAATGGCTTTCTTTCAGGTTCCCAGTCAAATAGTCTAGGTAGGGACTCCTTTGAGAAAAAGGATTAAGTCATATTAGTCTCTTTTCAACAATCAAGTAAGTGTCAGTTTCCTGATATGGGCCCTTCTAATACTTCTGATATTATCCCTGCTAGCTTGTTACCTACATCCTAAACACCTGGTTGCTGCCTCCTAATGGGTCTCACCATATAGAGGAGGGCCTCATCTATATTTGTCCCCTTAAAGTTTACAAAATGTTTATTTTTGAGTAAGACAGAGTAAGTGGGGGAGAGGCAGATAGAGAGGGAGAGAGAGAATCCCAAGCAGGTTCTGAGTCACTCTGATGGGGACTCAAACACACGAAACTGAGATCATGACCGGAGCTGAAGCCAAAAGTTGAATGTTTAACTGACTAAGCCACCCAAGTGTACCTATATTTAGCCCTTTCTCAAGTCACTTTCTCAGAAAACAACTCTTCTTTGGACATTTACACATGTAATACACTGATTTTAAGGAAGGAGTCCAAATGTCATTCAAATAAAACCCACATTTTTTTTTAATTAGGTGGGCATTACCCTCGATTACTGATATTCCAAGCACTAGTGGATTTCAACACTGGCTGTATTTGCTTAATTTATGCTTTCACTTCTGTATCTAATCACCAGGTGTATTGTATTGAAGGGTTAAATAGGTGAGCTAAATCTATACTTGATTGAACAGAACACTGTACTTAATCTAGGGCATATGATCCTTAACCAGAGATACATATAAATATCCATATAGGGAAGTTACTATTGTTCAGAGAAAAATCCTTTACCACATGTTTTAGTGCAATGCAGGCCAGCTGTCCTGGAAATCATTTCCCTTTGGTCATAAAAGACAGGACATAAAAATATTCATGTCCCCACTAATTTAAAATTTTATTGAATGCCTCATATTTCAGACACTGTACTTAACACTTAGGGGATCATTAATGGATGAAACACATTAATTCATACCTTTAAAGGTCTGCCTACAACCCAGAGAGACTCTGAAGTATAAAAGATTGTTCTCAGTGCATTAAGAACATTTGGTAAATTTTTATTCACTGGTAAAAATTCGGAAGACTTTACCCAGTAAAACACATGCCAACAATGTGTAGTCCTGTCAACATGAAGGCCTTTTCCATTTCTGAGGACTAGGTGAGCCTATGTGGAGCTGAGGCTTTAGGTGGATGTTGTTAAGTTTTAATGTCATTCATTTCTCACATCGTAAATTAATCCAGGATGTCTTTGTGCTTTAATAAGCTAATTTGGATTTAATGTTTTAATATTTAAGTCTTCATTTTTGGATGAAATATTCAAAATATTATATATTGGTAATGATCTCCATGTATTTATATGTGGCTTATAGGACATGTTGTATCAAACGTTTAAATGGACAGCCCTCAGAAATGGCAGTGATGGGAGTACATAATGGTATCATATCAAAATTCTTATTTCAACAATGTTTGTCTAATGTAAAGGAAAGCAATCACCTTAGCTTGGACCCTACTTGGTACATTTAATTTTCCTTCTTTAATCATCCATATTTACTCCAGAGGTAGGGATTGGTAGAACGGAGGGAAAAAAAAGGTTGTACAAAATATAAGATACAGGGCTTGGATAGAAAACATTATCCCATAGTTATTAAGTAAATTTTGGAAGACATTAGGTCAAGATAATAACTCCTAATCAAGAAAGCACCCAATCAGAATTCTGTGTGAAAGGAATAAGAACCAAGTGAGAAACAGTCAGAACCTCAAAGATTTAAGATGGATTAAGGTGGAGACTGGCAACACTTCTAGAAGGTTTCCAAACATTCAAGAAGACAAACTTTCAGCTTATATTACAACTTCAGGCACGATTTTGGAGGAACGGATAGTATTTTGCCTTCAATTGTTGTCTATAGAGCATCTTATACTCACTCAATAGTTTATCAAGTCAAATAAAATGATCCAAGATAACTGTCTACAAGAGTATCTGACTTTCTGTCCTAACAATGAAAATGTCATAAGCTTGAAAGATGAATTATTATTTTAGATTAAGATAAATGATGGGCATACATTGTCCCTTCCATAATCATATTCCTTGGATTTTATGTATCATCTCAACTCACCTCCATTATCTTAGTTCTTATCCCTTTTGATTGAGACATCTAAAGTTGCATTTCAGTATTGAAATTGTTCTTCTTTAGCAGTCAATAGAACTCAGGACCTCAGCCTGGGATAAGCTTGAAAAGTTGTCTGCTGCACAGAAACTACACATATTGCACCACGATTTATAAGACACACCTTTAAAGCCAAAAATATTTCAAAATTAAAGGATGGGCAAATAGAGGTCAGGCAAAAATGTACAAATAAAGATTAACAAGATAGCATGAAAGCAATAGACTTAAGGTTAGAAACGAGTGATGAAAAGCACAATTTATGATGAAGCTATTTGAAATAAAACTTCTTGTCCCCCCAACTATTACATATACAGAAAAGTCATTTTAATGAAAGGAAGACATCACAGAAAACTTACTATGGATGTTTTTAATATACCTCTGTCAACATCAGGCAGATTTAATGGATCAAATACCTAATAGATAAGGAACTACAAGGGCTTCTACTCATAGCAATAGGGTAGCCTAGGATCGCATAAAATTCTTTCCAATAGGAAGCACTTAAATGTTAGATAAACTGTAAAATATCCTTGTAAATGAGTATGATCTTGAAATAAAGGAAAGGAAAGCCATAGGGGACAAGAACAAGGAAACAGCTGGTTTTAAAAGTAAGCTAGTGAGGTGCCCATGTGGCTCAGTTGGTTAAGAGTCTGACTTTGGCTCAAGTCATGATCACATGGCTTCTGAGTTCAAGCCCTGCATCAGGCTCTGTGCTGACAACACAGAGCCTGAAGCCCATTTCAGATTCTGTGTCTCCCTTTCTCTCTCTGCCCTGCATCCATTGCTTGCATAAATAAATATTTAAAAAAAATAAGCTAGTAACGAAGCCCTTGCTTTGGACGTACACCTCATCTTGGTAAAAAAAAAAAAAAAAAAAAAAAAAAGAGAGAGAGAGAGAGAGAGAGAAATTTGCATTTTGAGAACAATGTGGAGCCAGGAAACAAAACAGTAGGTTTAGACTCCATCTGAGTTTGATCTGAAAACTCTTGATAAATTGGCACCCATAAAGAACTATACAATCAAAACTTGGATTAAGCAAATGTGCTAGGGGAGCCTGGGTGGCTCAGTTGGTTGAGCATCCAACTCTTGATTTCCGCTCAGGTCATGGTCCCAGAACTGTGGGATCAAGCCCCACAATGAGCTCCATGCTCAGAATCTTACTTAGGATTCTCTTTCTCTCTCCCCTTCAGCCTGCCCCTCTCCTCCTGCTCGTGCTCTCTGAGATTAAATCTTTTAAAAAAGAAAATGTGCGCAATAGAAGGTCACTTTAAAGAAGTATTATTTGCCCTGACTTGAGCATAGGTATGGATGAATGTTTCCTCTGAGTTTGTAGCCACTGTCCTGTCAGCACAAGGATTAAAATTAAGATGTACAATATTTACAGTTGGCTGGTTATCACAAACTGAGTAATTAACTCTAAATGGTTAACACAATAGGATACAACTGGTAGGAAAACATGCTAAGAACACAAAACATAAAATTCCAAGACATCTGAGGAAGTAAATCAGCATAAGTGTTACAAGAAACATTAAAGAGCAGAGTAAGATTGCTAAGAATTGGAGCTAATAAACTTTTTGATTATAGACTAGCATAACCCAATAAAGAAATAAAAGGCACATATTTAATTTTAAATGTAATAGTTTCATTAGAAGATTTTAATGTAGTTTCATTTCAAGCATAAATATTATTTCAACATATAATGAAATTAGATATTTTTAAATACTACGTATTTGAGAAAAGTGTGCATTTTACACTGTAAGTACTTTTTAGTTCAGGCTAGTACATTTTAAGTGCTCAATAGCTTCATCTTGCTAGGGGCTACTATATTGAAGAAACAGCCTGTAGGTTTTGTCAAAATTATTAAATATATTTAAAAAATAAAAAGTATAACTTTGAGACATTAAAACATACTAAAACTCACTAACTTGTAAAAACAGATGAAAAATAGTGAAGGAAAAAGGTATTAGAATACCTGAATAGCTTAAATTAACCAGAATGCAACAAAGAAAAAAAGTATTAACAAAGTTGAAAAGATAGAGAAGATCCAGAAAGGTCCAAGAAGGTCCAAGATCCATGTAATTGTAATCCTTGGTGGGGAAAAATAGAATGAGAATATTCAAAGAGGTTATGCTTGAGAACATTTCACAATTAACAAAAGCTAAAAATCCTTAGATTGAGAAACACCATGAACTCAGACTAAACAAAATGCTATTCCTGTATAAATGTAGTCAATTTACAGAACAAGAGAGAAGAGATCTTAAAACAAACTAGACATAATAAGGACAAATGGAAATCTTTTTATTTGAGATTTTTATACTCTATGAGGTTGGTATGAACATTGCATTAGCTAATAGGGAACCACTGCTCGTCATGGACACACAGGGTTAGGGTCCTATGATCCTCGGTCATAATCTTCTCATCAATGGGTCAACATATAACCTTTTCATGTGTGTTTCTGTTTAAGGATACACTATTTATTTTTATAAATAACTGCATGGTCTTCCAATGATTTAAAGCCAGGAGGTTTGGAGACCATTTGTATTATGCAGCCACATTTGCCTACGTTCTTGAAAGAAAAAGCCAGTCTTGCCAGCACTCAAAAGCTCTTCTTCCATGTAACCTTCTACCTCTTTAACACTTAGTGGCCATTTAAAAACATTTTCCGGAGCTTCCCGATATGCAGAATATGTCTCATCTGTAATTTTTACATTTCTCGTACCATATTGCCTTTTGAAACCCTCAAGTTAGTCAGCACTAGTCAAAAAGGGTTTTACATTTCCTGGCTTTAGGTAATGTGACTGTCAACATGTTTGGCTTTCAGCCTCACAAGAATGTTTTCTACTATGCTTTTCTAATTGTGAGGGAAGATAGCTTTACTATATAGAAGACTTTGTTTCAAAGATACTATAATCAAGCAATGTGGTAATGTAATAGAAGTGGACCAATCCTTTGATGGAGTAGAAAAGCTCTTGATGTTTACAGAAATTTAGTATGTGTAAAAGTTGGTATTGACTGGGAAATAATATTTTTAAAATTATGTTGGCACAAGTGGCTGCCACTCACCTGGAGGAAAAGAGTTAGTCATTTATCTTATAGAATATACAAAAGCAAATTATGAATGGATTAAATATTGAAATATACAAGAATAAAATTTTAAAGATATAAAATTTCTAATTTAGGAGCAAATGAGAGCATTAGAACTGAGCCCATAAACAGAACTTCCTAGCTGCAGATTTGTAGACTAGTTTTTTTTTTTAGAAATTGCTTCTGGTTGAATAGGGATGTCTGGTTCAGAGTACACTATCTTACCTCCCAAACTCCATCATTCTTCATTTATGTACCTGTGTTCTAGCTGGTTTAAAGTAGTTATCAGAATATCTCTCCTCAATCTGTGGCTGGCCATACAGACCTCTTATTGTATAAAATAAAATTGCCCATCTGGACAAGACTTTTGGAGTAAAGGGTGGATAAGGATCCAATCATGCTTTTACAGTAGTGAACTACCTCTGAATTATTCTTGATATTACCAAGAGTAAGGATAATAGCCCTGACACTTTATTACTCAGTCTCATTGCCTCAGAGAATGAGTATTAAAATCACAGGCAGCATATACATGCACCATCCAATTCTGTCCCTAGAGAAGAGTTGATCTAAGCTCCTGCTGGAGGACAGAGAATAAAGAACCTGAAGACTAACAATGAAAGGAACAAAGAAGCTAATACAGACCTGTGGTTAGCTTTTTAAACCTTGTGCTTTTATATTATTTTGATTAAAATCAATGAAAATATCTGTATTTTAAACACCTGGAAGAATTATATATTTACAGTTGAAAGATAGGTTTTTATTTTTTGGAGAAAGATGCCATCTTACCTAATTTTTGTGAATTCCAAGTTCCTATTAAAGTTTCCTATGATCATGTAGAAATACATTTGTTTGTTCAGAGCTCATTGTCAAGCAAACACATCTTATTTTTTTTATGTAAAGACAGTATAGACATTCAACCAAAAAATTTTGGAAAGTTACTTTTCAGACATTATTACAGAATATGATTACTTGCAAGGACTTCAACTTAGGTAATAAGGGATAAGGACATTGGATCATTTTGTAGTATTTAATGAGTAGATGCCAAATGCTGCAGTCAGAGCTCCTCTACCAGAGAGCTTTCAGGTTGGAGGAGAATCATGGGAACTTCCTCCCCCCCCCCCAATCCTAGCCTTAAGATATTTAAGTTTCCATGTGCAATATACTAATACCCTTAGTGGAAATCTAGAATTGTACAAGCTCCAATTTTCTTTTCCTTATTTTATGCTTATAGGATCCATAATTTCCATTTTAAATCCTACACTGAATTATTTTGATCCTTTTATATCCTTCTGTCTCTGGATGGTTTTTAAACCCCAGGCCATAGTTTTAACTTTTTGTCTGTTGTATATACGCATTCTCTCCTAGAAAAAGAACATGGAGGTGCTCCTGGATGGCTCTATCAGTTATCATGGGAACTCTATCAGTTCTTGATTTCAGCTCAGGTCATGATCTCATGGGTTCATGAGATCCAGCTCCACATTGGGCTCTGTACTAACAGTATGGAGACTGGTTGGGGTTCATTCGTTTTCTCTCTCTCTCTCTCTCTCTCTCTCCCTCTTTCTGCCCCTCCCCTACTCATGCTCTCTCAGAATAAGTTTTTTTTTTTAAGGGAAAGGAACAGTGAGGAATATGAAAGTAGGTTTTTCTGGATACTGCAGTTCAACTAACTTACCGACACATATGAAAAACTGCAGAAAATAACACTGACAGAAATTTATCAACTTGGACTTAAAACTGGACTTATTTGAACTTAAAAAAACATCTAGTTTCCAGGTAGTTTATGTTGTTCTGTAAGTATCTGTAAAATTCACCTCAGTTTTTTCATACTTGAAATACAAATGTGAAATATTATGTTTTATTAAAGTATGATGGACAAGAAAAAAGTTGTATATTAAGTTGACCCTTGAAAAACGTCAAGGTTAGGGGAGCCCACACCCAGTCCAACTGAAAATCTATGTTATCACTTTGACTCCCCCCAAAACTTAGTATTACCAAGAATAAGGATAAATGAACAGACACTAACATACTTTGTTTTATGTACTATATACTGTATTTTTATAATACAGCAAGGTAGAGAAAGTATTTAAAAAGTCAAAAGGGAAAATAAATTTACAGTACTGTATTTGTTTAAAAGTTCCATACAGAAGACCTGCACAATTCAAACCTGTGTTCAAGATGAACTGTACTCAACATGTACACCATGATGTTTTGATATACAAATACATTGTGCAACAATCACCACTATCAAGCTAATTAACCTATCCATTACCTCACACAGTTACATGAGAACTATGGACAGTAGTGGTAAAACCAATAACTCATGGCTTGAGTTCTAAAATCAGAGAGCCCGAGTATACCTTTTAGTCTGTTTATTACCATCACTTTATGTAAATCACTTAAGACCTTCTATTTCCTCAAGATAAGAGGGAGTAGGTAAGGTCTAACTGTTGTTGAGACAAATAGGTCTTTAGAAATAAGGTATTATTTCATAGGTTTTTCTAAGTTTCTATGTTGCCAGTTGTTTCCAGGTGGTTTTTTTTCTATCAACATGAAACAAAATCTTCCATCTCCTCACTGAATAGTATGAATATATACAAGGTATGCTGAAATATATACTCCATAGTAAGGAGAAAGAAGTAATCCTGAAACTAATGAGTTTTACAAATGAATCCCAAGTCAGACATTATAAAAACAAACACCATGAAATTAATGCTAGAGATGGAATTCATCTTCTGGGGAGGGTAATATAGTAGCAGGTGTCTCTAGTCAAAGCTAATTAGATATTTTGGTTACCACAGGAATCTTAGAAATACATTTTCAGAATTTTTGCAGGGTATTAATATTAAGATCTTTACTTATTTGTACAGTGTCCAAATGTCATTCTTCACTATGATTATTAAATATTCTGTCAGCCTAAAGATTTACTGTAATTAGGATTTTTGGTTTTTTAATTGCTTTTGTATAGTATAGATTTTTAGGGTCTATGTAAAAGACAATATTGCTTAAGATTATTTGCAACTATTATACATGGTACACCAATCTATGAAATACTTTGCATGAAAATGTTACATCAAATCCTCACACTTTATAAGCAGGGCACAGACTTTAGCTAACTAATTGATTTCTCTGTCTGCTAGCACAAAAGTAGAAGCTCTAGTTCATTATGCTGGGAAAGGCAGAACTGTATTTTAACTTAACATTTTAAGGCTTCATCATCTCTTAAGCATTGTCAGTAACCTCCTAGGATTTGAGGGCATTTTTCACATAAAGGTGTAAGTGAGTTTCTAAGATATTTATTTAAATGTACTAATTTCTTTGAATGAAATTGGTAAGGTTGACAAGGGTTTGGAACTGTAGACGTTGGTGATGGGTACACAGGCTTTCATCATACAGTCCTGAAGTTGAAAAATCTCCTTCACCAAAAATTTTAAAATAAATCTACTTGGGAAGGAAAATACTAAAGGATATAGATAATGAACAAACGTTGGAATCCTAATTTACCTTCCTCTGATCTCCTTATTATTTAAGTAGGTTCTATTTCAGGATAAGATTACTGTATATTTTTTCAAACAGATTTTTGGGGACTATTTCTTTTATTGTATCAAGGCTACCTAAGATAGATGTGGAGAAACTGGGACCCCTGTACACTTGGGACAGGATGCTACATGTTACAGCCCTGCCATAGAAAGTATGTATATTCATTAAAAAGTTCAAGTTAGAACTACAACATGATCAGAAATCCCACTGGAGTATAGATCTAAATGAAACAAAAATTACCATCTCAAAGAGGTATGTGCACCCCGTGTTCAATACACCCTTACTTATTAATAGCTAAAATATGCAAAGAATGTAAGTGTTCATCAACGGACAAAAGGATAAAGGAAATGTGGTATAGATACAGTAGAATGTTGTCTAGCCATGAGAAAAGTAATCTTGCATTTGTGATAACATGGGTGAATCTGGATAATTTTATGCTCAGTTAAATAAACCAATCACAGGAGGACAACTACCGCTTGATTCCATGTGAGGAAGGTAAAATAGTCAAATTTATGGAAACAAATAAAATGGTGGTTGCCAGAGGCTGGAGGAAGGGCAAGAGGGAGAGTTGTTCTATGGATATGAAGTTTGTTATGCATGGTAAGGAAGTTAGATTTACCTGCTATACCACATAGTGCCTGAAGTTGATATTGCTCTATTATACACTTAAGAGTTTGTTAAATGGATAGATGTTATGTTAAAGATCTTGGGGGGTTTTGAAATGGGAATGAATTATAGTCAGTCAAAATTCATTCAGTTGCCAAAGATAAAAGCTGATATAAGTCAAACAGTGGGAAATTCAAGTAGTTCCTTCATCTACCTAGCATGCTGAGTATAAAGCATATCCCCTCAAAGTGTAATATACTTCATCACAATTTACTCAAATCACTGAGAAGTGTCATAGTTAACTTATTGTTAATGTATCTGTAATGGAAGTGGTAGCCATCTTTCCCTTAAAAATATGGTAAATACCTAGTTACAGGGAAAAGCAGGGAGTTTATCTCCCAACATTATGTCATTTATTTATACAACAAGGAACTTCTCTTATAGTTTTTGATGATGTTTCCCCAAATCTGTACTTAGGGTAACTAGTTCAAAGGGATACCTGATAAAAGTGTTTTGTGATCAAGTTTACAAATGATTATGTACCAGTCTACATCAAGTTAAAAATATTTTAGGACATTGAAAGTGCCGAGAGAAGGTCTCCAATATGGAAACCAACTCATCTTAGAACTTAAGTTTATTTGGTCACACAAATCTTTTATGTCCCAATGATAATAACATCCAATGGCCTTAGTTTCCATGGAACAAATTTTAGAATCCTGATATGTAAACAGAGCTTTATCTACTTTCCTACAAAGTTTTATTGTTAAAGGTTTGACTGGTCATCTGTTCAAAAGTCAAATATTAGGTACATAACTGTCATACTGTTCCAGGTCACATCTCCCTTGGTCAGGAGATTCATCAGAAAATTAGGCATTTTATTTTTTTGTGTGTTCATTTGGTCTGTGTGTGTTTGTGTTTATGTGTGTAAAAAAAAAAAAGACCATAAAATTATTTAGTATTATTACATCTTCTAATCTTTAGTATGAGATAGTTTTCCTAATTTTACTAAAGAGGGAAGATTTACCCCATTTCTTTCATAATTTATTCCAAAGAATTTAGTCCCTCAGTCATTGCTTCTGCATTTAGGAAAACCTAACTTTTTAATCTATTAATGAACTTATACAATTCTGTTAAGTTTTGCTTATTATTCTTTATTCCCAATTCTGTTTCCCAATTCCATTTGTCTCTTGCAAAGAGGGATGACCAGAACTGCACATAGGTTTTTAAGAATATTTTAGAGAAGGTGAGTGGAAGAGAGAGAGGGGAACAGAGTGCGTCTCTAGTGGAGGAAGGGCAGAGAGACAGAGAGAATCCCAGGTAATCTCTTGTCATTCCTTAGCCCAATGCAGGCTCAAGCCCAAGAACCAGGAGATTACAACCTGGACTGAAATCAAGACTTGGGTAGCTCAGTTGGTTGAGTGCTCAAGTACCCCTACACATAAATTTTTCAAGTGCATAATCCTATGTTTGTACAGCGTAACAAAGTATTTTCTATTTCCTTTGCTAAGTTTCAACTATTTCCCAGCTGCAAAGTCTTATTGAAAATTTAACAAGATCTCAAGCTCTGATTCATTTCCTGTTCTGTAACAGAGCTCAAATTCCATCACACTGGAATTAAGATTTGGATGGGTTTTCCTGAATGAATTATATGCTATTACTTCCACTGAGTTTAATTTGTTTCCCAATTGTTCATTTTTATCTATTATCAATTTATTTTACAAGAGAAAAACATCTTGAGATAAAGAATCTCCTTTAACATCCTATTACACCTGAACATGATTGGATATTCCAGAAAAACTCTCTCTTCTCAAACTATTTACCTTTTACTAATCAATTTCCAGTAAAGAAAGTAGAGAACTCTCTAGCTTCTCATTTATCATCCTAATATTCTTATAGAAACTTCTACACAGGTTTTAAAATTCTAATTGGGCATGAGAACATGTTAAATTTATTGATTTGTTATTGATACTTATCAAATCTTATTAAAATTATATTCAGTCTAGATTTCACTCCCCACCCTACAGTGTTTAAACCATTCTCAAGTTTGGATTAATTTCCTGCTTAATATACTAAGTCTGTGATCATTTAATGTTATCTTCATTTTAACAAATTCATTTGTAGGATGTCCCAGCATCTGCAACACATTAATGCAGAGAGAAAGAAAAAAAAAATGTAGGCTCAGGTCTTTATGCTCACAGGCTGGATGACAGGTCTGTGGAATGACCTGTTTAATCAGTAAAGGATGATGCCAGATGTTTCATTATTCTGGCAGCCACTACTAATGAGAGAGGAAGGTGTTGGTATTTATATGCTGAGCCTTTGTCACTACTAGTGTGATGCGTCAGAGCTAATCAGCACCTGTTCAGAAGATGTGCAGAGAATCTCCGAGCAAGGGATGGTGTTTGAGTTTGAGGTCTTGAGTGTGTGAGAAGTTTATTTTCTGTACATTTTAGTAGCATGCATTTCTTGGGGAGATATATGCTAGGATGAGTGATGAAAGGAGAGAATTTTTGAAAAGAACTCATTAAGATACCCAGGAAGGGTTTCATCAATGCCTCTGTAAATTGCTTCTTTTACAGTGGATCTCTACTCAGAAAGATCTGAATGGGTAGACATTGCTGTTGTTTACCTCTTAAATATATCACTGTTAAATCTAAAAAAATTCATTCAACTTCCTGCTGGAAAGAAAAAGAAAACCTTTCAGGCAAGTATTAAGATGAAAAGCAACAGGAGAATAAAATAATGACTAATCTCTCCAATTGTTCACAACTATTTTTGTCCAGTTTTAAATACTCTTAACAAGAAGTGAGGGGCATTTTGATATCCTGCGGAGAGGTTTCAGGCAGAACATATGGTATTACACTGGCCTGCTTTAGGTTCCAGATAGCCTGTACATTAAGGAAAAGTCTAAAGTCCTAGGAAGGCATGCTGCAGAATATATACAAAGAAAATGTTTGCAAGATTAAAGCATAACAAAATAAGTGAGTTTCCAGGAAGATGTAGTAGACATATTTGTCCCCGTATCTTCCAACAACAACAACAACAACAAAACTCCAGGCATTATATGTAAAACAAGCCTGAGGAAACTCTAAAAGACAGAAAGAAGAAGGCAGACCAGCCAGGGAAATCAGCACCCAAGGAATGACACAGCAATTGAGTTCCCTGAGTTTTCTTTTTCCCTCACATATCCCAGAACGGTTGCTAAAGAAGCCAGAGTTCCAGAAATGCCAAATGTTACAGAAGTCCCAAGAAAATCCTGCTTTCTGCAGCCAAAGAACTGAGAAAATGGCAGCCTTGCATGTCAGAAAACTTTAACACAAAACAGTAACAGCTCTACTCCCACCAAACACCACAGGAAAAAACTTTACCCCCACCCGAGCTGCCACTCCCACCGGCAGAATCAGAAAAGTATCTGCCTTCATTAGGCTGGAAGGAGATGCCCCAACCTTACCTTCCTCCTGGAATCAGAGAGCGCTGAATGGAAAGCTGGTATGTCAGGATATAAGAGGAAGACTAGCGAAGTGTCAGAACTTTCACCACCACCCAGCCATTAAAAGGCAGAACATCAGTGGAGGCCACATAAGTGATAGTAATGAGGCACTCCTGTCCTCTCTCAGAGTGGTATCAGCTGAGACCAAGAAACAATCTAGATTTCCATTTCCACCTGCCAGTAAAGAAGTCATCCTCCTCTTCCATGCCACCTCCCACCCCCCCATGACAAAGGACTTCTGCTAAAAGAGAATTAGGATCCAGAATTTCATAACATAAAGTCCCAAAAACCCAGGATTCAATAAAAAAACCATTCATCCTTCAGGAAACAGAAAAATCTCAACATGAATGAGAAAAGACAATCAACAGATGCCAACGCCAAAATGAAAAGGACATTAGAGTTAACTGACAGGGATTTTAAAGTGGCCTTCATAAGGATGCTTCATCAAGCAATTAAGAATATGCTTGACATAAGTGAAAAAGTGAGGTCTCAGTTAATAAATGGAGGATAAAAAAAAACTTGCAACACCAAGGCTCCAGTCCATACTAATTAAATTAAAATTGCAACCAATACTTAGCCATCAGTAAGTAGTTCTTAAATCCCCAACGATTCCAAAGAGCAGCCAACTTTGAGAACTATGCTTCAATTCCAGTTTCTTAGATGAAGGTGTCTATCAGGGCCACCAAGAAAATCTGATAAAGCCACAGACATTTAGACTCTAATACTACTTCAACAAACCTGGGTCTCTGTATGTCTATTAGTTTCCACATGATTCTGAGAGACATCAAAGTTTGAGAATGGCTGCTTTCACTAATCAAAGAAATTTTCAGGTGATTCTCCTCATTGAAAGATGCTGCAGCATTCTTGACCCAAAGGAGGAAAGAGCTGCATTTACATGATATTGAAGCAAGAAGTAAATTTCAGTCATACTAAAAAAAAAAAAAAAAAAAAAGAAATAAAGGTTTATTCATACTTTGGATATGGGTGTCCAGGGTTTAACATATTTAACTTAGGCTGCCAAAATTTAAGAAAAGAAAATCCACACACACTGAGGGCCAGTTTGAAAATGTAGTGACTGTGCAGGTACAGGTTATGTGTGTTTATGGGAAACAAGATGGGAGTGAGATAATATATTCCCTGTCATGTGGCCCATGGGAGACAGTTCCTTTAGGAAGAAAAAGAAAATACTTCCACATGAGTACCTCTCCAAATTCAAAGGCACCACAACAAAAAGGGAAGATAATAATCAAGATAAATAAATGAATTAATAAATGAATGAATGAAACTTTTGCTAAATTACAGCTTCAAAATGGAAACTCTAAGAGAGAAGGTATAAAGCACTTCTAAGATTATTCTTTAAGATGTTGTTCCCTCGTTTTACTGGAAACATACAATTGGAAATCTTCAAGGCACTTACTAAAAATATATATTCCTAGGATCCCTGTACGACTTACTGAATCAGAATCAGACAAGTAGAACCTAGAAATCTGCACTTTTATGAATACATTAGCTGGTTCTCATGCATGCTAGGGTTATGAACCACTGATATGGGGTAATTAGAAAAGGGATTTTTTAGGGTACATAGTAAAAAGGAAAAATTGATTGTCAAAAACTATACTCATAAGTTTTCATAAATTTTCTGCCAACTCTCTTCAACATGAGACCTTGACAAGTAATAAAGGATGTTTAATTTTGGTTCCTATGAAATAAATACTGGGTCTATCTAATGTGTTGAACAGGGTGAGGATGGGTTGAAAAGCTATCCTTGATTCACATTAGATCCAGTGTTTAGAGAGTGGACTATATTCTGGGCCCTAGGTTCCTAGATTTAAGGATAATATTTGTTCATGAGAGATTATCAGAAATATCTTTAAGAAAGTGGACAGAGTTTCTGTCACTTAATTTTATCCATTTGCCAATTAACATTTTATTTTTTTTCCTCTTTTTTAAATGTTTATTGATTTTAACTTTATTTTTTTAACATATGCATTTATCTTCCATCATTTACAATACAGTAGTTACAATGACACTCCAAACAGAAAAGCAAAGTAAAAAATCAAAACCCCAACATCTATTTCATGTAATTAGACTTATACAGAAATTAGAAGGTTAAGTAACAACTAGTTAATCACATAATTTCACAGCTATCTGAAGTGGCAATTGTTATATAGCAGCGTATCTATGATACATTCAAGATAAATGATACAATATATTACTTGTTCATAAGCTACAACACAGCCTGCTTAATACCTTTCCTTAAATTCCACCTCTATACTACAATATGCTTGAGGTCCATGCAAAAAAGTAGCTACCTTTTATATAGGAAATGGATGATTAAGTCTTTGGTGCTGTAAAAGCAACTTCATTTAAACATAACCACCCCCACCACCAAAAAAAGAAGAGAAAAAAAAGTAAAGAAAATAATAAGGGAAAAACCCAAGACACACTTCCTAGGGGAAAAAAAAACAGCATGTAATTTCTGTCCCTGACGGAATGTATTAAATAAGCAAACACCACCAACAAGCAAAACAAGTACTACAATGTAAAAATATTAAAAAAAAACATTTAATTAGGCTCAACTTAAGTCAATAATTCCTATTATATATAACAGAAAAATTCTAAAGTTCTTAAGTAGACTTTTCCCCACAAACTTTACCAAATGGAAAGGGAACTAAAAGCTTATATTCCAAGTACATTCCAACCTTTTTAGGACTCAAAATGTGTTGCCTTCAAACCTGTATTTCTTATATTCTTTGTATTAGTTTTATTATCAACATTAGCTAAGACAACTTTGGTCATGTTGGGGGCCATATTAAAAAACTCAGAATCATCTTTAATTTCATTTTCCCCCTTCATTCCTCCATCGCCAATCAGTTGTCAAATCCAGCACATTACACAGTATTTTATGCCTTTTTCATGTGCCATGTCCTCTATGTTCCATTACTGCTGCCCTGGGAGGTGAAGGCATCTATGCCTTTGGCTAGATTATTGGAGCATTACTTTACCTAGTTTCTCAGTCTTCATTCTGGACACCCTCTAGCACATGCTATAAATTGATGTCCAAGACAGTCTTTTAAGATAAAAGACTGATGATGTTGTGTGCCCACTGAAAAAAAAAATATTTGCTGCTTCTTATTGTCATAAAAAACTGTTTAAACCCCTCAGAAAGGCATAAATTCTTTCATTGCCTGCCTTTCTAATATCTTAGAGCTCTGTCCTGCAAAGAGCTGGAAAGGACCATATTGTAACCAAGGAACACGAATTGCAGTATTTCAAGCAAAGACAGAAAGAATATCAGGTTTTAAACCATGGGGCTCCATGGCAGGGTCCTTGGAAGAAACTGATCTCCCTAGTCCCTTCCCACACTATGAAGTTTTCCTCCTGCAGAAAGAATCTTATTTCTTGGTGTCTTTCTATTCAACATCTATATTAATAGGAACACTCAGAAATAAATTGAGGTCATCGGGAACTAGGAGATAAGCATTTAGATGACAAAATATTGATTTTTTTCCCCAAAGCTAAAGTGCTTTCATAAAAGAGTAAATAAAATCCTTTGTGGACAATTTACAAATGAAATATGTGAAATTGGCTTTTTCTAAACCACGTATTGATTCAACATTCATAAACACTTATGCTTGTCAATATAGTGTGATCACTGCTCAATCTTTACGAAACTACAAAAGGGCATAACTACCCAATTAAATTTAAGTGGAACATTATTTATGTTGGATCAGCATTATGAGATGAACTTCTTTGTAAATTTTGAACACAAAATGTCACATCGAGATGTTTTCATAGTGTTCTTTTAAGTTAATTTCATCAAAATGGAAGTACTTTGTCACATGAGTTTATCTATTTTATTTGTGTTAGTGTAATGAGAATTATATTATGGGGAAAGGTTTGCTCATATAAAGATACAATCTAAACACAGTATTTCTATAGAAGCCATATAAAGACAGCTGACATTTACATCACATTTGCTATATGCTAGACCCTATGCTTTTGAAAATCAACACATTTGATCAAACTTGTTGAGTCATCATCTCTAGTTTTATGAACTCAACAATATATGTCTCAGAAATGCATGTTACATTTTTCTAGAGAGTACAAAATACAAAATTAAGGTAGTATTTTTGAAACTTGGGAGGAAGTCTTTGCAAACTGCATATCTGATAAAGGCTGGTATCCAAAACATGTGGAAAAATCTTAAAACTCAGAAAACAACTAAATCAAAAAATGGGCAAATGATCTGAACAGACACCCTCACCCAAAGAAGATATACACGTGAAAAGATGCTTAACATCATGAGTCCTCAGGGAACTACAAAGTAAGACAATGAGATACTACTACACACCTATTAGAGTCCCCCACATCTGTAACACTCAAATGCTGACAAGGATGTGGAGCAACAGGAATTGTCATTCATTGCTGGTGGTAATGTAAGATGGTGCAGCCACTTTGGAAACTGGTTAGGTGGTTTCTTATAAAAGTCTTGCCATGAGACCCACAAGTTCCTTGGTATTTACCCAAGGAGTTGAAAACATGTCCCCGTCCTGCACACAGAAGTTTATAACCACTCTCTTCATACCTAAACTTAGAAGCAACCATGATGTTCTTCAATAGGTAGATAGGTAAATAAACTATGGCATATCCAGACAATGAAGTATTATTCAGTGATAAAAAGACATAGAAATTTAAATACATATTTCTAAGTAAAATATGCCAATCTGAAAAGGCTACATATTGTGTAATTCCAACTCTATGACATTCTGGAAAAAGAAAAACTATGGAGATAGTAAAAAGACCAGTGGTTGCAGGGGTTGGTGTGGGAGAAAGGGTGAATGGGTGGAACACAGAGGATTTAGAGCAGTGAAAATACTCTCTATGATACTATGATATGGATACATAAATATACATTTGGAAAAACCCATTCAACACAAGATAACACACAAGAGTGAACCCTAACGCAAATCATGGATTTTAGTTAATAACAATGTATCAGCATTGAATCATCTATTCTACCAAATGTAGCACCTAATGCATGATGTTAATAATAGAGAGAATCATATATGTGGAAAGGACAAAAAGATAATGTGGGAATTCTGTAATTTCTGCTCAATTTGTCTGCAAATCTAAAAGTGTTCTAAAAGAGAAAGGCTACTCATCAATAACATTAATCCCAAGGTTAGTCAAAATAGAACTATAATACCTTCACACTTTATACACTTAGCATTTTTTCCTCCTGGTCTTAGTTAACTCAGTGAATTAGAAAATTTCTCCTAAGATGCATGACCCTGTTTGATCACTGCTCACTACAGGTTCTTAGCTGCTTGAGAGCAATCTATTACTGTACCTTCGAACTTGGGGATAATCCTGTGCTTGCTTTATTTAAATGCCCCCAGAGGCCGACATATCAGAAAAGTGACAGACAGCAAAGTCCTAGAACTTTGTAGCTTTCAAAATTCAATTCAAAAGTGTATATTAAATACTCACTCCCCTTGAGATTCCTTGCTGAAGATTCTTTGGAGCTAATTCTAACATTTAGCTGCATTCCCTGCAAGGGGGAAGATGTATCTGGCAGGAAATGTTCTCATTAGGATTTTCATGAGAGCCCCCACCCCCAACCCCGGGCTTTATGAGTTTCTTTCAAAAGTCCTGTGGATATAGGGGCATTTGATGATTGCTCTTTAGGCAGGTGCTCAGATACCTGGTGACCCTCACATCCTCTCTGTCAAGTTCAGTAGAATAATTAATGTTACCAGAGTTAAGCTATGAAAACAAAGGCTTTGGTGAAAATAAGTTATAACATTGAGACTAGCTTAATTTCTAAATTATTTGCTTCTGAAAATAAATCTTTTGACATTCATGATAACATTAGTAGAATTGAAACTAAGGTAAACGTTTAAGGAATTATTAGATCAAATCTGCTTTTAAAATTAATAATATAATGCACATTTACTTGAATGTCTTGATTCAAAGTACACATTAAAAGAGTTTTAGATTGAGGTTTTATAATTTAACTATAAACAAATGTATTCCTAGAGTCATAGATGGTTAGATTTAACTAGGAAATACAATTTGGATTATGATATGCACTTAAATTTCAAATTGGGTTTAACATGTCAAAAGCAGTTATCAATATTAATATTATAATAAATATTCCATAAGGATAATTATGAGCAAATAATTGAATTTTTAAAACTATTATCAAGGATAGATTTTTAACAATATTTGAAACAATAAAAAAATAAAGTAAAATGAAATAAAATAAAATTCCTCAGCTCCTGGTCTTTGTGGGCCTCTCTGCTGGGCTGTCTGAACATCCCACTGACATGGCTTTCATCAGAACAAGTAACAGAGAACAAGGAAGAAGCCTGTGAAATGGCCTATCATCACCTCTGATATATTCCAGTTGTTACAAAGACCAATCCAGATGCAGTGTGCAAAAGGACAACACAGAAATGTGACCAGATGCAGCTTGCAAGGGGACAGCACAGGAATGTGACCAGATGCAGCGCACAAGGGGACAACCCAGGAAAGTGACCAGATGCAGCGCGCAAGGGGACAACCCAGGAATGTGACCAGATGCAGTGTGCCAGGAGACAACCCAGGAATGTGACAAGATGCAGCGTGCAAGAGGACAACCCAGGAATGTGACCAGATGCAGTGCGCAAGAGGACAACCCAGGAATGTGAACCCTAGAAGGCAAGCATTTACTATGGGTCATCTCCGAGGCTCACTACCCATGCTAAATGGTTTTCATTTGAAATAATTGTAAAATGTTTGGCAATAAAATATAATTAACCCAGCAGTTATAAGTAATAGCTAAACGCTTGTGACACTCATTGCATATAACAACCCTCTATTTCACAATTTACAACAAAATATTAAAGCTTGAAAATGAAAATACAGTTTTTAATGTTAATCTCCTTAGACTTGTGTAAGTATTTATTAAAGAATGTACCTTTTCATTAGAAACTTAGTTGAGAACATCGACTCTCTTCACATACCATAGAGTTCTCAGATGAAAGTACTTTTAAATTTTTGTTAATCTCCACTGTGTAGAAGCTTAGATGTGACAGGTTTCAATTAGTACCTTTTGATGGTTCTTCATCTTAGGTTTTAAAATTCCTAATTTCACCTGAAAAATGCTTTCAGTCACAGAAAGAAAAAAAATATGATTATAGATCTATTTTCTGCTGGGATCATTCAGCAGGACTTTTTCGATACTTAAGACAAACTGATTCTGCCCAAAGAAGAAGAGAACATGTTAACAATTATCACCTTTTAAAACACATTATTGAGGGACACCTGGGTAGCTCAGTCAGTTAGGAGTCTGACTTTGGCTCAGGTCATGAGTTGGAGCCCTACATGGGGCTCTGTGCTGACAGCTTGGTGCCTTCCTTTCTCTCTGCCCCTTCCCTGTTCATGCTGTCTCTCTCTGTTTCTCATAGATAAATCAATGTTAAAAATTATTTTAAAAAACAGTATTTGGATATTAAAGAGTTGTTGAGGAAAGAACTAAGAATTATGCTCTTTGGGGTCATATCCTTTGCTCTTTGGAGTAATATACTTTTGGTATTTCAGAACCTAGTTACTTTCATCTAAACTCCTCCTTTAACTACAAAACAAAACAAAACAAAATGAGGTGCCTGGGTGGCTCAGTTGGTTAAGCTTCCGACTCTTGGTTTGGCTTATTCATGATCTCATGATTTGTGTGTCTGAGCCCCACATCTAGCTCTGTGCCAGCAGTGCAGAGCCTACTTGGGATTTCTCTTTCTCTCTCTCTGACCCTCTTGTGCTCGCTCTCTCTCTTTCTCTCTCTAAATAGAAAAATAAACTTAAAAAAAGATAAATAGGACATTTGGCTGGCTCAGTCAAAGCACACCACTCTTGATTTCAAGACTGTGAGTTTGAGCCCTATGCTGGGTATAGAGATTACATTAAATTAAAATAAAAAAAAAAGCAAACTCTTCCTTTAAGCTGTTATTGAAATTTCAAAGTCTTAATTACCATTATAATTTGTGACATTTTACATAAGCCATCTTTTTAATATTCAGTAATTTATGGTTCAAGTCACTGGCCTCCATGACCAAATAGCTTGACTAATCTCTTCACTGGATCTACTTTAAAAGACAGTTGAAAACTGATCCTTTCAAACATTTGAAGGCTTCAGTTATTTTAGCATTATATCCCGCATCTTCACACTCATAACAGCTTGGTAAAACATACCATATTTATAATTAAAAAGAAAAGATTAAGCGTTCTGTATCTTTTCTGAGCAAAGGATGCTTAACAAATCAAGCTAACTTGGTTTCTTCTCCAGTAAAATTTGGGAAGGATGTTTACCATTATAACTATATTAATTTATAAAAGTATAAGTAATATCCAAAATCTAGTACATAGATTTCTTTGATCTTCCTTCTTTAACAAGAGAGCAGGCCCACTTAATACATTATCATCCACTATTACTTTTCACAGCACAGCTAAGGATCATGGGTTTAGAAAGATATTAGTGCCATTAAGTATTGCAGTTGATATTATAAGCCTAAAATATAATAAGGATAATTGTATTCTCCATAATAGTTTATAGGAATCCCTATCCAGAATTAAAAGAAAACCTTCAGACTTATATCATCTCCTTCCAATACTTGGAACTATTATAAAAATGGGATTGGCTCTTTCAGATTCATAAGCATATGTAAAGTTGAGGCAATTTTCTGTATCAGGAGCTTCACTTTTTTGTTTTACATTTTTGATTATTTGATTACATGGTTGGATTCTCTGTGATTTCTGGCATAGGTGTGGTTCTGTTACGAGCTGAATGTTTGCATATCTCCCAAAGTCACAGGTTGGAGCCCTAACCCCCAATGTGATGATATTGGGAAATAGGGGGCCTTTGGAAGATATTTATGGTTAGATGAGGTTATGATGGTGGGGCTCCCGTGATGGAATTAATGTCCTAAAAAGAAGAGAGGCCAGAGAACTTGTTCTTTTTCTATACACAAAGAAGTCATGTGAGCACATGCAAAATGGTGGCCACATACAAGCCAAAAAGAAATCAACCATGTTGGCTCTCTGATCTTGGACTTCTAGCCTCCGAAACTGTGAGTAAATAAATTTCTGTTGTTAAAGCCACCCAGTATATGGTGTTTTGTTAAGGCAGCCTTAGCGGACTGAGAGTATAAGAGGAAATCTGAATAAAGAAAGGAGAGGACAACTGTATTCAAAAAAAAAAAAAGGAGGGAATAACTGTATTCGGTTCTCAAAATGAAACATTTTAATAAGAGCAATGTGCCCTCCTTCCTCAGAATGTAATCTGTGGTTGAAAAAGCCCAAAACAGTTAAAGCAAGCGGAAAGGCAGGGTTGTATGGTATAGATTCCAAATCTTCAATTATGGATTTGAGTCCAAGACCTTGCTCAGATCAGCATTTGAACCAGTTGTGAATCACCTACTGTGGACTGAATTGTGTCCCCCCAAATTTATATATTGAAGTCCTATCCCCTAGTATCTCAGAATATGACTGTTTTTGGAAACCAGGCCTTCGGGTTAAAAAGGGCCTAAGGGGGGGGGGGGCCTAATCCAATAGAACTGATGTCCTTCTAAGAAGAGGAAGAACCACGTGGGATGCGTGTGCACAGAGAAGAGGCCAAGTGAGGACACAGTGAGAAGGTGGCCAACTGCAAGCCAAGGAGAGAGGCCTCAGGAGAAACCAATCCTACTAACATCTCCACCTGGACTTCCTCCAGAACTGTAAGAGAAATCTTCCTTGTTTAAGCCCCGCAGTCTGTGGTATTCCTTTAGGGCATCCCTAGCAAACGAACACCCCTATCTATCTTTTCTAGTCCTGCATCGCCAGCATTAGCACAGTGTCATGTAGAAACATGAGTCTGAAGACAGACATTCTGGGTTTACATGCCAGCTCCCCTTGCTCCTTGCCCCGGGGCCTCCCACGTAGAAAGTGATTACCTTATCGAGTCCTGAGAAGACTCATGAAATGGAATTCCGTAGTGCGTGAAAGGAACAGATTCAGAGGAACAGGAAGACTGACAGGAGATTACGGAACAGGAAAATATTGTGTGACTATGAGCTCCTTTACTAGAATATTAGATCATTAAAATAAGCATTACATTTTCACATTGTGGTCTCAGTAACTAGAACGGTGCCTAGTCTGTTTTTAGTACTAAAAATCTATTTAGAACAAATGATGAAAGAAAATAGAAAAGATGAAAGGAGAAAGGAAGGAAAGGAAGAAAAAGAGACCATAAATAGTAGTTGTTGGGGATAGGTGTGGAGATAAGAAATTGCATAACATCCTCATGTAGGATAGAGAATAGGGTATGTTGAAATAATTAAAATATAAAAATGGAAACTAAAGTGGGTCCTAAATGTGTAGCACTTTGAAAAACAATGGTAAGGCAGCTAGAGATTTCTTTCAACTTTTAGTATGTTATAATAAACTATTTGGATGATTCTTTTTGCTATTTTCTGGATACTATATTAATATCAGAAGAGACTTTTGGCCATCTAT
This sequence comes from Suricata suricatta, assembly GCF_006229205.1. NCBI lineage: Eukaryota > Metazoa > Chordata > Mammalia > Carnivora > Herpestidae > Suricata > Suricata suricatta. The sequence goes on along the minus strand of NC_043701.1, from coordinate 67,496,762 downwards.
TCCTAAAGCAAAGCATTATTGAAACATTCCCAATACATGCATACTTATCAATCTAGTATATCCATTAAATACTGTAATATATTTCATATGTTTTAAAACACATACAAATGTAAAAATGAAAATAACAAGATAAAAGTAATTAAAGAAGAAATTCTGGTATTCATCTTGTAGCTTATCATGATTATCCCTCAGGATGTGTGCGTTTCACTTTAGAAATCTTCAAACAAATGTACTATGTTTCACACTTTTTCTCTAAGCTGGTTCTCTAAATATACCCAGGACAAGCTTCATGAATTTAAGCTGCTAGAACTTTGTCCATGACACTTTCCTTTTAAAATTTAATTTTGTCCAGCTGAAGCCCATCTATAAAATGAAACCTGCCCAATGAACCTTCAGTAAGTGACGTTTCTGTCTTCTGAACAACAGAAAACACTGCTGTGTTATCGAGATTATTTGGTACTTAGCATAAACTCTCTTAAATTACACCGTATTAAGTGAGCTGCATTGTTTCGTATACGCACATGCCACGTCTCTCCAATTAGACTGCAGCCTTTTTCAGGGCAGGGATTTGTTTTGTTTCAAATTTTTATTTAAATTCTAGTTAGTTACCATACAGTGTTGGTTTCAGGAGTAAAATTTAGTGGTTCATTAATTACATATTTCCCAGATTCATCACTTACATATAAACCCAGTGCACATTTTATGCGTTTTTTAAAAATCCATGGAATAGATAACTACTTTATTTAATAAAGACTTACTGATTGATTGTGGTGAGTAATAACATCATTTGTAACCCTCCTGAGCAATTCCTTCATTGATGTTTCAGTTTCTGTTCTTTGACTGAAGCAGAAACTAACTCAAATGATGGAAAAGCCAAAGGAAAGACAGGAAGAACAACTCTGATTCAAGTATAGGCTTCTTCAGGAAGATCAGCCTTATGATTCACTTTATCACTTTCTGCTCTTGTACCACCCACTGAAGATCTACATTTTTAGGACAGAGAGTGTGATATGTCTATTTTGGACCATTTGGGCATTCCCTTGGTTTTTAGTATAATTGATATGTCATTCCCTTAAATAAGGCTCAAAAAGGGAAACAATACCAAAAAAAGTGGGGATGAATGCTGAAGAGGTATAAATAGATGTGTCACATGCCGTATTTCAGAAATGCTGATGGCATAAATTGTCTACCTAAAGATAATAAGTTTGAGTTAAAGAAAAATGTCAGTGGTTTGCATGCATAGCTATGCATGCAGATGTACTCTGGAAAACAGTGACTGTAGCTGTGAGCTTAAGTTACTGGAAAATTAACCACATTAAATATTTTCACAGGTTGCTATGTGATTTCTTAATAAGACAGAGTAGGTTGTTCTTTTTACAACGGGCAGACCTGCTAAATCACCTGGGCAAGTTACGTAACATTTCTGAATGCAGTTTTATAATTCTCTAAATTATAAAATGGGAATAGCATCAATATACTTAAATTATTATGAAGATTAAGTAACTTAATGCATATTGAGTGCTTAACATAATGCTGGGCTATAGTAATTTTCCAGCTAATGTTAGCAATGACCATTATGATTAGAGAGGTAACATACTCACATGATCAATGCATCCCATATTTCATGTTTATATTTAAATACCCTTATAATTGGCTTATTCGCATTTGAACCAGAGACACTTCTAACCAGTGATCCCTTTTAAACACTAGTTCTCTTTGCCATTAAATTACCTTTCTTAGGACCAAACTTTAATAAGGAATTATAAATTAAAAAAAAATTTCTTATCTTTCTCAAACATGATTTTTTTCTTATTCTTCTACTGCAGGGAACTATGGAATAATATGCATTTCAGACAGCTTATTTCAATGATTTTCAACTAACTATTATCACTTAGGGGTTTGAAAAGTGAAGGAAAATAGATTCGGCCAGATTTGGCTGCAGCTTCACAATAGTCACCAGTGGAAAAAAATCAATTTTCTGAATGCAAAACAGGAAGATTCCATAAGTTGAAATATTTGTAATGTTTGCAATGTTTGTAAATGTTTGAAGAAGTGAGAGAAATTGAAAGGGACATACCTATCTTTGAGACATGTACATAAAGTTAAGTTTCTAGAGATCTGACCTTACAGAGCTTTAATATTAATAACAGGCAGTGTAATATTTCAGCTTCATTAAAGGACGTGTTGAAATAAGTGTTTAAATTGCCCAAAATGTTTCATTTTCTTTTAGGTTGTCCCTGAATGGCCAGAAATTTCATTTAATTCCTCTTTTATTCCCAAATAATCAAATTTGAACCTGTTCAGTTCTGATACACCTCTGAGGTCCCTATAGTTCTCTCATGAATTATGGAAATGGAAAGAAAATGGGAAAATATGGGAAAATAGGAAAGAAATATGACAGTGTACTTTTTCTCTATTTGGTATAGTCTGCCTAGTTTAAGATTTCCATGTGTGGCATTAAGAGATTAGACACAATGTACATGAAAAAATTGGAGGGATATTGGAGACATATAAGACAAAATATAAGATATAAATTGGAACTTACAAAATCTTGACATAAGTTTTTTTTCCCTCTGTTTTTGACTAAGACATTATCTGATTCCCATGGCACGATGGATGCCAGGGGGTCTATCAAATCTCCCAAAATGTTTTGAGCCTAGATGTTATGTATTTTTCTCACTTGACTAGAGATTCCCCATTCAGTAATTCTCAAACTCAAATGTATATCAAGATTTCACCATGTGCCTATTTAAAATCCAGATTTCTGTGGTCCATCTTGAGAAGATGCTGATATATACGTTTTCAGAAGGACTTAGGAATTTGCACTTTGTAAAGCAGCCTATATCATTGTGTTATTGGTGCTCTAGAGGTCACACGTGAGGAGACACTGCCGTAGAGGTTACGGCTTCGCCCTGCTCTTACTATCACTTATTATGATTATGATTATTGTTGTTATTATTTGCCACCTAATAGCTGCTCTTCCAATCAACTCTATAATTTTCTGAATGAGAGAACAGTAATAAGGAAGATCCAAGGCACTTTACATATTACTGTAAATTGATTTTTGTATTTATATTTGAATGTGAATATTTAATTTTGGCTGTATGTCCCAAACTTTCATTCCCTTGGCTGTTAGCAGGTCTCAAGGAAGGAATTCCATGGTCAAATAGCTGACATAGTATGCGCTAATACTTTGTCTTCTCTTAGGCAGTTTCAGACACATGCCTGCCCACAGAATTATGTAGCTTTGTTTTAATCAGGCTTCCCAAGTTTCTGACTCTGGGATCTTCTTAGTAAGGGACAACTATTAATATCTTGCAGAATTTCCTCACAGAGAACTAAGCCCCATCATGCTTTCCTGCTAAACCTGATATCTTTTCAGCAATTCAGGCTACTGCTTTGGTCTAAAAGTCCTCTCACTGGCACGCTTGCAGCTTACATGGAGAAAGACCAGTCAGAAATGGCAGTGTCGACAGCAGCTGAGAACAAGGCGTCTTCCAAACGAAATCCGATTATAGGAACTAAAAGTTTTTGTATGGCTAAAGATTGTCTGTGACAGGTGCAGGTACTGTAAGATGCCCTTCTGAGCCCTTCTTTTTGAAAGAGTTGGAAATAAAATCAGGTAAAAAAAAAGAATTCAACACATAGTGAATGAAATTAAAAATATGTAAAGTCACATTTAGTGACTACTAGTATAGACTGGACTATGATCAAATAAGCTTTATAACCATATTTGGAGAAAGATTCCTTTTTCATCATAGGCACCTGGGGAAAAATGGACAGAAATTAATTGTTAATGTACACAGCTTTAGATTGAAGGATATTTTGTCAAACATCAGAAGTAATATTGTCTAGCAAGGTTGGGTCTTTTGGGGGGGAAGTGTGTTAGGTTGAGAAAAGCTTTGAGAATCATCCAAATTCCTAGTGCTGATTCTTTAGATAATAGAAAATTTCTGGTTTAGTTTTTATGTGATGCTAAAATAAAGAAAGTGTACCTTGATCATGGCAATGTGTGCATTTTGGTCAGCATAGATTCATAATTCTTATTATAAATTAATAAATTGGTATTCTGTATGACATTCTATTCTCTCAATTATAGTGAGTTAACATCCCTCAGTTGGATCACATCTAAGGAATACACAATTGATTTTCTAGGTAAAGAAGTTTCAACAAAACCTGGAATGACCAGGTAATAAATTCATCCTTTAAATGTTACCCTGAGAGATTTTGGGTAGACCATTACAAATTTTTTAATGTTTATTTATTTTTGAGACAGAGTGTGAGTGGGCAAGGGTCAGAGAGACAGGGAGACATAGAATCTGAAGCAGGCTCCAGGCTCTGAGCTGTCAGCAAAGAGCTGTCGCAGGGCTTGAACTCATGAACTGGGAGATCATGACCTGATCCGAGGTCGGATGCCCAACTGACCCACCGCTGGTAGACCAGTACAAATCACACCCCAGGATAACCCCCATCTCTCTATTTGCTTCTCTTCAAAATGCAACATATTCAGTATAAAGATTTGTATCAGAACAACAGTCTTGTTTCTAATGAGGGTATTTTTGTTGTTTGGAGAAGAAAGTAAATTTAGTTTTTGCCATTTGCTGTCAGCTCCGTGTTTAGCAGGCTTTATAGAAAGGATTATTCACTTGAGAACTGGTGTCTTCCTTTATTGCTTTTCCTCAGAACTCTGGTAAAATAAAGGAATAAAAGGAAGTTACACTGAGTGAATATCTTATACTCTATTCTTAAGTCTTGCAAAATAATTCCCAGTGTTCCTCATCTAGACTCACTAGGTTAAACTTGGCTCATTCACACAATTCCAACAGATATCTGTTGGGACTCAAACTGCTTAGTTCAGTCAGTGTTCACGTTAGACATTCTCTCTGCATGTCGTTTCCACCCAGTGGAAAAATATATAGTTATTATAGACAATTGTAATGTGAATTAAACTATACATAATTCTTAATACTTCCAGCAGTGAGTTCTTTCTATAGGAAATTCCTAAGTGAGATAAAAAGGCCTTTTCTGCTTTTCTTCTCCCTCTAATACAACATCTGAGATTATATAAAATTTAGAAGATTTTTTGTACCTGTTACAAAAATATTAACCTTTCAGATTTTACAGGAATTTGTGAAATCTCCTCACCTATAACTACTGAAAAATCTCAAAGCTGTATTTATCTTCTTATATTTCTTACATTGAAAGACTAGTTCATAGTTCTTTAAATATACTTAGTCTCTTTTATGCCAATTTTTTATTTTATTTCCTGGTTATTACTTTTTAAATTCTATATACTTTTAAGAATTTATTTTTAAGTTATCTCTACAGCCAACATGGGGCTCAAACCCACAACCTTAAGATCAGTCATATGCTCCAGTGACTGAGCCAGTCAGGCACCCCTGGTTTTATTTTTTTAAAGAGAAATGTCTGCTTACTGAGCTTCCTGATGAACACATCTGAAAATTGGGAAATGAGACTGCTTTTCTTATTTCTCTCAGGTGGGTCAATGGTAAATATCACTAGAGTATTAATCAGTGCTGTTAGCTCAGAGATTTGTGTATAGAGCAATTTAAATTAACCATTATCCTGCAGATTTGCTCTAATACTATAATCAGAAAAGCTTTATAGCTATTCCAATAGGCAGAAGTCTCTCAACCTCCTCCCACTCCCCACCTGTTCTCTGGAAGGACAACTTAATCCTCATTTCATGTCAAAATGCAAATCTGTTGCTTTCTTAAACCAACTCACAAGCAACTACGTTGATGGGGAATGAAAATTAATGTTTGTGTCAACACCTATATACATAAGTCTTCAAAAATATATTAAGAAAAAAATTTATAACCAGATAGCCTGCTTGTCAGAAATATTTATTTTGCCATAATAAGATAAAACATTTGGGATATGTTGCCAATTGATAATTTTCAAAAATATTTTTTCTTAGTGTCATATTTAACATGGCTTCATTCATTGTATGAAATCACTACCCTTTTAAGAAATAAAGGGATATTTAAAAATCAATGGGTAGACCACACAAATAATTCATGATTCACTTTGAAATGACTCAGGGGACTATCTCTTCAGTTAGCTTTCATATGTATTTTGATATGTAATTATTTAGTACTTACATTAGGCCAAGCCCTAGGTATGGAGATATGCACTAGAGACATACTAATGGATCATGGTCAAATGGGTTTTAAAAACCACCACAGGAGCCAGAAAATCACACAATGATTTACATAGTTCCTAATTACAAGGTCCTTGGGAAGAAGAGTGTGTTCTTTTGTAAAAACTGACAAAGAAGGATATGATTAGAAAGTGGTACATGAGGAATAAATGACCTGTAAGACTTGGAGCTCAGGGAGAGATCCAAGCAGGTTTATTAATAATTCTAGAACAAATTCTAAAACCCTATTATAGGGTTTTAAGCATGGGGACAATACAATCCTGTCAGATATACATATTTCCCCCCACATATTGTTATGGGAAAATTTCAAATATCCAGAAAAATTAAAATTATTATGCAGTAAACTCCCAAGTATCCACCACCTTAATGCTTTAACTATAAATATTTCACTATATTTGCCCTAACTCTCTTCTCTATCCATTAATTTAGCTATCTATTGATCCACCTTATCTTTTGAGGCATTTTCAAAATTTAAGTATAATTTACAAATAGAAAATTTTGCCTTTTTTGTGTACATTTCTATGAGCTTTAACAAAGTATGGTATCTCGTTGCCACCATAATTGATTCAGTTTTATTTTTAAGGCATTTCAAAGTTTTTTGAGACATCAATAGATCTCACCCTATGCACATCAGTATGCAAGTGTGTGCACATGCAGAGATAGACCACAGGGAGCAAAGCAGCGCCACCAAGTGGAGAATGGAGCCATCACATCAAGACCCACCCACCTGCCTCCTTCATGCACATCCCCAGAAGACCAGCGCTTAGTCTACCCACTCTAGTGCGCTGCAAAATTTCATTTCTAGGGGAAACTGGATGTAACTTCATACAGGTGTCATTCTGTTTGCTTATTCATTTTCTTGACTTCTATTTTTGTGTACATTGTTTTCTTTTTCTTTCTTTTCTTTCTCTTTCTTGTATACAGAAAGAGCAAATTTATTTTAGATGTGCCTATTTATTGTCTATTATTCTATTTTATTATCTTAAAACTTTTTGTTATTTTTAAGTTTTTTTAAACTTTTTTCATTTCTCTTTTTTTCCTTTTCTATCAAGCTTCTTGAAGCAGACAGAAATACATCCAGGATCTAGCTTGCTTTATTTGATATTTTAGTTTTGTTTTTAATTTTTTAACTTTTATTTTATTAATTTTTTCTTCCTCCAAAATGACAAGGTCGAAGAATTTATCCCAAAAGAAGGAACAGGAAGAAATGATGGCCAGGGTTTTATTCAACACAGATATAAGTAAGATGTCAGAATTATATTTTAAAACACCAATTGTAAGAATACTAGCTGGGGTTGAAAAAAGCATAGAAGACACAAGAGAATCACTTTCTGTAGAGATAGAAAAACTAAAATCTAGTCAGGCTGAAATTAAAAATCTTATAACCAAGATGCAATTTTGATGGGCTGCCATGATAGCAATGATGGATGAAACAGAGCAGTGAATCAGTGATATAGATGATAAAGTTATGGAAAATAATGAAGCAGGAAAAAAAGAGAGAGAAACAAAGGGAAAAGATCATGATACAAGACTTAGAGAACTCAGCAACTTATTAAAGAGCAATAACATTCATATCATAGGAGTCCCAGGAGATGAAGAGAGAGGAAAAGTGGAAGAAGGTTTATGTAAGAAAATTATAGTTGAAAACTTTCCTAATCTGGAGAAGGACACAGACATCATAATCCAAAAAGAACAAAGAACTTTCATTAGATGTAACAAAAACCAACTATTACCAAGGCATATCATAGTCAAATTCACAAAATACAAAAACAAGAAAAGAATCATGAAACCAGCAATGGAAAAAATGTCTTAACCTATAAGGGAAGACAGATCGAGTTTGCATAAGATGTGCCCACAGACTATCTGGAAGGCCAGAAAGGAGTGACAGGATATATCCACACGCTGAGTCCGGAAAGTATCCAGCAAGGCTGTCATTCAGAATAGAAGGAGAGATAAAGAGGTTCTTAGACAAACAAAAACTAAAGGAGTTTGTGGCCACTAACCCAGCACTGCAAGAAATTTTAAGGGGAACTCTTTTTTTTAATGTTTACTTTTAAGAGAAAGAGAGAGAGAGAGAGAGAGAAGGGTGGGGCAGAGAGAGAGGGAGACAGAGAATCTGAAGCAGGCTCTGTGCTATCAGAACAGAGCTTGATGCAGGGATCAAACTCACAAATGGTGAGATCATGCATGACCTGAGCCAAAGTCAACTGTTCAACCAACTGAGCCACCTAGGCACCCCTAAGGGGAACTCTTTGAGTGAAAAAACAAAACAAAAGAAAAAAGACAAAAAGAAACAAAGACTAGGAAAGACCAGAGAACATTACCAGAAAAAACAACTCTAAGGCAACACAATGGAACTAAATTCATATCTTTCAACAATTATTCTCAATGTAAATGAACTAAATGCTCCAATCAAAAGACAAAGAGAATCAGAATGGGTAAACAAAAGAAAAAAAACAAGACCCATCTGAATGCTGCCTACAAGAGACTCATTGCAGACCTAAAGACACCTGCAGATTGGTACTAGGTGTTTATCCAAAGGATAACAGGTGTGCTGTTTTGAAGGGGCACAGGCACCCCAATGTTTATAGCAATAGTATAGACAATAGCCAAAGTATGGAAAGCACCAAAGTTTTCATAGACAGATGAATGGATAAAGAAGATGTGGTGTATATATATATATATATATATATATATATATATGGACCAGATGAACTTAAAAGATATATTCAGAACATTTCACCCTAAAGTGGCAGGAGATACATCTAGAGTGCATTTGTAACATTCTCCAAAATAGATCACATACTGAGTTACAAATCAGCCATCAATGAGTACAAAAAGATCTGCAGCATGCATATCGTTTAATTAGGATTCAAGATTTATTTAATACTACTTATATTTCTTAAGGTAAAATGTCCATACTGTGAAATGCACAAGTGATATCCTTTCTGTGAGAATTGACAAATGCATAGACCTAAACTGCAACCCTAAACCCCTAGCAAATGATTAGAAATTCTCATCACAGGAAACAAAAATTGCAACTATATAGCTGGTAGATATTAACTCGATTTGTTTAGGTGATCATTTTTCAGTATATACAAATACCAAAACATTACCCTGTACACCTGAATCTAGTATAATGTTATACGTGAAATATCAATAGAAAAAGATATATAGTACCTTTCTATCATTCAGAAAATTGTAGTATGCTCCTTTGCAGTCACTTCCTGTTCCCACTCTCCCTTCTTATTGGCAGCTAGTATTCTGATTTTTATTTATTACCATGGATTAGTCCTACCTATTCTAGAATTTCAGATAAACAGAATCCATGAATATGCTCCATGTAAAGCTTCTTTCAGTTAGCATAACATTTTTGAGATTCAGACATACTGAGCTGATCAGTTTGGATTTCTTTTTTTTTTTTAATTTTAAGGAGTATTTTGTTGTATAAATATATGATGGTTTATCCAGTCTCCTCTTGCAGGCTACCTGAGTTGTTTCCAATTGTGGCTATTATAAATAAAGTTACCATGGACATTCTTATACAAAAATTTTAGTAAAATATACATTTTTCATTACTCTTAAGTGAATCTCTAGGATTGGAATTTCTTGGTTATGGGGGTAATATATGCTTCATTTATTTATTTTTTTAATCTAAAGCTTATTCCAAAGAGATTGTATCATAAGCTTAATTGTTTTTCTTTTAATTTATTTAAGAAAGAGATGGGTCAGGGAAGAACATGGGAGAGAATCCCAAGTAGGCTCCATGCTGTCAGCATGCTGTCAGTACAGATCCAGTTGTGGGGCTGGATCCCACAAATGGTGAGCTTATAACTTGAGCTGAGCTCATGACCTGAGCAAAAATCAAGCCAGATGCTCAACTGACTAAGCCATCCAATCCTCTTATAAATTTAATAGTTTGTAGGGAGATACTGCCTATAGGATAGAGAATGGCCTGGAGTTAGTAAAAGTAGATAAGGGAAGACAAAAGCAATGTTTGGGCACAATAGGGGCAAGCAGAAATAGATAAGAACGAATATAAGACGTATTTAGGAGATAGAATCCACAAGGCTTAGTAGTGGACAGGATTTAGGGGGAAAGAGACGGATTAGTCAAGTTTCAGGCATGAGCAAAAGGTTGATGGAGGTATGATTTGCCAAGATGGAGAGTTTTAATGGGGCAGCACATTTAGAGGACAAGTCCTGAGCTCCATTTTAAACATGTGCACTTTGATGTGCCCATCTTCTCACTTGGAATAATGATTAGCTGATTTGTGTCAATTTATACATTGTCAGAACCAAAAAAAAAAAAAAAAAAATGAAGTGCAGCCATTTTGCTAAGTTCCAATGGACTTGTATTTTCCAAATCTTCCCTTCCCTTGAACAATTTACCCAAAAAAGGGAGCCCAGATTCTATTATCTGAATGTTTAAAGCTATCCTATTAAAATATAATCTATTAAATTATATTTATTTCAATACCTTGGAATGTATAACTTGTTTGCAAAAAATTAGAGCACTTTCATGGACAAGGGGATGATTTATTACATAAGACCTAATTAGGATAAATGAGGGCCATGATATGGTACAATATTTTCACAGATGGTTGAAATCACTTTGGGAAAAGCTTGGATTCAAGTTCATCTATATAAGCTGCTTAGAATAATTTACATGGAGTTCAAAATAAGTAAGTTTATTATCAGTTTAAAGCATTAAGTGTAAAAAAATACAAACATTAATTATAAATTGTTTAAGTTACTGCAGAACTAAAACTCCTTAACCAATAATGTCACATAAATTTAGTTTTTAAAGAGACTTTTAAAGGTCTTTGTAATTTGTGTTTTGCTAAAAAATAATGTGACTACCTAATGTTACAGAGGATTCCAATAGAAGTGATTTTAGGTATGATCTTAGCCAAAACATACTCTTCCAATTTAGATATCCTTGATATAGGATAATGATATTTTTAATAATTATGCAAGACTACATAGGATAACAAAAATGATAAACAGATATGCTACATATAAAAAAGGATCTCTACAAACCATTGAATCACTAAATGTGTTTTTATTACTAACAGTTTTCTAAATGTTGGGAAAAACAGCTCAAAATCTACATTAGAAGTTCCTAATCTCATATTATACCACCTAACATAGTTATGTATAATAATAGGAATTGTCATTAAAATGTAATTAAAGATTCACTATTCATGCCAAGCTGTCAACAGCCTCATTTTGCTTAATTATCTACAGATTTTCAGGACCACCTGTTTTCAAGAGGGCTTTTCATTTTGAGGAGGTCAGTAAAAGGAAAAGAAAACAAAGATTTTGCCTGCCTCTTTGTCTACGATACATTTGTTCCTGACTGAAGAGTGACTCTAGCTGCCCTTAATGGTTGGTATTTCACTCTGACGTAGTGATCCTAGGATTTTAACTGGCACTTGCAAAGTATGGCTATCAGCTAGAAAGCAAAAGATCTATCAACTTTTTATTATTTCTTTACAAGTGCATTAATTCAGTTTTATTAGTAAATAAACCTATTTTTAAACACAAATTGCATAGTCTTTTGAAAAATGGAAACAAGTAGATGCCAAGTCACTGGGTGATGACGCCTTCCTAGGGTCCACTGGCAGTAATCACTAAAGTTGAAAATGTGAAGTTTAAAGTGCCATTTTCTGTCTATCCTTCTCTCTTGGTTATCATATTTTTATTGAAAAAGAACTATGTAAACAAATACGACCTCAATACTGCAAACCTGGTATTTGGTAATAGTAAATGTGATTTTTTTTTATTGGCCTGTCAAAGGTTCCTATCCTATACTTCTCTCTGAAAGCTACGTGAAGTTTTTATTCATTAGTGACACATTGTTTCCTAGTTGCTATTACTAAGTCAAGAAACATGAATTTTGATTAGAAAGATTATATTAGTTTCCTATGATCTACATGAATATAAGTAAAATAATGCTTAAAATTAAAGAATATTAAATGGATTATTTATAAGAATTGACAATGAGAGAAGATCCTTGACTTACACAATAAAATAATCTGTAGTGGCTGCATGGTCAACATTTTGGTTTTGGTTTTGTTTTCCAAAACACTTGGATATTCATTGGCATTTAAAAAGTAAATACCTACAAACTTGTTAAATCACACATTGTAGTTTTCTTTGACATTTCTTGAACCTGGGCATTTCTTATGGAGATGGAATGTAGGACAGTGGTTAAGAACCACACTTTAGTGCCAAACTGCTTGGGTTTGAATCCCAGCATTATTATTTTCTAAAAATGACCTTGGGCAAGTTACTTAATCTTGATCTTTAAGAATAAAGAGAAGATCAGTTCCAAATGCTTGACAGTCTTATGAAGATTAAGCACTCAGAACTGGCTGTTCCAGGGAAGAAATGAAGTCTTGGCAACAGATGAAACTCCATGACAACACAGATCCTGGCCTCAGGTCACAGCACTTGCATTCCTCATGAGCATGGGTGGTCAGTAGGAAAGGACTACCTCCTCAGCCTTCTTATCTGGAAATATTTTTCTTGGGCCACTTATTAATAAAAATGGCACATTCAGGCAGGAAAAATGGAGCTTAGCTTGAGACCAATGGAGTGCTGGGCATAAAGTCTGAAAATGGAGTTTAAGGTGTGTGGCCTCCTGGTTATGAGAATCCCCCCAGAAGAAAGCAGGTTTGGGCTAGTATGGCAAGTGACCATATGGGCTAATGGCCCCATTGGAGCAACGAGTCAACCTCACAAAATGAAGACGATTTTATCATTATCTACTATATACTAAGCACCTTGCTGAGCACTGGTGAGATAAAGCAGAATATGCTAAAGGACCAGCAGTTACCCTGCAGGGGAAGGGATAGACATACACACACAATTATAATACAATTTTGCAAATGCTAACATACAAATCTGTCAAAAAATCTTCAGAGGGTGCCATTAGAATTTATATCATGGGGGCACCCGGGGGGCTTAATCTGTTAAGCATCTGACTGCAGCTCAGGTAATGGTTTTGTGGTTCATGGGTTCAAGCCCTGTGTTGGGCTCTGTGGTAACAGCTGAGACCCTGGAATGTGCTTCAGATTCTGTGTCTCCTCTATCTCTGGCCCTTCCCACTTTGGTGCTCTTTTCTCTTTCTCAAAAAAAAAAAAACCTTAAAAAATAAAGAATTTATATCATGGGTCATACATTCAATTTACATATATTTTCTTCTATATCATTTTATTAATGAGAAAAGCAATGCCTTTAAAGAAAAATAGTTAAAATATCTGACTAACAATGCATGTGGTGTTTAATTTTAGGTGTCCAGATCTTTCTACGTGGGGACCAAGACAACCTTAACAGTCGCCTCAACTTGACAAAACTTTACCTCGCTTTTTTCCTGACTCCAGGTCCTGACTTCCCTTTTCTTAGAGCATTTACTTTAGAAAACCTGTCATTGTGAATCCTTTCTCTGTCCCTCTGAGATACAGATGTTTTTAAAAACCTCTTGCTACTTACAAAAGCCAGGAATGTCTTTCTCAAAGACCTGGGAGCCATCCTTTAACTAAAATCAAGGAAGAGAACACCCCTATCTTCTATTGTAGGTAGGACCCTACCAAGAGAGGAGAAAGTTTACTTTTCCTTGGGGTAAAGCTACTTAGGAAATACAAATCCTCACCTCAAATCCTAAAAACTCTGCCCCTTTTGTCTCAGAGAACATGAGTGTCCACACTTAGTCTGTGCTTTCTCCTCCATCAATTTCTGTTTGCTCATCTTGTCCAATTCCACTTTTTAACAGTGGCCAATACACTTTGCCAATGTTTCTTTCTGAATTCCTTAAATTTTACCATATTTAATTTGTCAATCCTTTGGATCATGTCCTATGTGATCCTATTTCCTCTTTTATTGGATAAAGAATTTCTCTCTACTGAAAAAGATCCATCTTTCCATGTGTGCTCTGAATTCTACCCCTCGCTTTTTAAAGAACTTGGCTAATTAGTCCTTCATCCTCTTTCCGGCAACACTGGTGCTACTCTATTGACTAGAATTTTACAAACAGCCTATAAATGTGCTTTAGTATCTTCTGTTTTTAAATGAAGCCCTGTCTTGATTCCTCCTATTGTTTTCTTGTTTCACTATTCACAGAACAAACTTCTCAAGAATCGTCTACACAGTGATTCCGTTTATTGACCCCTCATTCACTCCTCAAGCCCACTTGCAACTGGCTTGTGCCATTTGTCCACAGAAACTGCTGTTGTCAAGATCGTCAGTGACCTCCCTCATGTAAAATGCAATGGAAACTTATCGATAGCTTTTGACATAGTTGGGAAAATTTTCCATTCAAAGATGGAAGGTTCTTCTCTAATTTAAATTCTACCTTAAAGATCACATTCATTGCCATGCCTTCAAATACTATTTCATATCTGTAATCCCACACTCTCTTTTGGACTCACTATCAATATAATCTCTTATTAACCAAAGGGTTCTAGTTGGATGTATTACCAATATCTTAAATGTAAGAGATCCAGAATCAAACATTTTATCACTACCTTTAATCCTTTCTTCAAATATTTTTCTCTCAAGTCTATTCTTTTCCAAAAATGACAAGACCATTTCCATAGTTTCTCAAGCTAGGAGCTTGGGGTTCATTCTCAATTATTCTCACATAATCCTCATGCTCAATCCAATTCACAATACCTATTAATTAATACCTTCAAAGTATATTCAACTGAGTCTACTTCTGTCCATATCTACTACTGAATTCTAGTGTAAGCCATCATTTATCACCCATAGTTCGCCATTGCCAACTTCTAATCATTAATTTCCACAATAGTGATCACACTGATGTTTTTTAAATAAATTTGATCATTTTATTTCTCTGCTTGAAATTTTTCAATGGCTCTCCCTTGTATTTAGAATAGATCATGCACTCCGAGAGAGGCCTACACATTGCTCCCCACAACCATTAGAGTAAAAACTCATTTTCCAATCTCATTTTTCACTTTTTTTCCCATTTCCCTGTGATCAACATGTGTCAGCTGTACAGTTCTCTGCTCGTTCAGTTTCTATACTCACCCCAGAACCTTCACACATGCTCTTACTCGGACCCTTCTCCTCACCCCCCTCTTCAGTGCATCATTAGAAGCTAGACATCTCTCTAAATGGTTGTCTCTCTCACTTATATCTAAACTAGTTCTCCCTATACTTACCCTCATAGAAAACTGTTCATTTTCTTTATATCATATGCCATGATTTGTGATTATTCTCTTTCTGTTTGTTTTGTTTGCTGCCTGTCTAGCTCACAAACCTATATGTCCATGAGGTTCGGGACTGTGTCTGTCTTGTTAAATAGTATATTCCTATTGTGCTGCCCAACACCTTGATGAGACTTAAAACATTTATTGGCTGAATAATACTTCTGTCAGAAACCCTTTCTGGCTCTGTTGTGAGGGTGAATTCTGCATATACATGTGTGACTGACATGGACTCAGATGAAGAGGATACAACCATTGGTTCAGAATGTTCTTGCTAGCTTTTTGATTTTTAAAATTAGGAGTAACTGTAAGGCAAGGATTGCCTTTTTAAAAAAAGGCTCTTCCAGTGCTCTTTAAAAATTGTGCCTAACCAAGTTCTATTAAGAGTATTTTAGGGGCACCTGGGTGGCTCAGTGCGTTAAGCATCTGACTTCGGCTCAGGTCATGATATCACGGTTTGTGGGTTCGAGCCCCCTGTCAGGCTCTGTGCTGACAGCTAGCTCAGAGCCTGGAGCCTGCTTCAGATTCTGTCTTCCTCTCTCTCTGACCCTCCCCTGCTTATGCTATCTTTCTCTCTCTCTAAAAAATATATTTAAAAATAAAAATTTTAAAAAAGAGAATTTTGTAAAATTACCCAGACTGAATACAAGCAAGCAAGGATTGAGCTGAACTTGGCTGTTGTTCTGCAGTGATACTATCTTTACTGTCTACCTCAGATCACCCGGGATGCACATTCACAGCCACAGCTATTCAGTGCTGCTCTGTGGCCCTACTGAGATTGTAAACAATAAAGAGACCGGAATCATAGCTTCCCCTGAAAGGAACAGAAAACTTGAAATTCACTCAGTCAGCACAACTCTTGGAAATTGTTCCCCTGGAGAAAGCAGACGCTGAGGAACACAAATTAGTTATTAGAAGAAATTTACCATAAAACACATGTATGCATGTGTTTACATACAGTTAAATGTCCAAACAAACATAAACCTCCTAAATACTTGTTAGTTCTGCAATAAATTTTATTAAGTGCTCAACATTGTGATATTCTATGATTGAGCTATCAGCTTCAGGAAAATTATTATTATTATTATTATTATTATTATTATTATTATTATTTCTAAGATTGGTTGTTCTTTTATCTCTCATGTGCCTGGAACAGAGTGGTTTTCTATGATTGCTCAGAGGAATGAAACGGCTCTGAGCAACAATAATTAAAACATTAGGGTCAGAAAAATCAAGTATTATTATTTTGTCTTGATTGTTTATTCCCATTTTTTATTGTATGGCTTGGTGAACATACATGATCTGATGGTGAGAAATTTGTATGCAATTGGTTTTATGTTTGCTTCTCAAAATAAGTATAACCTTTAGATTAGTTTTCAATCCTCAGCTGGTCTGCAATAAATTCTATAAACTCAGAATAAATAAATGTCCTATTTTGCTTAAAGCTTTTCTTAAAGTCTAGGTCTGAGTTAGGTGTTAATTTCTCTGCATCTCATAGTGATTTAGATATGTGTACTTTATTGTTATGTTTAGTCCTTCATTTGTTTTACAAGACCAAAAGCACCAAAAACAACTTTTATTTGTTGGTTTTTGGTGCATAAAACAGATGTTAAATGAAACTTTAAATTTTAATGATGTTGAATAATATTTCCACAAAGATTTTTACTGTTAAAAATTCATTGTATGCAATAATATATACATTACTAATTGCAGTATATTAATATATAAGGTTAAGAAACCAAAACTGGGAAAATTTCTAATCATGTAAAGGAATGATTTATATCAAAATCAACAGTTTAGAAAATTTTGAAACATAAGCAATGAAATATAAAGTAATAAATACATAATAAATACACACATTATATATTATACTGGTAACCAGACTGGTAATTTTTTTATAATAGAAATAAATGCCAGGGAAAATATAGAGAAAGCTATTACTACATTCTGCTGATAGAAATATGGATTTTTAAAACCATTTTAAAAAGTAATTGAGAATTCTATAATAAAAATTCATCAGTGATAAGCACAAAGATTATTGTTCAAAGATACTCATAGTTTTCACTGTAGTAAATCCTACTTAATGGGGGGAAAAACTTGAATAGCCAAAATAAGCCTTCAGATGCTCTAAAGTAGAGTTTGCATCATTTTAGTATTATGTTTTCAAATCATTTTAATGACAGAAAATACTCATAAGTTAAAGTTATGTTAGTAGGAACCATATACAAGTGTGTGTGTGTGTGTGTGTGCGCGCGTGCATGTGTATTGCTACAGTGTTTTTAAAAAATTATTTCTAAAAAATAAAATGTAGTTCAAAGTTGCAGAATGATTTTTTTTCATTTATCACTGCTCCACTAGAGCAATTTTTAAATGGAAGTAAAGGAAATAAAATATAAATTCAAAAGACAAAGGAAACAAGAGAAGGAATTATATACGAAAAATATAGGAAGATAGAGAGGAGTTGGTTAAAATTGAACTCTTGGCAAAATGACAGACAAATTGCTCAGAGGGACCTCTCTGTAATGAAACAATTAGGCCCTTGATATGATACAATATATTTCAATGGATTGCTGAATTTCTTCAAGGAAAACTATTTACCCTTCTTGAGAAAACAAACAAAATAAAAAGAGCACACACACATACACACCCAAATCAGTGATCTGGGGCTGACGTTGGGAGCAATGGGTAGACTGGAAAGCAAGGTTCTATGAGGTAGGAAGCTGCTATTAACACTAGCCGGTGGGCCTTGGGTAATGGTGAAATCATTGAACAAATATTTTGATCTCATACTGAAGAGCTGTTTATTTGGGGAACTGTCCAGTGATCCCAGAATAGTGGCATTCCCTAGTTCCTGTCAGAAGCAAAAACAAAAACAGAAAACAAAACAAAAAAAACCCTCAATTTAAGATTAAGATTTCTGGGACACCTGGCTGACTCAGTCAGTGGCACATGTGACACTTGATCTTGGGGTAGTGAGTTTGAGACCCACATTGGGTGTAGAAATCACTTAAAAAACTAAATAAATTTTTAAAAATATTTTTTATAGATCAGATCATCCAAGAAATTCATAATTAAAAACTGCCAACCACATGACAAGAGAAGCCACTGCAAGTAGACTCAGAAGAGAAATATTAAATAACAGATTTACTCTCACACACTACAGATATTGAAGTTTACAGCTATAGGATATAAAACAAAAAGCAAGACGTGTTCAAATAAAAGATGGAGTCACAAAGATTAGAAGAAAATCAGGAAGTTCAAAGATGACTAAATGAATCTCTAGAAATGCAAAACACTAAAGAATAGGTTAAAAAGTATTTAATTCAGTCAAAGAGGGAATTCATGATCAGAAGACATACTTAACCAGAATTTGTGATTTAGAGAAATAAAATTCTTAGAAACACTGAAGAGAAAGTAAAACATAAAAAAATCCAATAAGTAGGTCTAACAGGCCTTTAACTAGAACAGACAGAATAGTTTTCAGTTCTGACTGAATGGACTAAGCCCGCTATAGCCTGTGTTTCCCACTAATCATAATGAAAAACTCCGGATAAACTACAAAAAGTCAGTACGTGAAGACACTGAAAAATAAACAAAATCAGGCAGATTGGAAAGGGAAATCCAAACTCAGAGAAGCAATCCACATGGACATGTCTCCTCCATTTTTTATTTCTAATTTTCTCATGGCTCTGCCTGAAGGTGGGCACAGACACAGAACTTAAAACACTATAAATTTATCATCTCACAGTTGTGTAAAACAAATTCTGGAACCAGATGGCAGGATCCTCTGCTCCGGTTTTCACTGGACCAAAATCAACGTGCTAGCCAGTGGGGGCTTTTATCTTGAGGCTCTGGAGTAGAATCCTCCTGTGCTTTATTTCAGACTTCCTCTTCTGCTGTTAAGGTTGATGTGATTTCATGGGCCTATCTAAATAATTCAAAATAGCGTGCCCATTTAAGGTCAAGTAATTAGTAACCTTAATTACATCTCACAGTTTCCAGGGATTAGAGCGCGGGAGCTTTGGGAAGCCATTTTAGAATTCAGTTTATCACACTTTCACAGAACTATTAAAAGATAATTCTTCTTCTATTCTCTGAATTTGTATAAGGTTATAATTAGCTATTCTTAAATATTTGATATAGCTCACCTGTAATATACTCCTGCTCCCATGTTTGCTTAGTGGAAAGGCTTTAAACTATTAAGTTTCGTTAAAGTTAATAGATTAAGTAATTCAAAATTCCTATTTCTTTTTGAATAATTTTGGGAACTTATATTTTTCCATGTACGCATTTCTTCTAACTTCTAATTATTTTGCACAAATATTTTATTATATTATTGAATTATCTTTCAATATCTGTTATTATATTATTCATTAGTAGTATATTATTCCATTTATTCATTATTAACACATTAGATGATTTAAGATATTTATCTTTTCCTCATCCATTTTGAGATACTTTTCAATTTTATTAATCATTTTGAAGTATCACCTATTAGCTTTTTTTTTTAAGGTTTATTTATTTTTGAGAGACTGAGCTGGGGAGAAGAGAGGGAGACATCAAATCCGAGCAGGCTCCTGGCTCCAAGCTGTCAGCACAGAGCCCAATGCTGGGCTGAAACTCATGAATCCCAAGATCATGACCTGAGCTGAAGTAGGAAGCTCAACCAACTGAGCCACCCAGGGGCCCCTCCTATTAGCATTTATACTTATTTTAATCTTCTTTTCAGAATTAGTACTATATTTATCTTTATTATTTCCGTCTTTCTATTTCTTTTTGGGCTTATTCTGCTGTTCTTTTTCTAACTTCTAAAGTTTCATTTCAGATTAAAATTTTTTTAGTCACTTTTAAAAATATAATATACCCTTAATGTATATTTTCCAGCTTTTGAAAGGATAGGTAGCTATCAGATAACGGTTAAATGTGTTGTTTAAATATTTCTATTTTTGCTGGCATTTGTAAAAATAGATTTAGTCTTCTGTTTCTTAAATGTTCATTAAAGTCTTCTGCTATTATTAGGAGTATCTTAATTTTTCCTTATAGTACTTTTAACTTATGTATTTTGAAACCATCTTATCATACATAAAATATGACAGTTTTCTTCTCAGTTAAAACTTCTAGTAATAATTGCTACCCTTCCTCTTGCCATCTCTCATAATAATTTATGCCTCAGAATTACTCTGTCTAATAAAATTGAAACCAAAGACTTTTCTGGAGCATGTTCTTTTTTATATAATTTTATTTTCAACATTTTTCCTTTTGTCTTAATCATGCCTATGCCATATATCCTTGGATATTTTTCTTAAAATTCAGTATATAATTTTTTGCTATTAACTGGAGTTTAGTACATTTATGCTAGATCATAACTACTCATGTAATTTACCTCTTATCTAACATGTGCGTTTATATTTCTTTTTCCTGTTTTCTTCTATTTTCTATTTTTCTACTTTTTTAAGTTAATCACATTTTTAAATCCATTTATTTATTTTAATACTGTAAAAACTATGAAATCTATTTTTGTTCTTCAAGTGATTACTCCACAAATTTTAGCATGAATATTTAACTGAGCAAAGACTTAAATTAATCAATATTTTTACCCTCATGGATTTGCTCTTTGATCTTCAATTTCCAGCTATGAAAGAATTTACAAGGGATTATTTGAAATTTTTGGCAATTTTTGCTGGGAAAGGTTTTTATAATTTTCTGGAAGTAGTAGCCCTCAAAGGCAGTAATATTTACTGTGAAAGATACCCTCATTCAAAACTTCTTATAATATAACTTGTTAAGACAGACATTTTAACAAAAAATAAAGAAGGATTGTGAACCGGGTAATATATTTGAAAACTGAATAAAATGGAAAAATACTAGAAAGATATAAAATGCCAAAACTTTCCCAAGAAGAAATAGATACCATGATTAGATTTAAAAAAAAAAGAAGAAAAAACAGAATCCTTTATACATAAATTCTACCAAAGTTTTAAGAAATAACTAGTTACATGTTATATAACCCATTTCAGAAAAAAATTATTTCTACTATCAAATTCCTATTTTATATTAATTTCTTTTTTTAGTCACTTAACTTTAGGTCAGTGCCTTATATTTGGAGATTTTTTAGATCAATCTGAAAGTCTTTATTTATTTTCTAATTTTTTAATATTTTATTTATTATTTTTGAGATAGAGAGAAAGTGACACAGCGTGAGCAGGAGGGGCAGTGAGAGAGGGAGACACAGAATCCCAAGTTGAGTTGTCAACACAAAGCCTGATCAGAGCTCTAACTCATGAATTCTGAGATCGTGACCTGAGTCTAAGTCAGACACTTAACAGACTGAGCCACTCAGGTGCCCCTGAACGTCTTTGCCCTTTATAAGTATAGATTATAAGGTTGTAATTTAAAAAAACACATGCACAGTTGTTAATGCTCCTATTTCTTCCAGCTTTGGAACAGATTATTTCACAAAATTAAGGATATTTCAGATATTTATCCACCCTCTAACAGATATTCCCGGACCCGTGCTCATATTTTATAATTGTTAGAAAAGGGGAATGTGCTCAATGAATGTTCTCAACAAAGTTATTGCTGTAACTAATTTATCACCTTCTTTCACAAAGATAATCTGATTAAAGTTATTTATAGCACTGTTGTGATTTTGTACAGTAAACATTGGTACATTCTGAAATAATGGGTACCCGGGTGTGGATGCTCATCTTTGTGGTCCTGGTCAGTTACATGTGGAAGCTAATCCAGAAGTGGGTTTTGAGGGAAAACTTGGTTTCAATCTTAATGTCATAATCGCTGGGTAAAAATAAATTTGAAGTTTACCTTTTCTCCTCATTCTTTGGGACAGTTTAAGTGGCATTTCTGTTTTCTAAAGGATCAATATGATTTACCTAGCTAGTCCATTCTGGGACATAATTTCCCATCATATGTGATTGATTCAATAACCCCTGGTCTACTTAAAGATTCTAACATCTTAGGGTTGAATTTGGGTCACTTATGTTTTCTGGAAAAATTACCAATACCACCTAGATTGCAACTGTTATGTACAATTTTTGTAGAATTATAAAAGTATTGTCATAATATTTTGAATATTTTATAAATAGGTGGTTATTTCCTTATAATTTCTTTTAAGTTAACACACTTTATGTTTTGAACAGTTTTAGGTGAACAGAAAAATTACACGTATACAGAATTTCCAAATATCCTTCCCCCAAACAAATTCCCTATTAACATCTTGAAATAATGTGCTACATTTGTTAGAGCTAATGAACCAATATTAATACATTATTATTAACCAAATTTCATAGTTTACATTAGGGTTCACACTTGGTGTTGTACATTCTACTGGGTTTTGACAAATATACAGGTCTCTGTATGTGATTTCTTCTTTTTTATTATCATGTTAGCTAAAGGTCAATTTATTTTATGAGTTTACATAATAAACTGCTTTTTTATTTTGTTAGTCCTACCACTCTTCTGTTTTCTTATTCTTCATTTGTGTTTGTTGCTGTTAAATTTTTCTAACACCTGTCCTTACAATATTTTTTGCCTCCTTGAATATTCAATTATTTTTATCTTTGTTAGTAATGGAGCCACTAGGTCTATGTATTTTCTTTTGAGCTCTTTTTAACTATATGCCATGAGTTCTGATATATAGTATGTTCCATATAGGATTTTTTTGTTTATTATGCCATTTGTTTCTATTTTTATTTTAATTTCTAGTTTTAGTTCACTGTAACCATAAATTGACCAAATATTATCTCAATTTTTTGATTAGTTGAAATTTTATTTGTGAATTATAATGTGGTCGGTCTTTGTAAATATGCCTGCACACCTGAAGAAAATGCAAATTATTACTTTTCAATGTATAAACATTGGTTTTGTTATTCGATTCATTGTGGAAGTCATCTCATAATTATTCTTTTATTGCGATGATTGATATACCTGCTCTTAGGCCTGTTTTCATATTTTTGTTAGAATGCTTCTTTTATCTTTCTTCAACATTTTTATCACCAATATTTGCCTTTGCATTTTTGTTCCATTTCTATACTTAAATTAATTCAATTATTATTCAATTCTTACCATGTTTCCATTACCATGGTTTTCCCCCTTCTTTTGTTTTGACTGGAATTGATTATTACTTATTATTGCCAAAAAGGGCTATATTTATGGATGCTGTATTTCCTGAATTGTTTTGCACTTGAAATTGCGAACAGAAGTAGAAAGGTAGATGTAGGACATGCTAAATTGGCTAAAGCACAATATTTCATTTATCATCTTTACCCTTGTGCCTGGAGATGCCTACAACTGCTCTGAGTTCATGTCTACATAAAATTATAATGTCGAGAGGAATATGAACAGCTCTCTTTTTTTTCAGCAGCAGCCTCTCACGAGAAAGATAACATTTCCCCATCCTTATCAAACTCTTTGCATGTCATTGATTCAAATTGTGTTGCATGCCCATGGCTGAACCAATCAGTATTGCTAGAAGAAGAGCACGTAATAATTGCATAGAACAGATGTACTGAATACAGGCAATAACACTGACTTTCAATGATATGGGAGCCGCATGGGGAAGGATGGCTACTAAGATATACAAGATACAATTTGGAAATAGGGAAATGGATGCTGGTTAGGGAGCCAGCAATACCTACATGGTAGTTTCTTTTTGATTATTACTATGCTTTGAAGGTTAGTGTTCATTCTGCACCAGCTCTTAATCGAAGCTTGGAGATGGGCCAAGAGACTATGCAGACTAAGAAGGCAGCTTGGATTTAGATATAGTATTCTGGGCATTTTCTCACTACCTTTGCTAATAGTTCTGTCCATGGGAAAGTATCTTTTTTTTCTTAGAGTTCTGTGTCATCTTGCTTTGGGGTGAGCAGGTACTTAGTGGTCTGGTGTGTGATGTGACTGTATGTGCTTGTATGTTTGTTTTAGCATTTATTCCCACCCATGTGGCTGCAGAGTGGTTGCCACCCACATCCTGGTCCTCTGCTCTGCCATGCTGCCACTCCAACCATTGAAAAGATGCTGCATCTTTAATCTTTTGGTTCATCTTCACATTCTTTCCCAGGCTACCATCTTGAATTTGGCTCAGGTACACTCCTAAGCTGCATGTCCTATATGTCCTATGACCTTGCACTCTAGAGTAAGTGACTGCAAGTTTGGTAATTTAGTTACATTCAGAGTGTGGGATGGGTCTATTATACTGCAATTTTCCAATTTTTTTCAATGTGCATATTAGTTTCTAGGAAACTCAGTATTTAATATTAAGTCCAATTTAAATGATGGAAGTATCTTAACTAAATGATGGTTCCCCTGTATTTCCGTTAATGCCAAGGTAATGCTTCTAAACTGCACCAAGCCATCTAAAATCATGCATTAGGAGCCTGACTGTTGAATGAAGAATGGTACACATAGGTGACTAGGCTTCCAACCTCTTCTCATTTTACTTAAGATCCCCAAATTGCAGAAAGATTATTAAGAATATTTTCTGTGAGATACCTTATATCCATTTCCTCTAAATTCAAAATCCTGAGACAGCTCATAAAAATATATTTTATACTATAACGCAAGTTTTTTTTTAATGTAAAAATTCAAGATTTTTCCAGAACTGAAATCAACTAATTTGGAGAGTAAAACATTTCTTTGTGAAAATAGCTTAATGCAACTTAAAAATGAATTTAAAAATGAAGTATTTTTAAAAAGTAAGTTATAAGTATATGAAAAGAGTTGTCCAACTAAGGAAAGAATAATTTTATAATGCTTGGATTAGTTTTCTTAAAGTATTATTTCACTTAAATGTTTAATTCTGCAATAGTTTTTAGGTATTTGAGGTGTTTAAGCAATGAACAAAGCAGGTCATCACAATGTTATTCTACTTAGAAGGTGCATTCGTCTAACCTCACATAATTTTTCTAGAGAGGCATATATAAAGCAAAGATGTATTACTGAACATTGTTAGTTTGATGATTTGTATCAACATGCCATAAATGGCTAAATAATAACTAATGCCTAGCTGAAAAACTGAATTTAAAAAAAGACCAAAGATTTTGGTAAATGCAAAATTTAAAAAAATCACCAAATCCTCAAGGTGGCACTTTATTCTAGAATTTGGTATAAGCTAAATTTAACTACTTATTCAGAAATGTTTCACGTATTAACTGAAGCTTTTTAAGGAACTTAGACTGCAGTGCTTTATCTATAAAGGCTAAATAATGATTAGTTTAATGCCCAGGGTATAAACAGTGAGGTACGCTTCTAATTGCAGGATATCAACAAGTTATTCTCACCTTTCTAGATTTTTAAATTCATATTTTATTTGTAATTTTATGAAAAGAGTGTGAGTGTGTGCATATCTTCAGGCACATTGTTTTCTAAGGGAATATGAACAGAAGCAGATTATGTGCCATAGCCTATTATATAAGTTTATAAGCTTGAAAAGATCATAATCATATAATTTTTGTGATATTTTTTGGTGTTTCATTACAGCAACTTTCCTCACAAATGAGATAAGACCAACATTCTAATTTTCTAAAAGAACTGCTAAACCTATGGATCCAAAAGTGAACACTCAAGTCCACTATTAGACTGATGATCACACTTTTCTGTATTAGAGTTTTATGAAAACAGAGTTTATTTTAGAAAAAAACTTCTTTCATTCTAGAGAACAAAAAGGAAGGGTTTTCAAAGGAAATCCAACCTAGACTGAATAATGTTTATGTAGTATTGCTTCATGGATAGTAACAAAACACACTTCTCTGTTTTTCCATCCTCTCTCTAGACAATCATCCAGAACCTGATGTTTTCTTTCATAACCACAGACCTGCAGAACCCTAGGTGTTCTTGAACACTAAGTCACGGTGTTATGTTTTCATCCAAAACCCAAAGCCAGCATCCTAAAATCTCCTTTGCTATCTCCCACATACTCTCGTTCCAAATGCCTCCCCCAAGTTTCCCAAGATGGCACTGGCTGGCCTCACTTTTAAACTTCTCTACATTGCATGAAATTGTGTTAGGCATTTTCTCTCCTTTTCTAAAATGTCTTGGAGATATGTTCCCTTGAAGTCACCAACTAAACACATTCTATGAACTATGGTAAATTTTACTTCCACAACAAGAAATTTCTAGTTATGTTAATAACCATCATACACAGAATGCTCTCCCCCAACAATTTCCCCTCTATACTTGGTGAGTCCATGTTTATCCTGCAAAATCCAGCTCAAATATTACCTCCTGTATTTGCAACTAAAGATACTGGTAGTGTTTTTTCTATATCATAACATTTGTTCATAATTCATTGTATTTGTTACAAATTTATGAAGTTTTTTTTCACATTTCAATTTTACTTACATAAAGCATACACATTACCTTAAAAAAATCAAACACTGCTCAAAAAAATCATTCATAATTACATCCTTGCTGATGCAGTTTTATAGAGTAAGTCCTATGTATAGGAACTATCTCATTAGAAAATCAATTTCTTACCAACACAGACAGAAACAAAACAAACTCTACTGAGTCCTCTCATTAAGTTACTTAAGGCATTTTATCCACTATGTTGGATATAGTGACATAAAGTAATAATCTTCTATATTTATGTTCTGTAAGTACGTTATACAATGTCTACCAGATAATAGTTGCATAATACATGTGAAATATTGTTCTAAATTACAGGGTTTTTTAAAAGTTTTAATACAGTTGGTATATTAAAGTTTGAAAAAACAAACCATACTATAATTAGCTAGTCTCCGTGTGGGGTCAATTATTTAGATAGAAGCATCCAGCATCATTATTATTATTATGGCCTTAAAAGATAATATGACATGCTAGGAAACTGAAGATACTATTGTCTGGTGGTAAATATCATTAAATAACCTCAAGTGTTTAGAAAAACTCAGTTGGATTTTGTAAATAATAATTCAGTAGTCAATGTTTGGGCACTGTTTTAAGACCTATTATGTCTAAAAAATATGAATAGATATTTAGTTTCAACAAGAAATAAACTTAGAGAAAAACAAGATCTTTGTGCAAAATTTATTTTGTCATTTTAAAGCTGCCAAGAGGAAGGCAAAATGATTTGTCTCCTCTAAACAATGCCAATTACTGCTTTGCAAACAGAAATGGCAAAATACTCAGGAAACAATTGGAGCTGGATTAATTGCTGGACAACTGCCATCCCTGCTTTATAATCTTTATTCTTTCAGCCATTGTGACTGAATGCTTATTCCTCAAATAGTTTCTGATCATCCATCCCTGTGAAAGTGCAATAGGTTACTGAGTTTCAAAGCTTTCAGTTCTATGACTTTGTTAGGAGTTAGTCTGGCATGAATTTTCACAGAACACTTAGGAATATTTTAACAGGAGAGCTCACTAGAATTGATGATCATTATTAAATTTCAGACAAACATGCACCTCAGTGGACAAGGCAGGATGTGTGGAAAGAGATTAAGATGCGGAGGTCAGAAGCTGGGCTTTTTAGTGTAGGCTTCACTGAAGCATGCTGGTTCCCAAAACAGCATCCATTTATTTGTCTTCCCATCCTGGGCTCTGAGAATGGGCTTGATTGGTTAAAGGGTCTTATATCCATGACCACTGACTGGCTGGGGAAACCGGGTTAATGAAAGTATACATGGCATTCTTTGAGGACATATGATACAATTTGGCTTAAGGAGATACAAGAAATGGTTAGGGAGGCTTCTGAGAAAAGATTTTCTTTCTCTTAAATGAGAATTGCCAGAAGAGGAAACATCTTCCTTTTTCTCTACCCATTGTATACTCACTTGAGGCTCTGATCTCAGCAATTTAAGAATGAATCTGTGTCTATGTATATGAGTAGACAGAGTTCCATACTGATCATGCTACTGTGAAACAGATTTTCCTGATGCTTTCCTTTGAATGTAAGTAAGCATATTGCATTTTATTTACCTCATATTTAATTTCTTTTAATAAAAACATTTAGAGGCATATGAGGATTATAATTTAATCCAAATCCTCAAGTTATCCTTTTATTTTAGTGAATAACTACAATTTTTCTCACACAAGACCTTTAAGACAATATTGTACTTCTTTATATATTGATATCATTGAATAAATAAAAATTGTCTTGTTATGTGGTGGTAGTATTTATATTGTGTTATCTTTTTTCTATTTTATGGCCAATGATATCCATATGTAGGAATCATAATGACCCAGAGAATGATATGCACACATAATCTTGAAATAGATACATTTATTAATACAACATTCTTGATATTTGCACCCAAAAGCTTTGGAAAGCCTGGGTTAAATACTGTTCAGTGCAAATTTAGGTTTCCCACAAGTCTAAGAACAAGTTCAAGACAGAAAAACATTTTCATTTCAATAAGCATTTTAGTGAGTTATCTACTATGGGCTAGATATTGTCTCAAAGCCGAAGAAAGGGATATGAACAGGACAAAAATATTCTTAGCGATTAAGAATAACATGTTCTAACTTATGTATGCATGCATATATATACTGAAATAAGCAATGAATGTACAGATTAACCCAACAAACCCAGATTCTAGTAAATTCTATGAAAAAAATAAATGGGGTAATGGGTTAGACTAATGAGTAGAGCGAGAATAGGTTGAGATGGAATAGTCAGGAAGGCTCCTCTGATGGAGAGGGAGCACATATGTGAATAGCCACGGGAAGAGGAAGTTTCTGCAGAGACAAGAAAGTAAAATGAACCATGAAATGAGTAAGAGCTTAGCATTGTCAAGGAACAATAGATATTGTAAAAAGAGATGGTATGAAATGAAGTTGAGTTAGGGAAGGGTGAGATATTTGGTTTTCACTGCAATGATAAGCCATTTGGAGGTGTAAAATGGAAGAAAATGAGATTTATATATTTTTAAAATAGTTAATCTTGCTATATTATGGAAAAGGGATGGAGGAAGCAGGAGACAATACAGGAGAGCCACTGTGGAGGCTATCACAAAGTCCAACTACAAGATGATGATAGATTTGTATGTTGGACCTGGTGCAACCACTCTGAAAAACAGTATGGAGGAGGCTCAAGAAGTTAAAAATAGAACCACCCTACAACCCAGCAATTTCACTACCAAATATTTACACAAAGTATGCAAAAATACTAATTTGAATGGATACATGCACCCGATGTTTATAGCAGCATTATCTACAATAGCCAAACTATGGAAAGAGCCCAAATGTCTGTTGACTGATGAGTGGATAAAGAAGATAAAAAAGCTGAAAAGTTGTGGTGTATAATATATATATGTACATATATATATAGTGATGTATAATACACACACACACACACACACACAATGGCATATATATTACTCAGCCATTAAAAAGAATGAAACCTTGCCATTTGCAATGACATGGGTGGTGTGTTATCCTAAGTGAAGTAAGTCCACAGAGAAAGACAAATACCATATGAGTTCATCCATATGTGGAATTTAAGAAACAAAACAGATGAACATAGGAGAAGGGAAAACAAGAGAGGAGGGGGGCAAACCATAAACAGACTCTTAACTATAGAGAACATACTGAAGGTTGCTGGAGGGGAGGTGGTCAGGGGAATGGGCTACATGGGTGATGGGCATTAAGGAGGGCACTTGTTATGATGAGCACTGGGTGTTATATGTAAGTGATGAATCACTAAATTCTACTACTGAAACTAATATTACAATACATGTTAACTAACTAGAATTTAAATAAAAACTTGAGGGGCACCTGGGTGGTTCAGTCCATTGAGCGTTTGACTCAATTTTGGCTTAGCATGATCTCCTGGTTTGTGAGATCGAGCCCCATGTCTGAGCTGTAAGCACAAAGTTAGCTTGGAACTCTCTATCTCTCCCCCTGTCTCTCTGCCCCTCCCCTGTACTCTCTCTCCCTCAAAAATAAATAAACTTTAAAAAATTAATAAATAAAAACTTAAAGACTGAAAAAAAGATATTTGCATGCTAGCATAAGAGAAGGATGGTAGTGATGGAGCTAAGATATACTTTGAAATTAAAACTTCAGGACTTGCTTATCAACTGGAGTATAAAAGAAAGGAAAAAATTAAG
This sequence comes from Suricata suricatta, assembly GCF_006229205.1. Classification (NCBI taxonomy): domain Eukaryota; kingdom Metazoa; phylum Chordata; class Mammalia; order Carnivora; family Herpestidae; genus Suricata; species Suricata suricatta. The sequence goes on along the minus strand of NC_043701.1, from coordinate 67,466,281 downwards.
TTTGGGGATAAGAGAGGTACATAAAAATGACATTTGCTATACTTAAGATATCTAACTTTAGAAAAACTAAAAAAAAAAGGAGGATTTTTTTCTGAGATGACGTTACATTTAGATATCAACTAAGAGAGTATTGCTTTCTTCATGATGTTGAATTCTCTTCTTCAGGAACAAGCTGTGTCTTTCCTTGTTGAAGTCTATCTTTGGCCTTTGCACAAATGTTTTGACTTATCCTTACTTAGATTTTTATATTTTGTTACATTTCATCACAAGTATTTTTAAAAACTGAGCTAGGTTCTCCTTTCTCAACACATCTTCTAACTGATTTTCAATCACGTATAACTACTTTGATATGTTTTACATTTCACTAGCTTAGTAAATAATTTAATTGTTTTTATAATAGAGTAAAACCTTGGATTGTGAGTAACTTATTCTTGTGAGTGCTAAGCAAGATGAGCAAACATTTCTAATAAATTTTTACTTGATAAATGAGCGATGTCTTGCAATACAAGTGGTACATGACACCGAATGCCACTTGAACACAACTGAGAGAATGGTCCTTGAAATTCACTTTAATATTCAAGTGCTTTGGATTCCAAGCATGTTTCTGAAAACAATTATGCTCACAAACCAAGGTTTTATTGTATTTCTTCAGGAGGTTTTGTAAGCATGATCAAATCATCTGCAAATATTTTAAGTTCTTCCTTTCATATTATGTCTCTACTCATATTTCTAATTTTGTCAACTGATAAGCTAATGCTACTAATGCTATTAATACAATGTTTTGGTCTTGTTTCTGATGTGGTCTGCCTTCAAGACTGCCTCCATTGTTTTACTGTTACCTAAGATTCTGACTTGCAGACTGAGAAATAGTGATTTTATCATGTTTAGTGTATGTGACAGATTTATTGACAGATTTTATCAAGAATAAAGAATCATTTTTATTCATAACATGCATTTTCAGCATTTCTGGAGATACTTTCAGGATACTTGTTCTTAGATGAGTATTATTAGTTTTGCATATTTATTTGGACATTTTTTCCACATCAGTTTTCACTAGTGAAAAGATTTTGATTTCTTTATTTGCTCAACTTTTATCAGGTTTTGGTATTTACCTTACAAATATTTTGGAAATTTGTTGTTGTTGTTGTTTTGTTTTGCTTTGTTGCTGTGGTTTGGAACAATTTACAATAGTATTGGGATTATCAGGTCTTTAAAAGTTGGGGAAATTTCATTATGAGTCCATAATAATCTACTACTTCTTGTGCAATAGATCTTTGACAATTTTTTAAATGAAAATTAGTTTCTTCTATCACTAGTGAGGTCAGTTTAAGCAAATTAATTTTCCTAGAAAATTACCTATGTAATGTAAATTTAAATATTTATTCATGGTGTTATCTACTAGTTTCTCAGTATTAAAAAACAATTGGTGTTACTTTTCTTTGCCATCTCTGTTTCATATTTTAGCTACATAAGCTCATTTCCTTCATTTTGCTAATATGGAAGTGTAGGAAAATGTTCCTCTTTATAAAAATTAGATTTATCACTTTCTGTTCATTTTGTCCTGCTTTCATCCTCCTTTCTTCCACTTTCTTTTGGTTTCCCTCCTTTAATTCCTTATATTTGGATCGAATATTATTTTCATTATTTTAGATATATTAATTTTTAATACAAATTTTCCTCTGAGCATGATTATATATATATTTCATAATTTCTGATATGTGTTACTTCACTTATTGTGTTTTACTTTAGTTTGTACTTTACATTATTCCATTAGTTATTTTATCAAGGCCATTTCATCTCCATATAAAAGATTCAAATTTGATTTTAATTTTGGTGTCATATTATTATTCTGTTGCATTGTGGCCAGAAAATCTTGTTTGCTTTTCAACTTTTTATAATTTGTTGAGGTATTCTTATTTTTTTTAAGTTTATTTATTTATTCTGAGAGAGAGAGAATATGGGAAGGGCAGAGAGAGAAACAGAGAGAGAGGGAGAGAGAGATACCCAAGCAGGTTCCACACTGTTAGCACAGAGCCCTACAAATGTAGGGCTCAAACTTATGAACCATGAGATCATGACCTGAGCCAAAACCAAGAGTTGGACACTTAACTGACTGAGCCACCCACATGCCCTGTTGAGGTATTCTTCATGGCCTAAATTATTTTTAATTTTCAAGATTGTTTAATATACAACTGATGAGAAGTTTTATTCTCTATTATTGGGATATATAACAAATTATATTCAAATAAATACAAACTATAGATCTTCACATAATACTTCTGCTCTTGACCTATCTTGGATTAAGATAGTTTTGCTGTATTAAAGTCTCTTATTAGGGTATTTTTAGTGTATCTTCTGTAGAATTTTATGAATGTTGTTGGTATGTTATATGCCATTTAAACTTATAACTCATATCTTTACTGTAAATGACATAACATTGTAACATACAGCTCTGTTTCTCATTTAATACTTTTTTGGCTGAGTTATACTCAGTCTGATATCAAGTTTCTATCCCTGCTTTCTTTTTTGTTTTTCCTGTTATTCTTGTTTCCATTCTTTGATTTTTGCTCTGAAAACATGTTTTTAGGTGGTACTTTTGCATATGATATAAAGTTTAATTTTGTTGTCAGTTTATGTGAAATTGTATTTTTAGGTAGGTTAGTTAAGCCTATAAACATTTAGCAATTAGACATTCAGTATGTCATCCACATTTTTAAAATTTTTCTTTCAGTATTAGAGAAGTTTGTTATTTTGGTTCCAGTATTTACATTTATGTGGCTATCTCAGACTCCATTTTCCTTAGGAATATACAATATACAGGGTCCTATTATGAACAAATAGAATATCACATGGTAGCTCTTGCTTCTCTTTCTTTCTCTGTCTTCCACCATTTCCATCATTTATTTTTGGTCAATCATATCATCTTTCTTAATGTTTATATTATTATTAAAAAAAATTTTAATGTTTGTTTATTTTTGGGACAGAGAGAGAGAGAGAGGGAGACAGAATCCCAAGCAGGCTCCAGGCTCTGAGCTGCCAGCACAGAGGACGATGCAGGCCTCAAACCCACAGACTGTGAGATCATGACCTGAGCTGAGGTCAGATGCTTAACTGACTGAGCCACCCGGGCGCCCTTATATTCTTACTCTTTTTTTTTTTTGGACTTTTTAATCATTATTTAATCTCATTTTTTTTAACATATGCAATTATTTTCCGTCATTTACAATACAGTTTTACTTTGCTTTTCTGTTTGGAGTGTCATTGTAACTACTGTATTGTAAATGATGGAGAATAATTGCATATGTTATTCTTACTCTTAAATGTACTTGTGATAGATAATTTTGTGTCACTTTGACTGGATCACACAGTGCCAGAAATTTGGCTAAACATTGTTTCTAGGTGTGTCTGTGAGGACATAACTAAATGAAATTAGCATTTTAATCAGTAGATTTAGTAAGGTAGTTTGCCATCCATCCCTAAAGTGGCTGGGCATCATCCAATCCATTGAGGACCTGCATAGAACAAAAAGTTGGAAGAAAGAAGAGTTTGTCTCTTGCTACCTGATTAGTGAGCAGGACATGGATCTTCTCCTGCCCTCAGTGCTCCAGTTCTCAGGCCTTAGAACCAGACTGGAATCTACATCATCAGCCATGCTGTTTCTCAGATCTTTAGACTTGATTGAATTATACCACAGGTTTCCCGGGCCGCTGGCCTGCCATTGGCAAATCCTGAGACCTCTTAGTCTCTGTGATTGTGTCAGCCAAGTCCTTATAATAAATTTCAATGGTTTGCTTCTCTAGAGAATTTTGACTGATAAAATACTCAAGCTTCTTGTACTCAAATGTTATCCTTTGGCTCCCAACCACCACTTACAAAGCAATGATTTAGAGTATTCTCTTTCCTTTTCTCTCCCTCTTTCCCTTTTAAAATATACAATATATGCATACTACTTACTCTCAGCCCCACCTTCCTGTTACATGCATGATCTTACAAATCCAATACGCAAAACCAAAATTTAATACAGAACATCTCTTATCAGCTCCTAGTTATATAAGCTCATCTGGAAGATTGCTCAGGAAGGACTCACAAACTTAAATTCCTGCATGTTCAACAGTGTTTTTTTGTAATTTTGATATTTGAAAGAAAGCTTGCTTGGACACAAAATTATTGGCTCACATTTCCTTCCCCCACGTATCTGGTAGATGGCGTGCCATTATATTCTTGCCCTTAATGTTCCTCTGAAGGAGTCTGATGTCCATATGATTTTTTTTTAGTCAGTGCATTGATCTTTGTTTGATTAGAGACTTATAGTTTTTTTCTGCTCTCTTTAAAATCTTACGATCTTGGTAAGCTAAGTGGTAATGCTTAGCATCCCAAGGCAACCGTTTCCCAGGTGCACTGTGCACAGTTTCTATATACAGATCCAGGTATTTTAAAAATGAAGATTTCTTATATTCCGATTAAAATACATTAGTTTTGTTTTTGTTGGTGGTGTTACATTTCGCTTTCTTTCCTTTTTTTTTTCTTTTGGTATTCCTGCTATGTGTACAATGGAATTGCTGCTGCTGGTTATGTGCCTTCAATCTTCTTTCTTTTTCTGCCTTCTATATTTTTCTTCCCAACTCTATTATTTCATTTTTTCTCATTTCTACCATTTCTATATTATTGCCTGTACTTAAAGTAGTTTGTATCTTCTTTTGGGGAGCTTGTAGTTTCATCTTAATTTATAAATTAATTTTGAATTAACTCCAAGTTTTATCATTTCACATTTAACATCATCCATTATCTATTTCTCATTACCTATCTCTTTTTAAAGTTTGTGACCACTATTTTTTAGTGTTCTTTCACATCCAAAATTTTTTATTTCATTTTTAATTCTGGGAGAAATCCTACTTTTAGGAAAGTTTGCTTTTGCTTGTTTATGGAACTGTTTTAATTCTTATTTTTGCTTTTTTTTAAAGTATAGGATGAATGCCATGATTTTATCTTTCTTTTGCATGTCTTATTTTTCTGGAGTAGTGACAAGAGGATATTCTTTCTTTGTGAGGTACATTAGGAAGGTTGCTCTTTCGAATTCTCACATCAAGGACTCTGCTTTTGCTGCAATAAGGAATGGCAGTTTTAATGTATTAAATCATTATTTAATGGTGGGGTAGTTTGCATTTTTATATTCTGTTTTGTTATTGTAGGATACTTGTCATCAGCTGCTTTTTTTTGCTCTCTGTAAAACCAGCTGTTGACTACAAATGAAATCACTGCTGCAGAAATCACACACCATCAGATAACTGAAAGACCTGCTAGCCCTCCACAGGGTATAGTTACATAAAGGTTTATGAATGGAAAGGACACATTCAGCAGGAGAGAGAAAGGGTAGACATTCATGGGGAGGCCAAGACGTACAGGTGCAGCCCTCCAGGGTCCTACCTCAGTCACACAGGACATGCTTCATGTTTGGTTTATGAATCACCAAGATATGTACAAGATACCTCTGCTTCATCTGAACTAAAGAGCAAGTTTACTGAGGAGTATTTAATACCCCTCTGGTGACATAGCTAAAATGAGGCTTTATAAATCATTAATCCACATGTAACTATCAATCTATACGTTCTCACAAACCAATGTCGATAACAAGCTAGCACAGCATGTCTCCAGTAGAATTTGACTTTAAACACCACACTATAAATCAACCTCTAGTCTATTTCATCTTTTCTTTGGCCAAAGGTTAGTTCTAGATTTCCAGGTTTCCCTGGAGATAAGCTTAAAGATACTCAGGCAAGCTGCGAGGCATCCCTTTGAGGGAGTTTTGCAACTCTTTTCCTCGATACTTTCCTAAAATTGTCTTTTTAAGCCTCTTCTTTTTGTTCCTGCTGCCTGTGCTGTGATGTTACAAGCCTGAGAACTGCTTTCTGTAGTCTCCACTCAGGGTGAGGGTCCCTGTTTCTTAAGATGAACCCTGGGTAACATTTCCTGGATCTCACCACTACTCCCCACCACCCACATTTCTGTTTAGCTCCCATCTGACTCACATAAAACTGTGGACTCTGGTACCAACTCTGGTCTCAGCTGCATATTTCCCCATAAATTTGAATTTTTAATATTCCTTATTCTCTGGTTATGCTGCAAATATAAATTATTGGTATTTAAATTTAACTTCTCTTTAATTGTTATGGTATTTTGGAAAAGGTGTGGAACTATTTGGGATCTATAGAGATTCCATTATTGTAAACTAGCTGATTTCTTACATTTCAGTACCTTCAGGAGTTGATGCTACTTCAGTGAAAATAAACATGTCATTTTTTTCTCATATTTTTCCCTATAGCCATGGATATGCCAATCTTACTTCTTTCTTCTGCTTTTCACCACCCTTTTCAATTTCTGGAGTTTTCAATATTTAAACTACTTCCCTAATATTTTTTTTCTTTCATTATCTAACATTAGTTTTCCTAAAAGGTTCTCCCAGATTCTGGTTGGGTGTTTTCCATAGGAATGTGTATGAATTCATTAAATTATGTCCCAATCAAAAGCATTCACTAATTGGACAAATGATGACATCCTCACCTCCTTTAAGGAATATCCATTCAGAAATCACCTCCCATCTCAAGAAAGAAGAACAAGGCTGGAAGCATCACAATCCCAGATTTAAAATTATACTATAAAGATATACTAAGCAAAACGTAGGTACTGGCACAAAAATAGACACACAGATCAAGGGAACAGAATATATAGCCCAGAAATAAACCCACACTTAGATGGCCAATTAATTTTTGATAAAGGAAGCAAGAATATACAATGGGAAAAAGAGTCTCTTCAAATAGCGCTGGGAAAGCTGGACAGCCATATACAAATGAATGAAACTGGACTACTTTCTTACACCATACATAAAAATAAATTCAAATGGATTAGAGACCTGAATGTGAGACCTGAAACCATAAATATAGGCAGCAATCTCTTTGACATCAGCCCTAGCAATATTTATCTAGATATGTGTCCTCAGGCAAGGGAAACAAAAGCAAAAATAAACTATTGGGACAATATCAAAATACAGTTTTGTACTGTGAAGGAAACCATCAACAAACAAAATGGTAAACTAGCAAATGAGAGAAGATGTTTGGAAATGATATATCTGATAAGGGGTGAAATCCAAAATACATAAAGAACTAACACAACTCCACATCAAAATACCCAGAAATAATTTGATTAAAAAATAAGTAGAGCAGGGTGTCATGCTAAGTGAAATAAGTCAGGCAGAGGACAGATACCATATGTTTGCACTCATAGGTCTAACAGGAGAAACCTAAGGGACCTAAGGGAGAGGAAGGGGGAAAGAGAGCTGGGCAGACTGAGGGACACAAATCATGAGAGACTAGTGAATACTGAAAACAAACCATGGACTGAAGGGGGAGGGGGAGGGTAGGAAGGGGATGAAGGTCATGGTCGGGGGCACTTGTGGGTAGAAGTACTAGGTGTTATATGGAAACCAATTTGACAATAAACTATTAAAAAAAAAGTAGAGGAGGGGCACCAGGTGGCTCAGTCAGTTAAGCTTCTGACTTTGGCTCAGGTCATGATCTCACAGTTTGGGAGTGTGAGCCATGCGTTGGGGCTCTGTGCTGACAGCTCAGAGCCTGGAGCCTGCCCCTCCCCTGCTCTTTTTCTTTCTATCTCTCTATCTCTCTAAAAAATAAATAAACATTAACACTTTTTAAGAGAATGGCTAGATTCAAAAAGACAACAAATAATGAGGATGTAGAGAAGAAAGAATTCTCATAGACAACTGGTAGGACTGTAAATTGGTGCAGTCACTGTGCAAAAGTGCATGGAAGGTCCTCAAAAACTTAAAAATAGAAATATCATATATTCTAGCAATCCCGCTACTGGGTATTTACACAAAGAAAACAGAAACACCAATTCAAAAAGATATATGCACCCCTGTTTATTACCGCATTGTTTACAATAGCCAAGATACAGAGGCAACATATCTATGTCCATTGCTAGAAAAATGGAGAAGGAAGTGTGATATAAACATACACATACACACAAATATTACACAGTCATAAAAAAGGATAAGATCATATTACTTGTGATAACATGGATGGACCTAGAGAGTATTACGCTAAGTGAAGTAAGTCACACTAAGACAAATACCATCTTATTTCATTGGTAGCTAAATCTATTTTAGTGGAATCTAAAGTCTAAAACAAAGAATCCAAAAACACTCTTAAATACAGATAACAAACTGGTATTGCCAAAGATGGAGTTGATGTGGGTGGGTGAATTTGATAAAAGGGATTAAGAGGTATAAAAAAAATAAGTCATGGAAATAGACAGTATAGAGAATGTAGTAAACAATATTTTACTCAAGTAGGGTGACAGATGGTGACTACACTTACTGTGTGAACACTGAGTAATGTATTGAATTGCTGAATCAATAGGTTGTACACCTGAAACTAATATACAATAGTATGTTAATTATACTTCAATAAAAAGAGAAGAAATTACCTTCCATCAGACCAACATTTAATCCAAGCTGGTTCTAAATATAAGACTGCTCCCAGCACTTCCCAGAATTGCTTCTATATCCTTCTTGTACCTCCTTTTATAAAACTACCACTGTAAATACCCTGGCTTCATCCCCTTAGTAAACTTCCCATACTTACCTCATTTCAAACAGCAGCTCTGTCAGTTTAAACTTAATAAATGATGTATTAATAGTCTATGTCTATTATTGAAGACTTTATTTCTAAAATGCATTCAGATTTTATGAAAGCAATTTGTGATCTATCCTAATTATTCATGAGACTTTCCTGGTACGTCTTTGGCACCTCAAAAGTTCTCTTATTGGGGCACCTGGGTGGCTCAGTCAGTTAAGCATCTGGCTTCGGCTCAGGTCATGATCTCACAGTTCGTGGGTTTGAGCCCTGCGTCAGGCTCTGTGCTGACAGCTAGCTCAGAGCCTGGAGCCTGCTTCAGAATCTGTGTCTCCCTCTCTCTCTGACCCTCCCCTGATCGTACTGTCTCTGTTTATCAAAAATAAATAAAAAACATTTAAAAAAAGATTGAAAGTTGTCTTCTTTGGCTTCTTGTATTCAAACTCCCTCTAGAGTCATTTAAATTTGGACTCTGAAGTCTTTCCACAAATGGTGGTCCATTCACCTGCCAAGATACATGCCTTTTTCCTAGATCCGTCCTGAGGGGTAATTCGGAATGTCCATATCTCCTCTCCTCTGTGTCTAGACTGGCCAACTAGATAGAAATTGTATCCTGAGCAAAATCTCATCCTTGAACATGTCTTCCATTATAATCATTGTTATTACTTTTACTATATTATATGGATTATAAGGAAAAGAAATGCTGCTAGGTATAAGCTTTAAAATTTTTCTTCTTAGCATTGTAATTAATGCCATATTATTTCCGTACCTCAGCACAAGAAGATTACTTGTCCAATAAGGACCAAAAATGTATCAGTCTTGTATTTAAACTCAGTTTCTCTATGAAATCCCAAGTATCATAATTTTGTTGATTTAATTTGTGATCATATAATAAGAAATGTGGATGTGCAATGGTGGGGATTTTTAAGACAACCCTGATAATCTAAGTAGTAAATCAACTCACATTTATCCTTTGGCCTTGGATATTATTTAAATCAAAAGAAAGAAGTACTTTTAGTACTACATACTAATTGTGCAGCTTTGGAAATAAAAAGGTAATGTAGAAATTCCTTCATTGAGCTAATTCCCCAGGCTGATGTTTTATCCAAGACAAAGTATAATGAGAGCAATGTTCCTTTGCATGACCAAATGTTAGAAAGAACCTAAATAATCAAATGCTGTCTGAAGTGAGAAATGCTGTGGATCGTGGCTTCTCAATGTGGATGTCTAAATTCCCTTGGTGGGTCTTCTTCTAAGGTGCCTCAGAGAGCCCCTCTCTATTAAAAACTAGGAGTTCCAGAAGAATGGAAGCCTTCATGGATTTCTAATACCGATCTTTGTTTATTTGAACTTCTGAATGCAGTGTCAATCCCTGACTGAAGGATCCCAGCAAATTGCTACCTGCGGCTCCAAACAGGGTGGGCTACTCTTGCTAAGACTTGTTCCTGAGGCTGCTATTCTTTTGAAGTTCACTCCTATTTAAACCAGCTGATCCAGCTGCAGCTATGGCTCAGTGTCCCCACTGAGGACTCTAATTTTGGTCTCTAAGTCACATTTCTTGAACCTCTATATTCAAGACTTTCCAACCCACAGAATGTAAGGGATTTTTGTCACAGCCATTTCTCCAACACCAACAACAGTGATTAGCATATATCAAAGGCTCAAGGAATGAATAAATTCAAGGGAGGAACCATTCATTGTCCTTCCAAAATGAGAATCAATGTGTCATATTATGAGTTTTTGATTATAATTTAAAAAACAATACTTTAATATTGTAATTGAAATTCGCCTCATGAGGGGCACCTGAGTGGTTCTCTTGACTTCTGCTCAGGTTGTGGTCTCATAGTTCATGGGTCTGAGCCTCATATTGTGCAGAGCCTGCTTGGGATTCTCCTTTTCCTCTCCCTGTGCACCCCCCACCCTCAAAATAAATAAACTAAAAAAAAAAAAAGAAACTAGCTTCATGAAACTGGCGTTATATATGAAGAACAAACTTTAAAAATATGACCTGATGACTCCCAGTCTATAATCTTCTCAATAAGAAGGTTAAGTTTCTTTTTCCACAAGAAAAGTTATTGAATGTGGTGGAGAAAATAAACAGAGGATAATTCTATTTCATGATAAGTAATGGAGCAAATATCTTCAGCCCTCTATGGTATGATAAAGGGACAAAGGATTAACCTGTACCCTATTTTGAGGCACATAATAAGTTTTCCCATAGACCAAGCACATTTAGTTGGTTGGGATTTGAATTGTCACTGAAAATTAAGTCAATAAAATGATTAACACTCCACAATTCAGCGTAAGTGGAGTAACACAAATTTTATGAAACGGAATTTTTGTTAATAGCATTATAGCACTATTTCCTATGTTTATAAAGAATCACTTCCAAATTTGAAAGCAAGGTTATATACAGCTTTGCAAACAGCCCCAGATTATGGTTACTATAGTAACATCCATGGTTAATACTGGAGCTGCAGAGATTATTAGCTAGAAATTTTAACCTTGGCACAAAATCCCTTTAAAACAAAAGTATGAAACACACTAAAAAAATAAACATCACTTACCACATACTTTCTTCACGATTGAAGCTATTCTGGGAGATACATATTTAAGAGAACATAGTGTGCTGGTGTAACTTTAATAAACATATAAATTCAAGCAGTTCTTTATTTATGTAGGGAATATTTAATTTTTTTTCATTTTTATATAGTTTGTTTATTTTAATAGTTTATTGTCAAATTGGTTTCCATACACACCCTTTGCTCTTCCCCACAAGTGCCCTCCTCCATTAACACCATCCCCCTTCCCCTCGCCCCCTCCCCCTTCAGCCCTCTGGAAAACAGTGTGTAGGGAATATTAACCAGCAAAAAAGAAGATAGATATGTAACAGATATATCTTTGGGAGCTATAAATGACTATATATTAAGTCCACAATCAATTTTCAGATAGAAATAAAATAAAACATATATTAAATGAATTGCTCAATATGAAACAGCCTGCTGGTGGCTATACAGAAGTCTACAGCTCTCTCTCATTCCACCATCCTCTCATTTCAGCTTCAAGCAAAATCTATCATCTGAATAAATCCATTGCATGTTACACCTGTCTAGAGCCCAAGCTGCTGGAGCACATTCCTGGATCAGCTAGGAGCTATGTCCTCTCTGTCCTATTCCTCCCATCTAGCTCCAAATGACTGGTGAATCCTATCTGTTAACACCTCAACTTTATCATGGTTTCCATTTTTCTCTATTCCCATCACCACCTCAACATACAAGCCATCATTAAATTCCAAACTTATTATTACAGAACATTCAAAACATACACCAAAATATAGAGAACAGTATAAGGAAGCCCCTCATCATCAATCTTTGATAATTCAATAATTACAATGTAGTTGGTTAATCTTATTTTATCTCTATCTTCAGTTATGCTGAAGCCAATCCAGATATTATATAATTTCATTCATAAATATTTCAGAATATATCCATAAATATTAATGATTCTTTAAAAAGCAATCATAATATAATAATTCTATAATATCATCAAATATTCAGTAACTGACACAGTTCCCCAATTCTCTAATGCACTTGTTTCACATTTGATTGTTTGAAGTGGGATCCAAATAATAATAATAATTCCATAATTGTCATAGAATGATATATTTCCAAAGTCTTTTTTAATCTCTTACAATTATTTCTTGCCTTTTATTGTTGTTTTTGTCATTGTTGAGGAAACCAGGCAATTTGTCATGTAGTTTTCCATAGTCTGGAGTTTGCTGACTGCATCCCCTATCATATCATTCAGCGTTTTCCTCTCACTGTGTATTTTTAATGGATTCTCAGTGAAAGTAGAATCTTGATCTTTTCAATGTTGGGATCAAGTAGTGCGGTGATGTTCTAAATAGGAGGCACAGAGTCTGCTTTTCTCATTTTTAGTTTTGTTAATGATTTGATTATCATGGCCTATATCCATTAATAAATTATGTGCTACAGAACTGTGATATTCTGGTATAAACTCCCAGTTACAAAATGAAATAAGTCACAGATAAGAAAAGTACAGCATAGGCAATATAGTCAGTAAATATTGTGTTAACATTGTATGGTAACAGATGGTGACTATATTTCTTGTGTTCAATAATGTATAGAATAGCCAAATCATTCTGTTGTTCACCTAAAACTAATATAACATTGTATATCGTCTATACTTCAATCATAAAATTAAAAAAGTAAAAACTGAATTTAAATTAAATAAAAACCAAGGAATATGGTTTGTAGAGGAAAAGCAGGAAACTGCCAGATTCTTTTCTTTTATTTACTTGTTTTCATAATACTGATTTAGTCTTCACGTGTCTACTAAAAGTGATCAATGAGTTTCATATTTTGATTTAGCATTATTATTAATTTGTCAATTTAATCCTATTTGGCATTTTTCAATATGTTCAATATATTATTTTTAGGGGTGCTCAAATTTTCTGATTATGGGCTAGTGAAGCTCTATTCAGGTTGGCTCCTGGATTTTAAACATAATTCTAGAAGCCTTTGATGGCTTGCTTCCTCGCTTTTTTTAAAACAAGAGTTTCAGTCTCATGTTAATATTTCCTGCCCTAGACATGGAATTAAGTATCATTCTAAACCTGATTTCTTTTAGTGAAAAGTATTAGTACTGATACTTCCAAATCAAAATCAGAACCACATGATTTTTACATGCATGCATTGATTGCTTTTTATTCAGGTTGAAACTTTTGATTTTTATCTCTACCACCATAATGACATTTAATTTATCTGACTCTACCCACAAGTTTCAGAAGGGTAATATCAACATTATCCCCAACAATATGGTTACAGAAACCAGTTTAAGATTTTGTTGCCATTCTTTCTTCATCCTTAGGTATAATTCCACTAAGAATACACATAAAAATTATTGTGTTTTAGGCCCACTCATAATATTCACTTTCTCTATGGCTGATTAGTACATATTTAGGCTCACCTGTTTTTAATTTGCTTTTGATTTTTGGAATTTTTTTAAAACTCAGTTTATTTTTGTATATATGTAGATAGTTATGTGTCCAAAATAAACCTACAAAATATATTAAGGAACTCTAACTTCTGTCCCTGCTTTCTCCTTCCTATAGCCTCTGTTAATATCCATAGGCAATTGGCACACTTATTTTACTACACTGTATCTACACTGTCAGGGCAGGTAGCCCTCACATTCTACACTGCCTCCCTTATGTCATTTAATCTTACATTGTTGGGTAAATACACTCTTTTGCTTAATACCAGTCCTTATCGAGTCATTTAGGTTATTTGAATCTTGTTCTCTAGTAAATTTTTCAGGAAGTGCTCATAGAACTATTTTCTCTGAGTTGTGGTTTTCCTAACTGGTAGTCTGCAATCTTCATTCTGAGTCTAAGTTTGGCTGGTATATATTTCTTAGCTAACATTTTTTTTCTTTTTGTGATTTTTTTTTTTTTTTAACTAGGCTCCATACCCAGTATGGGGTTTGAAATCACAACCTTGAGATTAAGTCATGTGCTCTACCAACTCAACTAGCCAGGAGCCCCTGTGAATATCTTAACTATGTTGTTCTTTTATCTTTTGGCATAATTCGTAGCTGAAATTCAGATTTTCTTACCATTATATGTGACTTTTTGCTTGGGTAGTCAAATAATATATTTTCTTTTTCATAAAATACAAGAGATTTATTGTAGCATGTGATTATCTTGGCTGCTTTGGGTCTATTTCAAGGTTCATAATCTCAGTATTTAGTTTCAAATATTTTTTTAAATGCAAGTTTCATGGATTATAGTTTTTATTATTTGTTCTGTTCCATTCTTTATCTTTGATATCTATCATTCTATATCAAGTTCCTGTTGTTACATTATCTATCCATTTTTGACATTTAAAAACGTCCAGGGAACTTGAGAGACTATTGAATGCTGAAAATGAACTGAGGGTTGAGGGGGAGGGGGAGGGGGGAAAAGAGGTGGTGGTGATGGTGGAGGGCACTTAAGGGGAAGAGCACTGGGTGTTGTATGGAAAACAATTTGACAATAAAATATTATGGGAAAAAATAAAAATAAAATTAGATTGTGGTGATGGTAAAAAAAAAAAAAACAACAAAAAAAACGTCCAGGGGCCCCTGAGTGCCTCAGTCGATTGAGTGTCCGACTTCGGTTCAGGTCACGATCTCACAGTTTGTGGGCTCAAGCTCTGCATCAGGCTTTGTGCTGGCAGCTAGCTCAGAGCTTGGAGCCTGCTTCAGATTCTGTGTCTCCCTCTCTCTCTGACCCTCCCCTGCTCGTACTGTCTCTTTCTGTCTCTCACAAATAAATAAAAAACATTAAAAAAAATTAAAACTGCCCATCAAGACTGTGATAGTTGTCTCTACAAAAATAGCCTAAATTATGTACTTTTTTGTGCCGTGGCATTATTCCATTTTTCATGTCAGAAGTTGAATTTTATTATCTCAATATTTCTCCCTCTACTTATTCTTTAAAAAAATAAATCACTTTTCACTTCACCCTGTTCCAATGGATCTACTGAAACACCTAAGAGAATAATCTGAGGAATTAATTACTCTATTTTAAGATTTCTGTCACACAAGCTTTATATTTCTGATGCATATGATTTTGTCTGGATATTCTATGCTTAAAATATTTAAAACACTGAACTGTGCTAATGATTTATATTAATGATATTAAATTATAAATTTATGCCAAATATTGTTTAAGATATACTATATTTTTCTTAGCATACATATTTGAGGACCTAAAAAAACATAAAAATTAAGGAATCAGTTTGAGTTTTTACAAATTATAAAAGCTTTGAAAGCATTTGTTTTGAAAACAACTGTGGGTATTTATTTATTACATTGGTCTTTGTATTTTCCTTTCTTAGAGCTGTATTTTTGTCTTGGTTTATAGTTTTGGTAGGTAAGGACACAAATGGGTGCTCAGTTCCAAGTGTATGGTAATATTCAAGCCTGGGGAACATTTAAGCCTGCTCTGATCTTCCTTCCTCCCCTCCTTGTTTGTTCCTTTGTAAAGTTTTATTGGTTTAATCATAAACATCAATTACAATGAAAACCTCCCTTCCATCTTAGTATGAGGCTGCATATTCTAACCTCGTTGCATCCTAAAATATGGCTCCAGTAAATACTTTTGCAACCTTTTTCAAGTATTAAGTTCAAAGAGAGGATATTCTTACATCCTTGAACGACACTTTTAAGGTTTTGTTAATATTAAAATATTCAGGGGGAAATATTACATCAAAGTAGAGGCAATCAAAGTATAATATGAAGACTCATGAGAAATGAACGCACTGGAATTCTTAAAAGTGTGGCAAGTCAGTAATATATTAGAAATTAGACAAAACAAGAATTTAAGGACATCAAAAGGAATTCCAAAACATGTGATATATAAGTACCTCAAAGTAGAGGATAAGTGGTTGTCTTTATTTGATAAAGATATAAACATGCTCTTGAGTCTAAAAGAAAGTGATATTTTTGCCTAAAAAATTTGAAAGATACCACTTTCAAATCATTAGTACTCTAGAAATATTAACAAGCATTGACTTATTAAGGCATGTTTAATATGTAACTGTTCCAGAACTAACACAAAAATGAGTTCTCTAGAGATTTTGGAAAAATGTTTGGCTAAAATACATAACCAGATTGGGGGGGGAGGGGGGTACATTTGAGCAGCCTTTTGAAAATCCTTGAAATGATAGTGAACAGTCAATTTAAAGAGGATTAAATTAATATGTACAGATTCAGTCTGAGAGGGAAGTAGGCTTAACCAGGAACATGTAGCCTGGGTGTTCTGTGCCTCTATCATGGAGCTTCCCTTCGCCCAGGAAAGCCACAGTAAGGGCACCGAGTGCTTAGATAGTCATGTCTCAATACTGTTCCCCACTGAAATGATCCAGAATCCTTCATAAAACGCTTGATTTTAGATCTTTGGCAGGGAAACAGGAGAGTGAGATGGAATACCCTGTTGTTCTAGAAAACAAGAAAATGTTCAAGGACTGATGGAGCTATGCTGAAAACAAAACCCAGCTTTCTAAAGAATGAAGTAATATCTGAATAAATGCAGACATCCTCCATGTTTCTGGAGTAACAACTCCAACCAATCTATACATTTCATAAAATTCCTATTAATATGACTATATAGCTTTAAATATAACTAGACTGGGTGACTTACAGCTTATGTGAAGTAAAAAACAAGCACTTGGAAAGACAGAGCTGTGATATCTTGATCTGACAGGGAAAAAAAAAAGAAACAAAGAAAATACATCCCATAAAACAATAACAATTTAATAGTTTAGTGCTCATAGAAGGATTAAAAAATAAATAAAATAGAATATACAAAAATTAATACTATAAATATGGGCATTTAAATAAAATTCTTGGGAAATTAATTTTTAGTGGAGAAAATCCCTACCTCATACCATAACAATAAACTCCAGGTAGATTATTCATCTATGCACTTTTGACAAAATTTGAGTAAAAATGGCTAATATTTAAGATATAATAAAAGAATATACTATTAGAAGGAATACTGTTATTAATTTTTTTACATTTATTTATTTTTGAGAGACAGAGTGTGAACAGGGGAGGAACAGAGAGAGAAAGAGACACAGAATCCGAAGCAGGCTCTAGGCTCTGAGCTAGTGGTCTGCACAGAGCCCGACGCGGGGCTCGAATTCACAAACCGTGAGATCATGACCTGAGCCAAAGTTGGGCACTCAACCGACCGAGCCACCCACACACCCCAGAAATATTCTGTTATTAAATGAGAAATATGACAGAATCCATGGAAAATAGTTTTTTTGAATTTACTATATAACACAAATAGTGTTGAAAAATATTTTAGCCTTTTTATATATAATTCAAAGTATCACATATAATAAGTATCCAATTATAAATGACAGGAATTTGTGCAGTTTACAATCATAATTTTTAAAAAGATCTCACACAGAGATGCCTCGGTGGCTCAGTTGGTTAAGTGTCCAACTTCAGCTCAGGTCAGTATCTCACAGCTCATTAGTTTGAGCTCCGCATCAGGCTCTGTGCTGACAGCTCAGAGCCTGGAGGCTACTTCAGATTCTGTATCTCCTCTTTGCCCCTCCTCAACTTGCATTCTGTCTCTCTCTCCCTCAAAAGTAAACATTAATTTTTTTCTAAATTTTTTCTAAAAATTAAAAAAAAAGCTCTCACACAGTTGGATGGATATGCAGCCCTTTTTAGACACTAATTCCTATCTGAACATTAGAGGGGTTCCCAGGTGCAGGATATTCCTTTGGTGACATTGGTGAAATGGTCTGCAGGCAATTTTTCCATCTGGCAGGCTTGGCAACTAAGTTTCAGATTGTTTCTTTTGTTTCAAGTCTTGCCCTAGTGTCATTCTTCTAATTTTCCTCTAGTCTCAGCTCCTCTGCTGGCATTTGACCTCAGTGATTAATCTCCCTCACTTTTCCTTGCTTAAGGCTCCCAGCTAGCTGAAGCCAGGGGATCCCCCAACTGTTGGTAACTTATGTCCTTGAAATCGACCAAAAAACCCCTCCACACATGCACTAGCACCCACAATACTAAACAGTTGAGCTCAGACTTACATTGGCCATACCTGTATCACAGTCTAGCCCTGGGTAGGCTGCTTCTCCATGGAGAATTATCCACCTTAAGAGCTGCTGAAATTTATTAGAGAAAGTCATACAACCTATATGACCAGAGACTCTAAATTCATGGCCACCAGTCTCAAAAGAATATTAAACATGCTCCAAGTGATCTCATTATAGATCTCTATTGGTTTTCTACCCTCAACAATGTTTAGGACTTTTTCCTTTCTTCTCAATCTCTCCTGCTTCATTTCTCATTCATGATCCAGTTTTATATTGAGAAAATAGGTGTAACTAATACTAACTCCTTCATCCTCTTACCGTTTGTGTCTATGCTGTGTGTGTATATTTTTTTCTGTATTTTTCGTATAAGCATAGAAGAATGTTTCTATGCTCATCAAAGACTAAAACCTCGCTTGTTCTCTGCATCCTTTCTTTCCTTTCCTAGAACTTGGCTCTTTCACTTAACTATCCTCTTTATCATTCATGTTTCGCTCTTTTCTCATTCCCATTAGTATTCAAATATGACCTTGCAGTTCTGATCTTAAAGACAATTCCTCCATTGAGCCCCCATCTCCCATTTTTCTGCTCCCCTTCATGGAAAAGTATATAGAATATGTTGAGAACTCAATCTGACTCCACTTCCTTAACTCCTTTTACTACCTTCCCACTTCCTCTGTCTGTGGAACCCCCACTCTAGCTCAGGTCTTAGATTCATCAACTCAGCAGGATTGCTATTGAACACATCTTTCTTGTTTAAACTTTATTCTTTTATTTTCAGAGACAAGTCTCCTTGTTTTGCTTTGATCTCTCTGGCTCCTCCATCTCACTTTGCTTTGTGGGTTTCTCCACTAGTTTTTTCACTTCTAAATGCTGGAGTGTTCTAAGAATCTGTTTTGGATACTCTTTTTACTTTTTCTTTAACACTGGGTAATTCCACTATTTTTTTAGTTTCAAATATAGAGTATGCACTGATAATTTTATATCAATATCCCTGAACTCTTTCTGGAGCCAGAGTACTTATATATTCAACTACCTACTTGACATCTCTCATTATATATGTAATAGATAACTCAAATATGGAGCATTTAAAATAGAACCATCTATCTACGTCTTTTTCTCCTCTCATAGTTTTTGCCATTAATAGTAAATGATGTCATGCCTTAGGCTACATGACTGAGAGTTTTTCTTTACTCAATACCTCAGATTCATCATTAAGTCCTGCAGAAACAACCTACAAATAATAACCAAATCTTTCTAGAGTTCTCCACATCTATACCATCAATTTGGTACAAACTACCCTTATTTCCCACTTGAGTCATTATAATATTTTTATAACTGGTTACACTTCTTGCACTTCTGCAATCCCAATTGATTTGGCACAGAGAACCTCGCTTGTTCTCTTTAAATAAATATAATCATGTCATGTCTCAGCTTAAAACTCCTTAGGAACTTCCTTTTGGATTCAGTTTTAATGTTCAAAATCCTTCTCATGACTTATAAATCCTAATGTGATTTGACTCTTGCCTACATTTCCAATCTCTTATAATAGAACTATCCTCTTGATAAATATATTCTATCCCTACTGTCCTCTTTACTGCTCTTCAAACCTATTGGGGTCATTTCCAGATTATGGTTTTCCACACCTGAATACTCTATCAGAAATACTTTTTGTAAGACTATATGTTGACATATCATTCAGATCTAAGTATAAGGCTGATTCTGATTGTCTATCTTCATTCTACTCCTTTAATCTGACTCTCTGACTTTTGCTTGTTATTGTGAACAAAAATGTTTAACAACTGGCAGAAAGAAAGAAAGGCAGAAAGAAAGAACACTGAATTGTAGTATTTGCTAATTTCCATGGTGTAAATATTTCCATAATGACTAATGTCACCTACCAAACGACTTTGGAGGAAATAGATACAATCAGTTCTCACAAGCAGATGCAAGCCTTCTCCAGAATACCACTGGACTCCTGGTTAGGAATTTTACTCCCCTACTAACTTAATTTATGTTTTATCTAATACCCATTATTAGTAAGGCATAGAGCTTGGGAATCTCTTACCATGTCAATGGTGAGATAAACATAGAATTAGAAAAAATCAGATGATGTTCAGATATTATAAAACCATAATACATGTTTACAGTTCTATAAACTTGTTTTCTGATTTAAAAATTCCATTTACTTATTTGAAATGTTTGTATATAAGTAGAAATGGTTTGAAGAAAAACAGCCGTGGAGAGTCACTCTATAAGGAAAAATATTAATAAAATACAGACTTTTTTCCTGGAAAATAAATCTCAAATTTAGAATAGCACAAAACTTAGGCAGAGCTCTTCCAAATATAAGGTAAAATATTTTTCAAAAATGCACGTTTGTCAATGTATCATTTCTCCTCATAGTATGAACATAAAAGCCTATGCAAATAGAAAGAAATCAAAACTCTCTTTAATTACAAATGCTTTGTGTTTTATGAATAGAATCTTAGAGTGTTGTAGCTGAAGGATTTTTTTTCCAGAACTTTTCAGTACAATTGCCTCATTTTACAGTTGAGAAAACAGACCCCTGGAGATGGGGGCTGTTTTAAGATACACTGCTTCACTGTGGTAGAATTAGGACTTATATTTAGGAATCCTAACTTACAACTCAGGGCCCATTCCCGACACCAAGGATGAACTTATTTCTATGAAATGGCTCTTCCATATGTACCTCCCTCAAAGCACTCAGATTATTTTGTGTTTGAGTCAAAAAAACTCTTCTACTTTCTAAGGGCAAGTCATTAACTCTCTTTGACAAGTATTTGGCTGTCTTTACTATTTCCTATATAGCAACAAAAATGAGTTTGTTTTTCAGACAGAAAGGAAATGGCATGTTTTTAACTAAAAACATGCTTTGTGAAGATGATATTGACATTTATTAGCTCTAAGCTATAGTAATTTCAACTTGGAAAAAGGATGTTAAATTAAACAAGAAGTTTTAGCTAACCACCAAAAATGTAATCAAGGTAATAAACATTGAAATCAGATGATTTAGATGATCGATAATTCACTCATATATGAACTATACAGTTAGTGTCATCTGCATGTATAGTACTGAGGTATGTGATAATCTGTTAAGATGCGTCCCTGTATTTACATGTTTCAGAGTCTACTCTTCTTGAATTTAAACATGTTACCTAAGCAACACAACACAGCAGAAGTGATAGGATGCTGCTAGTTGTGGAAGTTCTGAACTAAAGCTTGGCAACATCTGCTTTTGCAGTGCACCATCATGTACCAAATTCAACTACTCTAAGACCATGGTATTGTGAAAGCCCAGCCTAGTCACATGGAGAGAGCTCAGGGAGGAGAACAGGAGTCGCAATTAGTAGCTTTAGCTGAGCTTCCAGCCAGCAGACAGTATCACTTTGCCCTCACCTCATAGGTGAGGCCATCTAGGAGTTGAGTCTGGCACAAGTCAAATTAGCCCCACTGATGCCATATACAGGAGAGATGATCTGTTCCCACAGAGTCCCGCCCAAGTTGCAGGATTGTGAACAAATAAAATGATTGTTGTCTTAAGACACTAACTTTTGGGAGTATTTGGGACACAGTGATAGGTGACAAGAGAAGTTTAAAAACCTGGTCTTTGATTGCCAAACCTCTCTTACCTAAAGAAGAGAATAGACCTATGAGCAGTGCAGATGAGTAGACATTCACCTGTTGAAGGTAGCCAGACATAGCTAAATGATTGCTTACTTTTTATCTAGAGATTATATTTTAACTCTGGAAAGACCACTCTCTCTTTTTTTTGATGTTTATTTTTGAGAGAGAGAGAGAGGGAGAGAGGAAGAGGGAGGGGTAGAGAGAGAGGAAGACACAGAATCTGAAACAGGCTCCAGGCTCTGAGCTGTCAGCACAAAGCCCTACACAGGGCTCGAATCCACAAACTGTGAGATCATGACTTGAGGCCAAGTTAGACAGTTAACGGACTGATCCACCCCGGCACCCACAAAGAGATTATATTTTGGTAAAATGTGGAATATTGAAAACACTTCCCACTTTAGCATGAAAATTAAACTATTACCCTGCTTTTGTGATATCTTAAACTCTATACTCATTTTGCTAAAATCTGCAAAGAAATCTCATTCATGAGCTTCAATTTATTTTCTCCTTTGAAATGGAAAACAGTGGTAACACTTCACTATTGTCCTCAGAGAAGCCATAGTCAATAACCTTTTAAGTGTAGCTTACAGTTTGATGTGTATGCAATTCAAGATATTTCATTAGAAAATTATTACCAGAGCTGGAATGGTTGATTTATTCTGAATGGTTTTACTCTGCAACAATAGAGATTTACCTTGGTTCAAATCCAGTGTTAATAATGAATTTATTGTTTACTGTATTTGCAACTGTCATGATATAAGACAATAGGCTTCATCCCTGGCAGGATTATAATTTCTACCATACTCCCTGATAGCACATTTAGATATAACACTCAACTGTATTTTTTTATCAGCTTCACAGACAGTTTGCTTCTGGAAAACACATGCATTCAATTTAGTTTTTAGTAATCTGTGTCCCCATGAATTTCAATCAAATCCAGTTAGCAGCAACAACAAAATTCTCTGTGAAGAATGATGCTGTTAACGTTCACATATAACAATATACATTCATACAAAGAAGTTTGGGGCAGAATTATTATCATCTTTTATATTGGTACTTTGACCCAGTACTCTTGACTCTTGACTTTGTTTTGGAACTCTTTGACCCATTCACTGAGATTTTACTTAGCACCACCAAGAACGTGTTTGATACACTGGGCACTGGATATGCTTCATTGTTTTAAATAATTCCTTTAAAAGTCTTACGATTTTACAAAACTGTTTATCTGAAACGTGACATTGCTGCTGTCACCCTCCTTGAGGTATTGACATCTATCAAGCAGCTTACATATGTGTTGTTTTAATTTTCTCAATTTATATATTTTTTCCTTTGAAAAATATGTAAGATGAACATTTTACTACTAAACTCTAACCTGAATTTTGGTCTTTGCTCTCTATATATTTTTTACCTTTTTTTTTTCTCTTGCAGGGAACTCAAATTCAAAGATTGTATTGTATTCAAACTTAAGCAATATTTTTCATCAACATCTTTCCTCCAAAATTTATATTAGAGATAATAAAATGAAATGATACATCTGTAAAGAAATAAAGACTATGGTATAGGTTTTAAAATTGAATCAATGTTACAGAGAACTTGTCCCCGTAGTAGGAGTATGTGGACCACCCTGGACCATATAAATAAAGTAAAATCTTTCTGCATTTCCTGTTGAGATGCACTTGTGTTGTGTTTCTATAAATCCACACATTTCAAGTAGAATTAGAAAGAAATATCAACTAGAAATCCTCAGCAAATCCCTTTGTTTTTAGGGTCAAAGTATTATGTATATAACATAGACAATTCACAGGTTCTTCACCTCAATAGTGCTAAACTGGGTGAAAGCTCCAGGCAGAAGCTTAGGAAAGAAGGTCTGCATCACTGGGACCCAAAGAGTGTATTTAAAACCTGATATGCCATTAAGTTTTATGAGATTATAGTTCAGAGTACACACTGAGATTAAATATTCATTATTATAGTCATTAGGAAATGGAAAGGACTGATGGGAAATGTAAATGTAGATGGAAAGGATAAAGATGTTCTAAGAGATATTTTATCATTTTTTCCTCTTTCATACCACTTTAGCATCTGAATGGTTTTTCTAGAGAAAGAAAAAGTAGAGCACAACTACATTCATACTCATTAAATCAGATCATGATAGAAAATGTTTCCTTGTGCCAAAAGTACTAATTCTTTCATTTTCATTTTTTAACAACTTCTGGCATTTTGTTGTCTTCTACATTTGTGTCATTTTGGATAAAAATGGCAAGTTTATGTAAAGTGAAAACATTTATTTTTGAATCAGGTATGATTATCTTCCTAGCTAATAGTCTTAGAAGCAAGTATATATTTAATTCTGTTAATTTTTATAAGAATTTCTAACTCATGTAAATCATCTTAATTTTATAAGTAATATTTGAAAATTAAAAATATTTTTCCTAACTTCTGAAATACAGAATTTAGTCATGTAAAGATTAAGCAGATTCATTTTCTGCAGCTTGGGAGAGTGACTACATTAAATGACTTTCAGATTTAAAAAAATAAAAGTGTTTGCTAAAATATTTTAAAAGCCTTTTAAAAGTCAGTGTTGAGCTGCTAAGATATTAAAGAGCTAACTCATCCTAAGGGCCTTTGCTAAGGGTGATCTTAAATTTTACTTTTGTTCCAAGGATACAGAAAGAAAGAGAGGAAACCCAGGAGCCACCCTTTCCACAGAAGAGAATCTAACAGCAGACAAACACATTCCTATAGCTGGGACAATAAAAAGCCGTAGCTTTTTTATAAAAATAAACCTGCTTTTTTAAAGAATCTAAGTGCTGAACGCAGATCTGAGACAAAATAAAACTTCTGGGATAATTCATAACCACAGGTCAGTTCTCCAGTGGAATATGTTTATTCTGAGTGGTCTAAAAACTACTAAACAAATACTCAAGCTCAGATTTCAGTTTAAAGTATGTCTAGTTTATAGTGTCCTAGGAACCTAAGAAAAAGCAAATTCAGATCCTATTTGGGGAAGCCTGTCTTCAAGCCAGGTTTCAAAGAGTCTTCATAGAAAAAAATTCCAAGGAATAAGAACATCCCGGTGAAACTCATGAACGATGGGTCAGCTGGGAAGCTCAGTTGATTAAACAACCAACTTTTGATTTTGGCTCAGGTATGATCTCACAGTTCCTGAGTTAGAGACCTGCAAGGGGCTCTGTGCTGACAGTGTGGAGCTTGCTTGAGATTTTCTCTCCCTTTCTCTCTCTGCCCCTCCTCTGTTCATGCTGCTGATCTCTCTCTCCCAAAAATAAATAAATGCAAAAAAGAAAGAAAGGAAGAAAAGAAAAAAAGAAAGAAGCTCATAAGCAGAAGAGAAACAAGACATTGATTTTTTAAAAATATTTTTTAACATTTCTTCATTTTTGAGAGAGAGAGAGAGAGAGCGAGCGAGAGAGAGAGCGTGCGCAAGTGGGAGAGGGGCAGAGAGAGAGGAAGACACAGTATCTGAAACAGGCTCCAGATTCTGAGCTCCCAGCACAGAGCTGGATGTGGGGCTCAAACCCACAAGCGGTGAGATCATGACCTGAGCCGAAGTTGGACGCTTAACTGATTGAGCCACCCAGGCGCCCCAAGACATTGATTTTTAGAGCCAATGGGGAACACAAAAAACCAGATAGCTTAGTAAAACCATAAAAATTATTCAGAGATTTGAATATCAAACAAAGCATATGGTAAAAAAGAAAAAGAAATGACACCAAACACTAGTTATACTCAAATAACATGATTTTTCATCTAGGAAACACAAGAGACACTACAGTTTAATTATTAAGCTGCTGAAAGAATTTACCATTATTGCTGAATTTAAAATTGTTATTAAGGAAGAAATTGCATTAAAAAAGAACGAGTTAGGGGATAGAATAAAGTGCCAAGAAACAGACCACATTCATATGACAGAAATGGCTTTAAGGATAGTGGAGAAAAGGAGTTTCAGTAAATACTCATGAGATAATTAGTTTTCCATGAAATTGGGTCCTTGCCTCAAATCACATGCAAATAAATTCTAGGTCATTGAATTAAAATGAAAAGTCAACCTCCTGGATGTTACCTAGACTTATTGTGGTGATAAATTTGCAATGTATACAAATCTCAAATCATTATGTTATACATGTGAAACTAATATATGTCAATTTCACTTCATTAAAGACACATAAATGTAAAAAATATAAGTTTAGAAAACAACAATTACGAACATGGGAGAGCAAAGATTGCTTATATGATACATAATAAGCACAGATAATAAAAAGGATGTTGAAAAACAATACTACCTTAAGAGCTCCATTTATCAAATAAAATGTAAGCAAATAAATGTTACGAGATATTGCAATTGATAAATATTATCATCACAATATCCAAACCAATAAGAAAAGCCAAGAAACAACTGGTAGATGCTATTTATTGGCTCATTCAATTGCAATTTCTCTATTTTTTCTTTTTTATACCTTAGTAGTTACCAACTAAAGATGACATTTAGTAGAATCTCAAGCAGCTGTTTTCTAGATGCCATGTGGATCCTGCTAATCAGACAAATTCACCTTGAATTTGTTCAGCAGAAGTTTTATTTTTCTTTTTGGTTGTTTTCCTCTGGGCAAACCAAATAGGCGGAGAAGGGCATCTTTTTTATCTGCCTTGGTGAACCTTACAAGTAGCTTATTATAAGTTCATTTTTTAATGCTTTTATTTTTGAGGGAGAGAGAGAGAGAGAGAGAGAGAGAGAGAGAGCGAGCGAGTTAGCCCGGGAGGGGCAGAGAGTCAGACGGAGGATCCAAAGCGGGGTCCGCGCTGACAGCAGAGAAACCAAGCAGCTTGAACTCATGAACTCACAAACCGTGAGATCACGGCCTGAGCCGCAGTCCTCTGCTCAATGGACTGAGCCACCCAGGTGCCCCTAAAAATTCATTTTTGCCTTTCAGATAGACTTTTTGGTACTTTATAAGGACTTAATTATCAAGAGTTGGATAT
The DNA here is from genome assembly GCF_006229205.1 of Suricata suricatta. Lineage (NCBI taxonomy): Eukaryota > Metazoa > Chordata > Mammalia > Carnivora > Herpestidae > Suricata > Suricata suricatta. The sequence continues at coordinate 67,439,370 of NC_043701.1, read as the reverse complement.
ACCTCATGGCCCCATCCAGTTCCATCCAAATCTTCCCAATCTTCTCTCTCTTAGGTAACTGTGTGCAGTTTTGTAAGCATGATCATGATACACTGTAAAACATTTAACTTACCTCAGTTGCCTTTGGCCTCTTTGAAATGAATTCCCTTTCTCAATTGCCAGACCCAGCTAGCATTGATCCGCTTTCATAATGATCCACTATTTCATATAAATGGGACTACACAGAATATGTTTTACTACCTTCATGTAGCAAAGTTTTTGAAATTCGCCCAAGTTGTTGTGTGTATCAACAGTTGGTTTCTTTTCAGCCTAAACAGATCCTGCCATCACCAGCCTAGCTCTCTGAGCTGTGAGGAGCTTGCCACAGGGTCCCTGATGGGTCTGCCCCCATCCTCTGAGGAGGTAGCATCATCCTGACCTCAGTCCCAGTCACAGATCAATCAGCATCCATCCACAGACTAGTCACCACCGAGAAAATCCCAGAACCCAGGGGTAAGGCTGAGGCACCCGCCTGCTCAGCAGAGACTGAGATCACATTATAAAAGAAGTGGCTATATTCTGGCCCCGTTGTCCCGCCCCCAGGCCGGCGCAGCACTGCCTCAAGGCTCCTCTGGACCTACCGTGTCACAATGGGGTCAAAGAAAACCAGAGGTGGACACCCAGTTTTGCGTTGCAGGACGCTTCCCAGGGCCCCCGGGTCTCTCCCGGGCGGAATCGCCGAGGGGAATGGGCCGCAGCTGAGGGAGAGACGGAGGAGGCGGGCTGGCGGCGGCCTGCACTCAGGCCTACTTCGAGTTGTGCCTGGGCAGAGATCCCAGCAGGTGTCTCTGCCGGTTGTCCCCTTTCACCAGGGAGCTTCGTTGACAGAGTTCTGCCTAATTCAGGTCTCTAGTCAGGGCCGTAGCAACTCGTTTTACCGCTGCCCCTTGGCCAGGAAGCAGATTTGGATCCTCCAATCCTGCCCATCCCGGAAGCCTGGCCAGAGAACCGCGGCAGTTGCAGAGCAAAACCAGGCCCGGCGCCCTGCCCAACTGCTGAGCGCAGGCTCTGGTCCCACAAAACCAGGGAGCCTGAAGAGCGGCCCTGGGCTGCCTTGGAACACAGCCCACTGTACCACCAAACTGTGGAGCCGTCTGCACCCGACCCGGCGGAGGGGCCCAGCCTGTGAAACATACCACCTTGCAAACATAACTACCTTCGGGGCTTCCCTCTATGAGAAGACAAAAAAAGTATGGAAATAAACTCTACAAGATGTTGTAACTAATAAAGATGATCATCAAAATATGATGGTTGGAATGTAAAATGATACAACTGATTTGTAAAACCGTGTGGCCGTTTCTTTAAAAATTAACCATATACCTCTATGTGTGCCAGCCATTCTACTTCTATGTATTTACTAAAGAGAAAGTATAGTTTATACACACACTTGTACATAAATGTTCATAACAGCTTTTTTCCTTCTAATTTCCAAAAACTAGAAAGAGCCCAAATACCCATTTTAACTAATGAATGGGTTAACAAGTTGAGGTATAGCCATAAAATGCATTAATAGACACTAATAAAAAAATAGTGAACTAGCTGGCAAGAACTCTAAAGGATCTGATATTTTACTGTATTTTCCAGCTAACAAGATAGAGTCTCCTGAGTCAGAAACAAAGGACTTGCTTATGCACATTAGCAGGAGCAGAGTAGCACAGTTCCCTTAGCACCCGCCAATTCAAGCAAGACAATACGAAGACGGCGGATGCAATATATTATGTTACGGAACAAGGACCTAAAGCTCAAGACTCAAGTATTTTACACTATGCGATAAGCCTCCTTAACCTTACCCCGTAGGAAGACAACATTTTTGTCATACAGGACAGTACACAGCCTGCTCTTCGCTCTGGAGCGGGACTCTCTATCTTCCAAGTCTCTTCTCGATTCAAATATCCCTGCAAAGATAATTCAGAACAAAAGCAGTTGGTAACTCTGCCTCACAAAACATGCAGAAAACATGAAGGACCCATGGAGGATTATCTCCCAATAGTAAAAACATGGATGAATCTTAAAATAAAAATACACTATGGGGTGCCTAGGTGGCTCAGTTCGTTGAGCGTCCCACTTTGACTCAGGTTATGATCTCGCGGTTGGTGAGTTGGTGCCCCACATAGGACTCTGTGCTGACAGCTCGGAGCCTGGAGCCTGCTTCAGATTCTGTGTCTCCCTCTCTCTCTGTCCCTCCCCCCCCCTTGGGCTCTCTAGCTCTTTCTGAAAAATAAATAAAAACATTAAAAAAATTTCAAAAATGCTGAATGAATGAGGCCAGACCCAGGAAAAAAGGGATGGGGGCATTACATAATGTATCATTTTATTTGTAAAAAAGTGTAGGAAATGCAAACTAATATACGGAAGCAGAAAGCAGGTCAATGGCTACTTGGGGATGAAGAAGGAGGGTAGGAAGGGATTACAGAAAAAGAAAAGGCACAGAGAAACTTTTGGGAGTGAAGAACATGACCAATATGCGGATATGGTGAGGCATTCACCAGTGAATACCTGTGTCAAAACACAAAGTTATACTTTATAAATTGGCAGTTTATTATATGGAATAAAGTTGTAAAAGAACACACAGAAGTCATTCACTGCCTCTACTTCTTTTTGTATATTTGTGAAAATAAAAAGTGATAAAATTCCTGTCTACTTTAAAATTCCTTGACTCTACTATCAAATTTCATATTGACTGACAAAGAATCTGCTTATCACTTGTGCATTCAGTGAATCATCTCTCACTTGTCTTAATTAATACACAGATTTTCAAAAACATTTAAATTTGTAATGAGCAAGGAAAGTGAAAAATTAGTGATATTAGAGTTGATGATTTGTGATGCAGTTTCTGAATTCTAATCTCCATTTACCTAAAACAAGTTTCTTTTCTTCCTTTGTCCCTAAATTAAAGTCTGTAATCTCTGAGAATTTCAAGGAAAAAAAAAACCCAAAAAAACAACTCATCTTGTAAGGGGTAATGGAAGCATACTTGAGGATATACATTTAATTGCATTAAGGTAGGTAAAAATAAATTTAGAACTTGACAGTATTTTAAAGATTAAGTCCAAAATCTATTTTTTACAGTTTAGGAAAGTGAGACCCAGAGAACTGCCAAAGGGAAAGTAACTTTGGTAGTTACAGAGTAACGATTAGAGCTCAGAAGTTCTGATTCCTAGATCAATATTCAAGTTTCTACTCCTGGTGATAATATGTATGTCTTCATTTTTAGGAATGCATTCTTCTGTATTCCTCCCTAAATGGAAAACAAGGCAATTACATTGCTTGAAAAAAATACTCCTCATATATTAATTCAGAAAATCAATTCAGGTGGTGTAAAGAACACCTTATTTTTCTACCCAAACAGCAATTGAGATCGAAGTGTTCTCACAGTAGCTTCTTTACCTGACACTAATTGTGAATGGTGAACACAATTAAAGTGGAACTAAAAAAGAAGTTAGTTATTAAGTAGTTAACCTGTCTTCCAAGCTCTCTTTTTTTAATGTTTTCTTAACAATTTTTTAAAAGGCACCATTGACTTCTCGACAAACCACATAATTTTTCTTGCAGGATATATTGCCCAAGAACATATGTACACACACTGATACAAGAGTTAAAAAGCATCTGGACTTTGATGGCTCTACAAATTACCTAACATTTTAGCAGAGAAATCACTTATTGGGAGCCTTTTGTGTGGCATGGTTTTTCTTAAACCAACAAGCACTACAGTGTTAAGTGGACCTTAACAGATGGAGCAGATGGAGTGGGACAGAAGCAATAAGGGAAAGCGGGAGCGGAAAGCCAAAGAGTCCTGGAGGCAAGAAAGATATGCTAATGACTATTTTTAGTTTGGGGCTCTTTATTATGTTTTTATCAACTTTAATTTACATATCTAACTTAAAACTCAGCTCAGGGTTTTGTCAGAAAGTCCAGACATAGCTTAAGAACTCACCTTACTTTATCAAGGAGGCTTAATTGGTTTACAGTCTGACGATCAAGAGCCCTGAGCAAGTGTGTTCAGCTTGTTAAGGATTTTAAGACCAGGTTTTAGGGATCCACATAAAATAGCACATTCCTTATTACTTGGAGAATTCTGATGTAAACGATCTGCTTCTCCCTGTATAGCCTTAGGTATTTTATGTCTGGAACCCATTTCTTTAAACATGGTATCATCCTCTTAGCAATTTATGTGTCCTAACTGGGGAAACAGTTTGCTTTTTAGAATAAAAGCCTAGACAAACTAATATCTGCTGCCATTAATTTCTTTGTGGAATACCAAGGAGTACCACGTGAATCTCAGATATAAATGAACTCCATAGGGAAAGGATTGTTCTGATGTTAAAATGTGCAAATAATTTTTATTGAATTATTAGATAACTAAAAAATAATTTCAAAAGTCATTAATCAAGGCATAAAGCTTTTTTTTTGTTGTTGCTGTTTGGGCTTTGTTTATTTTTGCTTTATGCTTTAGGTGATAAAAAAAAAAGTTGGAAAGATACATTTTGAAAACATAATCCAGTTGTCCTTCAATCTTCAACGTATAATGGTTTTTTAAAACATGGTCCAATTAGCACCATCCAGATATACCAGAAATCAGAATTTCAGATTTTGTTCCAATGTTGGCAGTGATGCTGTAAGTAAGCCTTATCTGTACATTTTCATCTGTGCTCAATAGTTGAGTCTGTTTTTCTACTTTTGCTAAATAGAAGTATATTTTAGTTTGATGACACATTTCCTGTAGTTTGGCTAGTTGAAAAATGCAAGATGAGATGACAAAGTAAAGATAATTATGACTAAGAGTGAGAATGAGGAAATGCTAACATTTCAAAGGGAATTCATTTACTCAAGCAATTCTGAAAAGGAATACCTGTATTATGTATATAAAGCAATTGGAGAGTTGTAAAGCCAGTGGTGGTCAAAAAGGCCTGCCACACTGCTACCAGTAATCTTAACATAAGCATGGTTTATTGATCTGAATCAATTTGGACATGGATTATTAGCTCTGTAATAGTGGCCGGCTTACCAGAAGGTCTACTAGACTCATTGTCACATTGCCAAGAATAGAAGAAAGTGAAAGAATGGGGCAGAGAATCAGTAACATTTGAAGCCAGCATCTGCAGGTTTGTATAGATAGATATCACAATTTGTCTCTATATAAAGGATGATGATTTGGAAGGAAGCAGAATTAAGACAAAGGAACACATGAAAAGAGGTATAGGGGCACAAAAAACCCAACAAATTTATTGGCATAAGCAATATCATAGAATGCACAGGCCCTGGAAGTTAGCATCAGAGACCTGAAATTGAAATCTCACTCTGCCACTTAAAAAATAACATTGAGGAACTTTGTATTTATGTAAATACAAAGCAATTATCATTATTTTCCGTAAGGGGCTCTGCCTTTCAGTTAATGAAATATACTTATTCAGGATTAAAATAATGCAGTAATGTTGACATGAAATTAATTTTTAAGTCAAAACCTGGTTTCTGTATCTAATCTACTGAAATGGTAAGTGGATCAAAGTTTGAGCATAAAGCTAACAAAGACTGCATAATAATGTCAGAATGCCTTGATCATTTCAATGAATTAAGCAAAATACAATTTATTAAAAACTGGTGTGTACTTGACATCATTAAAAGAAAGGAACAATTATGTTTCTACATTTTATTCCAATTGAAAATAAGCATGCTTCTTTATGCAGATGGGACATTTTTGTAAAGTCTTGTCCATTAAACATGTCATTTATAGATGTATTTCCTCCAGTATATCTTTCTTTAAATAAAAGAAAATTGTAAAAATCTTTTACTTTGTTCAGTTCATTAATTGTGGATAATTTGCCATTCTGACTTCTTTTACTTTCTGGAAACAAAAATAAATGTTTCCCTATATCAATTTAGAGGACAGAAGAAAAGCTTAGTTGGCAATGTAGACTCTTCCAAAATTTTCCCCATAAGTGTACTTTAGACATTCTAAAATTAAATTCTTTCTGGCCAAGTTACACAATGATGCTACTAAGTACAAAAATGAGATTACACTAAGAGCTATAATGATATTTTAGAGAGTTCACAAGTCTTGTCATGCCTGCTTTATTATGTACATTAATTCAAGATTATTTTACCCACTTGGGAAGCTCATTCCCTTTTAACATGTGTTTCTGATTCAGCTGTTAATCGCACACTGACCAAGCCAATGGACTCTTCACTGAGTCCTAAATATCAAAGCTGCATCTATCACAAATTATTTAAAATTACTAGTTTTATCAGCAAGAATTATTTTGTTTATTAATTGAATATTTAATACTTTCTGTCAGCACCTTTTAAGTTTTGGGAGCTGTTAGTTACGAAGAAGAATTAAACACTGACCTTACTCTTAAAGTTTTCAAGTTATTTTGTTGTTTGGTTTGCTTTTATTTTATTTTAAATGTTTGTTTGTTTGTTTGTTTGTTTCAGAGAGAGCATGCAAACAGAGGAGGGGCAGAAAGAGAGGGAGAGAGAGAATCCCAAGTATGTTCAGTGCTGTCAGCACAGAACCCAACACTGGGCTTGAACTCATGAATCATGAGATCATGACCTGAGTCAAAATCAAGAGTGGGCTACTTAACTGATTGAGCCACCCAGGCACCCCTCCCTTTTTTTATTTTGAGAGAGAGAGACAGAAAGAGAGAGAGAGAGAGAGAGAGAGAGAGAGAGTGAGCAAAAGCAGGGGCAAAGGTGGAGGGAGAAGTAGAGGGAGAGAGAGAGAACCCCAGGTGGGCTCCAAACCCAGCACAGAGCCCTATGTGGGGTTCTATCTCATGACCCTGAGATCTCTACCTGAGCCCAAATCAAGAGTCGACCTATTAATCAAATGAACCACCCAGATTCCCCAGTTGGTATGCTTTTAGAGGATCGTGGATAGGAAGCTCATTTTTACAATATAGTTGATAGGAGCAATAGAAGTGCTTTGCATAAGGCACTAGGTGGCACAATATTGGGGTAGCAGATGCTGCCTTATGGGAGAAATAGGGTTGAGAAGTATTCTTAAAGCACATTTACAATATGTAAGTATAGTCTTATAATTACCATCTACTCTCTGCTTTTATGAGTTCAACATTTTTAGTAGACTGGGGGGTAGGGGAAACGAGGAGGTGTTGGTCAAAATGTACAAAGTTTCAGTTACAAAGGATGAGTAAGTTCTCATACCCAATATATAGAGAGGGGACTATAGTTAATAATCCTGTACTGTGTACTTGAAATTTGCTAATAGAGGTGATCTTAAGTGTTGTCACTACCAGAATGACAAGAACAAAAGTAATTATGTGAGGTAATGTAATTAGCTTGATTGTGAACCTATATAAAAATCGCACATTGTAAACCTTAAGTATATATAATTTTATTGTCAATTATACTTCAATAAAACCAAAAAAAGTTAAAAATTTGAAAATGGACTCAAAAATTGTTTTTACAAAGTCCTTTTTAAAAAACATACACTTTGCAAAGGAAAAACAACTGAGACATGGAGAAATTAAGAAAATTTCTCACACGTACACAGCTGGTAACGGGCACAGCCAACGGCGTACCCACTCTGCAAAACTGCCTGCACATTCGTTCTTCATTGAATAGTCAGCAGGGCCTTGGAGAAACCGGAGATCCGTTAGTTCTCGGGTCACATGGGATCAAAGCAGTGGATGAATGGAAAAAAAGCTTCTTATTTGTACATTCCTCCTGGTCTTATAATTAACACAGTTGCTTTTCTTTATTAGTTGGAAAATGTAGCAAATGTGTTGAGTTGGCAAAATAGGAATATGACAGCGAGAAGCTCAGCTTCTTGTTGCTTTTATTTGCTTTTGTGTATGTTTCCTTTATTGTTGTTTTTTGATGTTTGTTAATCAAATGAGTGAATTTATGGTCCATAGAAATATTTTAAGCATCAATAAAAAAAAATCTAAGATAGACTCAGATCCTACTTTACTCCTATTCTGTTAAGGTAAACAGAAATTATTCTGAACTGTTCTAAAAGAATTGTGATACCAATATATTTTCCTTTCTGCATACCCAACAGGCAAGTCAGCCTCATAAAACACAAGAGTGTGGGCCGATCCATTTTTACACTAATTTGTAAGATTTATTAAATGCCATACACACTAAGATTATTAAGGGAAATAAAAAGTACTGAAATAAAACCCTTTTGTTAAGGAGAATAAAGAAATAGTTCTTCAAAGTACAATCTAGAATACTTATTTATTAAATCAGTAAAACAAATGGAAAATAAGCAATGGTGTATGTTCATTAATTCTATGGAACAAAGTACACGCTGAGGTTCACATTAAAATCTGATTTAAGGATAACACATTTTATTCTCGCAGTCAACATGATAGGTTTATTTTAAGTTATAAATTACTCTTTGATGATATTTGTTATCTATACAGTTGAGGGTTTTGATACTTAAAAAATTTTTTTATCAAGTACATTTGAAACCCACTTGAAAATCTACTTACAATTAGATGGCACATAGTACCATGCATGAGGAATATTACCTTTTTTAAAAAATCTACTCCACGCATGTAGAAAACCATACATCTTCCTCAAATGTATGGCATCCCCTAAATTCTTCCACAGCTTGTTAGGTTTGCATATCATGTGGCCAATTTTTATAGAGAGGACTTGGAATCTTCACCCTCTTTTGTAGATAAACCACAGTGTGTTTGAGGATATAATTAAAGTATCATTGGTCTGTAAGAAGACAACATGTGTGTGTTTTTTCACTTAAAATATATTATTATTAGTTTCTTAATGTTTATTTATTTGGAGAGAGAAAGAGAGCATTGAGTGGGGAGGGACAGAGAGAGAGGGAGAGAGAGAATCCCAAGCAGGCTCCATTCTGTCAGTGCAGAGCCAGATGTGGGACTGAACCCGCAAAATGTGAGATCTTGACCTGAGCTGAAATCAAGAGTTAGGCACTTAAGTGACAGAGCCACCGAGGCACCCATGTGTGTGTGTGCTTTATTAAAGTTATCATGCAGTTTAAAACTTACTCCCAGGATTAGACCTCATTTAATCCAATACCCTCAGTTTATTGAAAAAGAAACTGAAAAACAGAGGGGACAAATTGTCCCAAATCATAAATCTAACTATTGATGACAGGGTTAGATTTGAGGTTCTGAGCTTTTTACTCCAAGATGACTTTCCTGAATTAATTATGTCTTAATTACTTGTCACTTATTTTTTAATATAAAAATGTGGTATAAAAATAAAGCATACAAATAATAAGTGTACAAAGAAACACCTAATGAATTAAAAACACTTTTGTACATTTCTATTTCTATCATACCTGTTTACTAGTTGAATAGCATATTTATGAGGAACAAAGTACCTGATACTCTGGAAAATACAAAAGAAATAAGATCATTCTTATTGTTTGACTTTACAAATTAAATAATATTTGAGAATATTTTTAAATGTATCATTAAAAGCTAAAATGTATACACTGCATTTGGATGATTAATGGTAACAGTGCTCAGGATATGGAGCTGATCAGAGTTTGGTCTTTCAGGAATGATTTTCTCAAACATAGATGTTCTCAAAATGTAGTCCCTGGACCCACAACATCAGCATCATCTCTGCCCACCTGAGACCTACTGAATCAAAAACTCTGCAGGTGGAACTCAGCACTCTGTGTTTTTGAATATGCTCCCAGGAGATTCTGATGTAATCTCAAGTCTGAGGATGATTGAAAGTTAGATGAGGTTTCAATCACACTCTTTTTCCCTTTTTTTTTGGTAATACTTATGAGAAGATCACAAATTAAAGAGTCTCTGACAGATACCTAATGCAGAAATAACCTTTTTTTAGAGAATAGGAGCATATTTCCTTCATTCACTATTTGGTCAACTTAGGACAACAACAGGGCATTGGTATTTAGAAATCCATAAATAAGATATCAATAGAAAATGAAGTATTTCATTTGGAAAAAAAATGAAAACAATTTTAATTTTTTTAATAAAAAATTTAATATTTATGCTTCTGAAAATTTGCTTTGAAATAATTATTTCAGGTTAGAAATATTTTGTGTTAAAAAGAGATTAAATAAGAGTGTGGATCTCAATCAAAACTCAATTAACTAATGTACCTTCCTTATTCTCTAAAATATACATTTAAGAAAAAGTAGTTCACACAAGAATTTTCAAAACTATCCAAAATATTATGCTTAGAGAAATGTCCAGGAAATAGTAAAGACATATTATATTTTTCTGCTCATTTTACATCAATCCTTCTAGAATTAAGTAGTAATTATTTTTAAACACTGATATTTCTGACACACTAAAAGAAATTCACCTAACTTTGACATATATTTGTTATACCCAGATTTTAATATCGCCCCCCAAAACCAGGGACCGCCAGGGAGGCCGAATCACGCATGCAAAAGCAAAGGGCTTTATTACGAATTTAGGCCTGGCCAGCCTAAACTCGGGCTCACAGACTTCAACAACACACTGGATCCACGTGGAGCGAGCCCCGAACACAGGCAGGGTAGGGCTTTTATGAGTTTGGGAAGGGGGAGTTACAGGAAATTGTGACACAGGTACAGGGGTCCAATCATTATAGCATCACATCATTGACAGTAACTTTAACCAATTACAGAGTGGACCCAGAACCCTCAGGTAGGGCGTGACTAGGACCCTCCATCTTTAGGCCCTCCCTCAGAAATGTTAATGGTGTTAGCTGGCCTTCAAGGTCAGAGGGGAAACCTGAATCAAACCTGCATCCTTACATATTCATCATAGAATTTTTATTAAGAAAAAATAAAAACTAATCTACATTAGGATTTTTTTTTTAAATTTCAAGCTAACCGCTTAATTTACTATATTGGAACACCACATTAGGAAGGAAAGGAATTTTATTTTGTAAATATAGTATACATTATGAATTCGAATGCTTTCTAATAGTTTCTCTATTTATGATCATGAGTGGTCACTCCACAGTGCTTTGAACTGTTGAAGTGCATAAAAGGCATTTAGTTCTTACCAGAGTGAGATGAACCATATGCTTGAGTTAATTAGTTCTCTTTGTTCCTGAAATGTTTTTCCTAACTCCTTTGTCATAGTTTTGTCACACTGCTCTTTCTCTCCCTTCTTCACAGCCCTTCACACAGCTGAAGAAACATAATTTAATGAAAAAAAGGTTTAAAATTAAAATGTTTCCTCTGAGAGAAAAAAATTAAACCTACTTGTTTGCAAAGTTGCTATCATGTAGTTTTTGGTTAAATGTAAACATTCAAGAATATTAACAATGTTTTAATTTGATTGGGCAGTATATTTTCCAAATTCTATGTTTGCAATAAATGAATGAAAATTTTTAAAAAGTTATTAAACCAAGATATTTTCTTTCTGATATTAAGTGGCAATATAGCTTTGATATTTTCATTAAATCCACAGCATATTTTAAAGTCATGAAGACAAACATGAATTAATCTAAGTTTGCAGAGTCTTCTGTAAAGAAATGTTCACTCCCTCAAGTTGAGGCTTTGAGGGGAGTTAATATCTTAAACTATGATTTCTTCAGCTGTAAAATGACAGAACAATTGTAACTTCCTCATTGTATGGCTATGGCGAATAAATGAGATTATAACCTTTGACACACATCTTAAGTTGCCCAGTACTGATGCGGTTTTGGAGTGATGGTGAGGGTCCAGAGCCAACGGCCAAAAAAAAAAAACAATCTTGAAATGTCTTTGGTGCAAAAAAGGCAGTTTTACTAAAGCACAGGGACAGAACACGTGGGCAGAAAGAGCTGCACTGGGGTAGTGAGGGTGAATAAATTACATACTATGGAGTTGGGGGAGGCAAAGGCAAAGGGGAGGTTTCCAAAAGGACTTTCATATGCTAAAGAAGACTTCAGCCACTGTCTAAATAGCTAATTGGAGGCTTAGCTATTGTCAAGCTAAGGTTGTTTTTTTCTTCTAGCAAAACATTAACATTAAGACAGTAGGGAGTCCCTGGAGAAGTGTTATATTCCACCTGTCTCAAGTATTTGCCAATGGGCTTCAAGTTCTAAAGAAATTTACTTTTATTTATATTTTCATCTTCTTTTGTTCCCCACATCACCATGGAGGGGACGGTGATGTTTAGAGTCCAGGAAGGTGAATCAATGGGTTTCCGGAGGTTAGGCTATTGATAAGATTGCCTTTTTCTTATAATTTACTAAGACATTTGTAAACTGATGGAAATCATGTCATGCATGACTGTGATTTCTAGCAGTTAACCATTGGTTTTTCCCTTTCCTTTTTTTTGGGCAGCCAGGAGTGCCTGAAGAATGGGCTTGCCTTATGCTCCCTTACCAGGACAATGTGTTTTTTTATAAATGTTAGCTACAACTTTAGTTATCTAATAATATGACCTGATTCATTTGTCATAATGTTAAGGAAAGATTCTAATAATCAGCATTTGTTTATCACAATAAGTCATTGTTAATCATGAATAAGTAATGCTGTAGTATAACATGGCTTGACACCGAGTCTTATAATGTGCTTTTTGAAAACTCTTCTTAAGTAATGCAGGTTCAGTAACTGATACTGAAAACCAATAAGTATAATTCTGTTGAATAACTTATAATGTATCAGTTATTTTTGATACTTTCTCTAAGTAAACTGTGGTGGGAAAATATCAGTCTAACTAATGTCTCAAAGTGGTTAGATCACCCTATCATTTAAAATTTACATTTGATTCTATTGTTAGAGACAAACTTGTATTCTAATCTGCATATTTCTGAAAACAAATCTTTACTGCCCCCAGAAAGTCAGAATTTCATGGCAGAAAGACATTATAAAAATAATTCTACTGATTATGTATATTTTTCTAAAGTGAATTTAATAGTATAATGGAGGGGAAGGGTCACTCAAAGAATCCTTGACACCTCTCTTCCTCTCCAGGACACACCCAGTCTATCAGCAAATTTTGTAGGTTCTACGTCTAGAATCCGGCCACGTGTCCTAACTCCCACCACGGTCACTTCAGTCCAAGCCGCCATCATGTTTTTGCCTCCTAACTAGTCATCAGCCTCTACCCATTCCTCTTAGACACTCCTCCACTGGAAGTTTCCTTTTTATGCTTTGGTTTTTTTACAATTATAATGTAAGCAAAAATAAGTTCCTGCTCTGCTAAAATTCTTGAATTTTATCTTATCTCAGAGCCCAGAAGAAAAGGGGAACGTGCATTCGGTGATCTAGCAGTTACTATTACTTGAATATTCCACCCGACTCAGGCATTGGAACTTTCCACTTGATCTTGCCTTTGCCCATCATATGCTTCCTCCTAACATTCACATGGTTCATACCCTCCCTACTTTGTACATGTTACTACCTTCTTAGTGGGGTCCTCCCAGACTGTCTATGAAAATTGCAATTTCAAATCCATGATCTATGGTACATTTTCCCACCAACAACCTGAATCCTGATTCACTGTCATATTTTTTCCACAACAATTATCAACTGACATATTGTATATTTTATTAATTTGTTATTTGTTTTTCTCCTTATGTAAGACAGTAAAATGCTTTAAGGCTAGAATTTTTTTACTACTTTTTGTTCATTGCTTTTTCTCTGAAGCCTAGACAATCCTTGGCACATAGCAGTACTAGTCAATGAATAAACATACTCACTGTAAAGGAATGCAAAGGATAATGTCTAAAATGTAGTAATTTAACTATAAACAGAACTACATTGTCAAACCCTATTATTCTCTACTCAAGAGCAGAATCATAAATAAAAATTCAGTCTGAGCCATATTTTTTTAATATTCTAGTAGGATTTTTTTTAATGATACTTTTTTATGTTCATTAATTTTTTGATGCAGAACGAGTATGAGCGAGGTGAGGAGCATAGAGAGATGAGGAGAGAGAATCCAAAGAATGCTGCACCCTGTCTGTGCAGAGCCCTACCCAGGGCTTGATCTCCCAAACAGCAAGATCATGAACTGAGTCAAGGTCATGACCTGAACCAAAATCAAGAGTTGGATTCTTAACCTACTAAGCCACCCAGGCGACCCTCTAGTAGCACTTTTAAAAGGTAAAGAAAAAAAAGGTTAAATTAATTATAATATAATATATTTTGTTTAACTGAATATGTCTATAAAAGTATCTTCTATGTCTTTATACATACAAACATCTCAGTTCAGACTAGCCACCTTTCAAGTGCTCCATAGACACATGTGCCTAATGGCTCCACACAGGGTCTAGAATAAGAGATAAAGGTTTTTAATCGACGGGCCTAAGCTTATGTTCATAAGTAGAGAAAATAATACTGTCATATTCTGATGAAATTTATAGATGTGTTTACACAAATATACTAAACTGATTTTAAATTCATGAGATTTATATAATAGTATAATTTTTATTATTTGAAAAAGATAATTCCAAAATTTATATATTTTAACGGCTTTGGAATTAAAGAGTAGTCTTTAAAGTTGTTTGCTCTAGCCTATCTGAATAAGAGATTCTTTATCATCATCATATCAGTATTACCGAATGTTTAATTGAAAGACACTAGTGATAGTCAAGACATAAAGCCATCTTTCCATGCCAGTTATGGGCCTTCCATAGGGAGCAAATTAGATTAGACCAAAATCTAATTTGTGTAAGTTCACAAATAGGTCCCAGTGATTTCTTCTGAAGCCACAGAAGAAAGTCTCAATACTTTTTCATGTGATAATTGGTAGAGGTTTGAATATTGAATCTGATGATCCGAATCTTCTCTTTTGTTTAAATAGACTGAATCTTTTGAAGCATTTTTTAATGTTTATTTATTTTTGAGAGAAACAGAGTGTGAGTGGGAGAGGGGCAGAGAGAGAGGGAGACACAGAATCCGAAGCAGGCTCCAGGCTCAGCTGTCAGCACAGATCCCGATGTGGGGCTCAAACTCACCAACGGTGAGATCATGACCTGGATTGAAGTCGGTCCCTTAACCAACTAAGCTAGCCAGGCACCCCTCAAACAACTTTTAATTTTACGTTGTCCTCAAACTTTACTTTTCTTATCTCTGTCCTCTAGATGTGCTTCAGTTTGCTGATGCTCCTTTGAAATTGTAAGAACCAGAGTAAGGCAAATATTCAAGATCTCATTCAAATATATTTTTAAAATTTATTTTTGAGAGATAGAGACAGCGTGAGCAGGGGAGGGTCAGAGAGAGCGGGAGACACAGAATCTGAGGCAGGCTCCAGGCTCTGAGCTGTCAGCACAGAGCCCAACGTGGGGTTCAGACCCATGAGCCATGAGATCATCATGACCTGAGCCAAAGCTGGATGCTTAGCTGACTGAGCCACCCAGGTGCCCCCTCATTCAAATATATTATCTTTTCCTGGTTTCACTGTCAAATTCTGTCCAGATTCCATCCATTATTTCAGCAGTTCTCTCACTCACACCCTCACTACTCTTGCCTCTTTGTTCTAACACTCCACCCAGGTTAACACCTCCATGCCCCTAATCAGATCTAACTATTGACACACTTTTTATAATCAGGCTGCCAAACACTACCAGTTAGAGAGGGTATCCCTCAGTGATGATGCCTCAGTGATGCAGATGGGCTTTATAATATCAGAAGTATTTTTGAATTCTGACTTTCAACTCAATGTTATTGCTATTTTTTTCTACCTTCTGGCATTCTAGAAATATGATAATCATACCTGGGTTGTCTTTCTTAAATTATGAAAAATACTGGGTAAAGAAGATAACTGGATAAAGTTAAAAGCTTACTAGGATTCTTTTTAAGGTCAACCAAGTGGCATGTTTGTGGAATGAGCCGACTTCTAGGAGTCAAGTGATCTTGGAAGATATCCTCTGTGTGGCCAGCAAGCTCTAACATTGCTCACCATCAGCTACCATATTACTCATTTTTCCTCTGTGGCCTGTTCCTTGAAAGCAGAGATTAGTAAAACAACTTTCATGGACCATCTACTCTCAGGTCTCAAATCTAGAAATATACTTAATATTTTGAGTCTTCTCTAATTAATATAAAGCTTTGGGAATGACTTTGCATTTTCTTCCTGTTTAATTTACCAACAATTTAAGCCTTAAAAATTATAACACTGTCTCATGGTTTTTATGTAAAAAAAGAAGTATTTGAAGTGTTTGTTTCAAGTTAGTTAACATACAGTGTTATATCAATGTCAAATGTACAATATAGTAATTCAACACTTCCATACATCATCCTATTCTTATCACATCCTATTCTTATCACTTAATCCCTATCACCTATTTAACCCATTCCCCATCCTTTTCTCCTCTGGTAACCATCAGCTTGTTCTCTATAATTAAGAGTCTGTTTCTTGGTTATTCTCTCTCTTATTTTTTTCTCTTTGCTTGTTTGTTTTGTTTCTTAAATTCCACACATGAGTGAAATCATATGGTACTTGTATTTCTCTGACTGGCTTATTTTGCTTAGGATTATACTCTGGCTCCATCCGTGTCATTGCAAATGGCAAAATTTCATTCTTTTTTATGGTTCAATAATATTCCATTGTCAATATCCATATCTAATCTAATCTATATCGACATCTATCTATAACTATAGTTTCAATTTCCCAAAACACTTCAATATATAAAAAAGTAAGAAATTTAAAAGTAATTGTATACTCTTATTTTACAAACCAGTTATAAATTGATATTGAAACCCACCTATCCAGAAGTGTTTATAACTTTGGATAATATATATGGTTCATCATAGTAAGTAGGGTAGAATATTAAGTAAATAACTCTTAAAATCTAAGCCATTTTCATTGGGAATCTACTCCTTTCCAGACACTGCTGCTACTGATTTAAAAGTTAAAAAAAAAGCAGAGTCACTAACTTGTAACCTAAGTTTAGCAGATGAAATAATATATAGAACACATAACTTTCATACCAGGCAAACCTGGTATTGTCACTTGCACAAAAGATTATGAATCGTGATAATTATTCAACCAATCTGGAAGGAAGGGCTTGAGAGAGAAAATGTCATTTTTAGCTGATCTTTAGGAGATTGGAAAAGTCAGAAGCTGGAGTGGAAAGAAAGGAGTCTCCTAGTACAAAGAACAGGGCAAGCAATGACAGCAAGTGACTAGAAGAGGAGTATTTATGGCTAGAAGACAGTACTTTATGAAGTAGGGCTTGGAGGGAGTAGCACTATATAAAGGTGACTGGTAATGGAGAGTTATGTCTGGGTATGTTATTTTTAGAGTTAGCTTAGAAATCTGGTTTTATTTAGTAAGGTAGTGAGAGATAAATTTAAACGGTTTTACTGAGGGATACACTTCTTTTTCTTAAACACCTTGTTATTTGAAAAATTCACGTATGTACACAAGTAAGAAAAAGTGTACCATGTACCCATCACATAGCTTCAACAATGACCAATTTATTGCTAGTATTGTTTCCTTTATTCTCTGCCCCCACTTCCTCCACCCTCCCAATCATTATAGATTACTCTGAAGGAAATCAAAGACATGATATCATTCCATTTGTAATATAATATAATACATTTTAACATGTTTTTCAAAAAGGTAAGACTAATCGCACAACATTGTCATCATCACACTTAACAATGACTCCTTAGTAGCAAACAGCTACTTACTATTCACATTTAAGGGATTGTTTACTAATTCTTTATTTTCTTACAGTTTGAAGTAGGATGCAAATAAGGTCTATACATTGCAATGAGTTGGTGACTGGACCCTCCTGTCTCTTCTATTTACTTTGCAATTTATTTTTCAGGGACTCTGGTTATTTGTCATGGATTTTTTTTCCAGTCTGATTTTACTAAATCAATCTGTGTGATTACCTAACATTTTCTTCCATTATTCCCTCCCCCTCCCCTTTTTCTTTGCATTACATAGCATTTCCAGAAATTATTCTTCAAGCTTTCTGTGACCATGTGGTCAGACACTGCTACAGAAAGTCACACAGTGGGTCACTTTGTGTTCAGCACCACCAATACCAAATACGTATTCTACAATGCTCAGTAGTGTCAGTATATTCTTCTAGTAAATATACTTTTCATTATGTGCAGTGCATTTTCACACCTTTTATGAGTATCTTTGACTTTTCTAAAAGTTGCATTTTTATTTGGTAATCCTATCTCATGTTTTTTTCTAAAAGAACTAAAGCTCTTAAATTGGAGATCCCACATCTTCCCATAACCAATTCCTTATATCTGTTCCATTCTTCTTTTCTCATATTGAGAGAAGGTAAGTGATGTGTACCTGTTGTCTTCTTTGATAAGAAAGAGTTTATAAATCTAGTACATCTATAGTTTTAGTACTTCTCACAATTTATAAATGTACTTATTTCTTGATTATTTATTTTATGTCAATCTTTCCAACTATAGGCTAGAAACTCTGTGGGAAAAATATTTTTGCAGGTTTCATTCCATATTCATGTCTAGACTAGCATAATGCCTCTTCTATTATAATTGTTTAATCAGAGTATAGAATAATGACAATAAATAGTTGTTTAGTGAGAGTATAGAACAATGACAGGAAAAATAGGTGCATAAATATATAGATTGAGTGATGAGTGAATGACCAAAAAAGTAAATGTCCACAAAAACAAAACCAAATAAAATAAAACAGGATGCTTTATGCAGGATAAAAATGAGTGTAAACTATTCTCATTTCATTTGACTTCTTATAATATCTTGAATTGATCCACATATACAAACCATCTGCCTTAGGGAAAAAAATTCTATCAGCAACTACTAGTCTCTTCTGACATCTTAAATATTTGGAAATTGTACTTTACAATGCAAAATAATTAATTGAAAGTAGAAAAAAATTAATGCAAGAAATCATGCTTTGTTCTAAGATTTTAAATGTTAAGAAATAATAGTGTTTACTGATACATATTTTAATTAAGTGAAATATTTGAAGTTACATCTAGAAGTTTTAGATGTTTCTCTTCTTGAAAGAAAAAATGACATAGAAATATTCAAATGAAATTCACTTCTTTATAAAGTTGCTTACACTGCTGTTTTCTGCTTTGAAAGTACACATGACTTTCATAATTCTGCAACTGAAACAGATATGATTATTTTATGAATTTATTGATAGAAAAAGATAATCAGTCATTGCTTGCTAGGAGTATACTTTATACTATACCCTGAAATGAATGCCTCCAGTTATAAAAAGATAAAAAATTATACATTCCAATGATTTATGCATTTGTATTTGTGTATAAATACAATGATGTATGTATATATACATTTTTAAAGATTGACGGATTGGGTATTTCTTCATTCTAATAATAAGTACCTTTGGCAAATGCATTCATCTGTCTTTACCTAATGAGATTATCATTAAAGAGGCCATGATAGTTCCTAGAACATATATACTTCCTCAATGAGATAAATAGACATTATTTCAAGAAGAAAAAAGAGGAATTACTTGATTTGTGATCAATACTAAGCCACAAGTATAATTTTTATGCTAATACTTAAGTGGATTGACTAAGCATTCACAAGATATTTTATGATTGATAAAAGGCCTGCAAAGGGAATACTGAAATAATGTTTTCAAGGGAGTGGATCCAACCATATCATGTCTATTGCTTCAATAATATTAGTGTGTTGTGTAATAGCAAATGATTTCAGTGACTGTCTTTAGACAGTCCGGAGAGTCTATGCCCGGTGCCCTGGTGTTTTTTTGTCTTTGACTACTTAACATGCATATACTTATTCATTTATGTTCACTTCAAAATCAGCATGTGTCCCTTGGTATTATATAGTGATCTGATGAATGTGTTAAAACAAACTGAATTTTACCCCATTACAAATAAATATTCAGTTTTTTTTTCATTTTTGAAAAATGGAGATTTTGATTTTTCACATTACTTTTTCATTTATGTAAACATAAATAAGAGTCTTCTACTCTACCGACTGAGCTAGGTGGGCAGTTTATGTAAACACAAATAAAATAATTAGAAGACTTCCAAATAGTTTTATTTTATTCATCTGATATTATTTTTCTATCTTGCAACTACTTCCCTATGAAGAATTAGTATCACAAGACCAAATATGGTATATATATATATTATATTCAATAATTTATACTACCTGAATGTAAAATAAAAGTGCTTAATAAAAATAATTTCTTTTAACATTATGTTAGTTTTCATTACCTATTTCCCCTTTTTAATTTTAGCTGCCAAAATTTTACATATACTATAGGCAATTAAGAAGACCCATCCCAATTCTCACAAATTGTATGTTAAATATTTCAGAAAAGAGCAATCATGTATTGTATACTTGTAACTAATGATCATTTTTATCCATAAAACAGGAGGGTTTTTTTTAACATTTTCAAATTGTATAAATGTAAAAACAAAAACAAAAAAAATCAAAAATTTTCTTTAGGCTTTGCCAACACCCTTCACTTTTACATGGCTTGGGAAGTGGATGTTGTTTAATAAAAAAAAAAAGTATCAGAATACAGATAAAGTACGGAGATTAAAGGAATAGATCATCTTCCTTTCTTATGTCAGGTTGATAACACAATTGGCAGAGCATATGCCATCTAGATAGGATTGTGATTGAGGATCCCTCCTTCTGCATTCCAACTATAGGTAGATGCCAGCTTTGAGACTTTAAAGCTTTTGAGACTTGGACAAAGGCAGACATATACATCACATAAATTTTTAAAAGGCATAGCACTGTTTTGTTTATTCTACTTTCTAGGTTATCTATAACAATGCACAGAATCTCTTTGTTGTTATTTTTTTATACACTTGATTATCTGGGTTAAAATGTCAAAAATGGTGACACATTAAGTGACAATTTAGCTTCAAGAATGATTTTGCTACTAGAATCAACACTGCTGTATTTTACAGTTTATCCTTATGTGTTCTAAAATAAATTTAAAGCATACATGTTTATGCCTGTGCCTATGCATCTCAACTTAGAGTTTAAATTTTATCCATTGTTTACTATATTAGAACCTGGTGTTGAATCTCTATAGTGTACACCTGAAATGAATATAATGCTGTTTGTTGACTATACTGAAAGTATATTTTTAAAATTCCAGTTAAAGTAAGGTCAGGTATAAAAAATATAAATATAAATCTTCTAAAATTATTAAAGGAAAAGGAAATAGAGTAGAAAACATTGATCTCAGAGATGTGAAGAATTGCTTCAAATCGTTTTAAAAAAATCTTAATGGAACAAATTGGCAAGTGTGTTAAAATGCTCTTGTACAGTTTTGATACCAATATTCTATCAGCCTCATAAAATAATTTGGGCAACTTTGTCTAATAGCAATTTGTGTGTGTGTGTGTGTATGTGTGTGTGTATGTGTGTGTGTGCTTGAATTCATAAGAATGGGTAGCAAAGCCATTTGCACCTGAGACTTAACTTCTATTTTCCTCTTATTTTTATGCAGAGTGCTGAGAAAATGTGGGAAATTTGTTATGTTATTTCTTGCAGGGGTTCTGGTATGTTTTAATTTATATTTTTCCTTGAGCCATGTTTTTATTTAATGTTCCTACAACATTTTAACTGTCATCAGTTTTAGTGTATATATGTTCACACAGTTTATTGGCATTAATTAAAATATGGTCATATCTCAATATTTTTTAGTATGCATTTTATGTATAGTTATGCCCCTCCTTTTCTTTCCTAGGTATTTATATAAATTTTTTTCTAACTTTTTTATTTTAATTTCAATTTTGCCAGCTGCTTGTCTATTGTATTATTTTTCTAATTTTTAAAAAATTTGTTAATTATCTTTTTTTCTCTCATATTGACAGTTTCTGATTTTATCTTTTATTTCTAATTTATTTAGGTGCATTTTATGAAGTTTTTCTAATTTCTTAAGCTACACCATTTGTAACTGATTTTCATCACTTTTGTTTTTTAAATAGATTTTCATTGCTTGTCATTTCTAAATATTTTCTTTCAGGTGTGATTATTTCTTTTACCTGATTATCTTTGGGATGATTTTATTATAGCTATTTATTCAATATTTATTTATTTGTTTATTGCATATTCTAATTTCTGCTTACTTTCCTACTCCATTTCCTTCCTCCTTAGATTAAATTTTTATTTTTTAGAAAACATATATTTCCATTAAAAATAGGAGTAGAGGAACAAGTACAATGGGAACTTATTAAATAATTAATCTAAATTAAGCTAATTAAGTTAATCTAAATTGTGGAAGCATATAAATTCCTTATCCCTAAAGTATTTACATTTGCTTTGGTTATTGAATAATGTTGTAAAAGAGTTTTTATTGTATTTGTTCTTTTATTCATGTTTTCATAATATTATAATATAGGCAATATGATAAAAATTTCCAAGAAAGGTAATGCAAAATAAATAATTTCACCATCCATTAATATTTTAAAGATTGTCACTTATTTATAATCATCACAAAATGTGCCATTCTTCTAAAAGAAAAAAAAAAACAAAGCAAAGCTAGCAAAGTCAAGAAACCAATCTATTTAAAAGTTATTTTGCTCCTAATAATTCCAGTCAGAGATAAGGGTTGTGTGCACTTCTGATAAGTACTAGAGTAAAGTAATTTCCCCTGACACTTCACATAAGAGAGCAATTCAGTTAGGGTGACATGCTTCCTATATCAGAATATTTTATTTTAGTGATGTTGATATTTATCTGAAGCAGAGAATGAATGCATATAACTTCCTTTTAATATTTTGAACTAGCAGTATTTTCAGTAACAGTTACTACTACACTTTGAGGGAAAAAATAATGCAATTTATGCTGTAAGAATATAAATTAATAATTTTACATCTTAATTTATAGGCAAACATTTTAATTTCTTAAAAAAGCTTATGGTGTTTATACTTTTAAGATGCTTGGAGTAATTACTTTTAATATTCATTATATAATTTAGTGCTATATTTTCAATATAAAAATTAACTGGAAGAATATTCTACTTTTAACTTTTGGATGTAATATAGAAGAATTTGGAGACTCAAATTTCAGTCAAAATTCAAAGTAAAAGTATGCCATTCTGACTATAATTACAGATAATACAAATGTAAAGTAATAGTAATTAATAGGCATTATTACCTATTACCATTAATAGGCAGTATTACCATTTGCAACATAATGCTTCCTTCCATAAATGTTTCAATCGTAAAATACAGGAAGTTATATAGTAAATTACATTAATTTATATAAGTATTTCTAATACTTCAGAAAACAGCATATGGTATATTATCAACTATATAATCTTTATTATATATTCTATAAAATTTGACTCAGAAATAAAACATTTAAGTATATTTAATTAAAAATATGCTTGCTGAGGGGTGTCTTACTAACTCAGTTAGTTAAACATCCAACTTCAGCTCATGTCATGATCTGAAGGTGACCTAAATTCTTGAGCATATTTGGAATAGTTGGGAAAGAATCTTTTCCATTTTAAATGAAGTTTAAAAATTATTTTGCCAATTTTATACTATAAGCTCCCAGAGGGTAGGATTTTGCTTTATTCCAAGTGTCCAGAAAATCCATGTCACTCAATAACCATTTGTTTAATAATATATATAATATATATATATATAACATATATATTATGTTTACATATAATGCATTTTAGGTAAATGGATTGTTGAAAGAATGAAAAAGATGATGTTTCTGAAAGAATTTTAAATAACTGATTTATTTGTTAACCTTTATAAGAAACCAGATATTATTCATTTCTTTACAATTTGGATATAAATGGAAGAATTATGTGTTTTCAAAGTTTGCTTAATTAAATCACTGGGTAAACATATACTCTCAGATATTAGATTAGTGTTCTATATTATTTTCCATGAACTTAGTATCAGCATTTTTCAGGCATTTTAGTCTGGTCATGTAGATTAAAGTAACCTAAGAAAAAGTTAAGGTGTCTGGAAACTTCCAAAGTAACTTGCATAGATAGAACCATATGTCTGTAGTTTATATCAAAATTTTAAGACTATGTTTTCTTCTTTTTTTATTCTGAGAGCATGTAACATCTCATACATGCTCCGTGTGAAATTTGACTATATGGCCAGTAATTACATTATATTTAATTTCTACTATTCTTTTTAATAAGAAAATCCATGAATGTTAATACCCAATGCATGCAGCTGTTATTTGACATTTATAAAGTTCATCAGAAGCACTTATATTTTAGGTGTCATTTGGGACGGTACCACATTAGCCGTGATTTACAAGTATCATCTATCAAAGGTAACACCTGCAGCAACAAAAATATCACACAAGGTCACTTTTTCTTTTAATATCTCTGCTGCAAACCTCTTTGTTTTATGAAGTTTCTTAGTGGTAATTTATTATTTTTATTACCAATACTTTATCAGTAAGATAAGTCCACATCTTCATTATGTTCAAAGGGATATATGTATACATATAGTAAATATATAAATTAGGTATATAAGATACATAAAATATATTTATATACATATTTAATTTTTTTCTAACTTTGGTTATGTATACTTAGTATATCTATATATGCTATATATGCTAAATTTTGGTTATGTATACTTAGTATATCTATATATGCTAAATTTTATAGAACAACAATTTTGAATGCAAGTTCTGAGAGATTGGCTAACATCAACCATTTTGGCGTTCTGTATAATGAATATTTACTGAATGCTATTAAATGGGTGGGAGCACTTTGAGGTGTTTTTGTAGTAGGATTTTGTGCTCGTGTTAACTTTAGACAACGTCTAAAATTTTAATAGAAATAATATTGTAGATGTTAAAAGTCTACAGGGTAAAATGTTTTAATGACTTCAGGAATCAATAGAGAATGATTTTAATAAGCTTTCCATGATTTATGGAGGGTGAGAATATCTCTCCTTGAGCAATGGAACTATAAGGTGGCTAAGAGCTTTACCATTACATAGTATGGGATCCCAATCTTGAAGAAGTAGCTCTTCTAACAGTAGACCCACTCTGTAACATTTACTGTCCCTAAATTGGGTTGTATGACTGTCAGTGATTGTAAAGAATCTCAGATTTTATCCTTCTTGCAAGCTAAGAAGTTAAAACTTTTACCTTTTCATGGATGCTGGTAGAAAATATGAGGCTCTGGGTCATGATAAAAGGAATTTATTATTCACAGTATAGTAAGAAGTAAAAGATTCATGTTCATGACAATTCTCCTTGTCCCTCAAGTCCCAAGCATTAGGTGGAGTAGCCCACAAGGATGTTGTACATACAGCAGGAATCATGTACTTAGAGAACTTAAATCTCTAATGGTAGGCAATAAACTTGCCTGAACTTTGCCCCAGAGGGACAATGGTTCCTAAGGCTGTTTGCTATCTACACATCGTTGATAACACAGTCCGGTGCCTCTTATTCCAAAAATAAGCAGAAGTCAGGCTTCTTGGCTTTGAAGGTATATAACTTTCAAGCTCTTTTCAGAAATGGTTTTTCTGTAAAAAGGGTAGTGAATTTCAGAGAGATAAACTTATGGTCCTACTTGTAAAAGTTATCTTTCTCAGGTTAACAAAGGATCTATTTATTAAACATATTTATTGCCTTTGCATACTAATATATTTTCTAATTTGAAGAAAATAACAAAGATTTTTAAAAAGATGGACCTTTATTGGGATGACTTCACTAATATTTCAGATGTTCTATAGTAAGTTTCTCACTATGTCTCACTTTTAATGAATCCAAGTCCAACACTGATGCTTTTACCATCAAGTTCAAAACAAGGCCTGGAAGCAGATGGAGAAATTATAAAATAACTCAACAATATGACATGGTTTGGTGAATGGTTATTATTGTTAATATATCATGAGATATAAGACATGACTGCTTAATATTTTATAACATAATTCAGGAGATAAGATTTTTAAATGTGAGAAATTAAATAAAAATATTGATTGAAGTGGTAATGTTATAAATAACCATGTGAAGAATTGTTAAAGCTCATGTTAGCAAACAAGTTTCATGCAAAGAACTCATGTAGGGGATTAGTGGTAAAAAATACATATATACTGTTGCAGCAGAGTAGTTAGCTCCTAGTTTCCCTCCTAAAACATAGTGGGCCCTCAGTGTAAATTAATTGGTTAAAGGAATGGAATGCATTATCTGCATTAGTGATCAAAATTGTCTCTTTTTTCAACTAACGTGGAGGCTCTATGGCAGAATTTCCTAGACGTTAACTATGTACTTCTTCCAGAGCTGTGTAAGCATAGAAATCATCTCCGTTCCTCCCTCCGTCCTACCCATCTTCTACACACATTGCTTACTTGTGGAAAGTACATCTAGGGTTAGTTTAAACAGCAGTAGGTTTTTCTCTTTTCTTTCCCTGCCCTCCCCACGAGGTGGAAATCTTTAAAACAATTAAAATTAAGACAAATATTTGTTCTCTGAAACAAAATCAAACAGCATGAAAGCCACATTGTAATGGTCACCATATTCCACTACTTCTCCAATATTTCCATTCCCAAAAGAGTGTGAACTAATAATAGTTCTGTGAGCATATATTTAAAAAAACAATAAAATCATGTTATAAAATTTGTTCTAATATTTACATTATTCACCCATTAGCATACTTGGAAAAATTTTCATGGGCTTATTTATCTTATAACCTACAAAGCATTTTTAAAAATTAATTCTCCCCCAGTTTTATTGAGAAATGAGTGACATAATCATGTATAAGTTTAAGGCATACAGCATGATGGTCTGATTACATATATTGTGAAATTATTACCACAACAGGTTCACCTAATATCCATCCTCTAAGGTAGATGCAATAAAAAGAAAGGAAAGAGGAAAAGGAAAAAAAAGGAAAGATATTTTTTTCTCCTTGAGACGAGAACTGTTAAGATTTACTGTCTTAACTTTCCTGTTTATCACATAGCCATTTTAGCTATAGTCACCATGCAGTATATTATATCTCTAATATATATTGATCTTATAACTGGAAGTTTGTACCTTGACCACCTTTTTCTATGTGCCCCTCCCCCCATCCAACTCACTGCCTCTGGTAAACACATTTCTAAGCTTTTTAAACAATTTTCTTTCTTTTCTTCTTTTTTTTAAGATTCAATGTATCAGTGAAATCATACAGTATTTTTCTTTCTCTGTCTGACATATTACAGTTAGCATAATTCTCTCAATGTCCATATGTTCACCCACGTTTTTCACAAATAATAGGATTCCCTTGTTTTTTATGGCAAAATAATATTTCTTTATATATATGCATGACACAATTCTATCCATTTATCAGCAGACACTTAGCTTGTTTCCATGTCTTGGTTGCTGTAAATAATGCTGTTATGACATAGTTATCTTTTTGAGTCAGTGATTTTATTACCCTTGGACATATTGCTAGAATTGGAATTGCAGAATCATATGATAGCTCTGTTTTTAATTTTTTGAGGATCCTTTCTACTGTTTTCTAGAGTGACTATATCAACTTACAACCCCATAAGCAATGGACAAGAGCTCCCTTTTCTCCACATCCATTCCAGCATCTGTTATATCTTGTCTTTTTCATGATCTTGTCTTTTTGATCATGGCCATTCGAACAAGTGTGAGGTGATATCTCATTGTGGTTTTAATGCACATTCCCCTAATGTTAGTAATGTTGAGCATCTTTCCATATACCTGTTGGCCTTTTATGTGTTTACTTTGGAGAAATGTCTGTTCAGGTCTTCAATGTTATATTTAAAACAAAATCATTACCAGTACCCCTGTCAAGGAGTTTTATGGGGCTCTGTCTCTTCCCCCCTACTTGGGGGAGGAGGTTGCTGCAGGATACCTCAATATTCCACTCTGTGATTGGAAGGGGCCAGGAGCTACCCTCAGCCTTGGCTGTGAATTAATCCTCCTGCCTGTGCTTAGCATAAGAAGGCTCCATGCCCAGTACTGACCTTGCTCTGGGAGCAATCAACCCTACCTGTCTGCCTCTCAGCTAGAGTACCAATGGGCCACACAGCTTCATGAGTTGTCAACAGTCCTGGTCAGATGGGGTTGGAAGGCATTCTCCACTGCAGGTGGAGCTGTGACACATCTTACATGGACATGGGCAAGCTGGGCTCAGGGCAGCAAAACTTCTTTTTGAGGATCTGAATTAAGCAGATCTTCACCCTACCAAGTTCCCTAGTCAGAATGCACCCCCAATGTGGCTCCAGAAATGAGCAGAAATTTTGGTTGGGATTATTAGTTGGGCCCTGTAGGTATGAATTAGGTCTGCTGGTATCCATGTGCTTGCTGATTGTTGCAAACCCCTTCCCTTTCTCCATCATAGTCAGAGTCCCAGTGGCTGAGTCCTGCAGATTCCCCTGCACCCCTGCAGTGCAAAATCAGAATAGGGGCTCCCACAAAGCAACCCACAGCGCTGAAGGAGGTTGGTTTGTCCCTTTAGGGATCTCTCTCCTACAGGAGGTACCAGGAGGTCAGGGGAGATCAGTCTGCTGTGTTGGCCTTAGGAGAGGCAATATGGTCAATGTGTGTCTGTTTCTCTTACGCTTTTAATGCAGTCTGTCTTGGAGAAAGTATCTCTCTTGGGAGAAAAGACTATGTTGCCATCTTGGTGACATCACTTCACAGTTTTTCACAGTAGAGTTGTTAGATATTGCATAAAACTAATTTTTCACCTTAACAGCATTTCAACATTTACAATTTTTAACACAAAATAAATATGTTAAATAATAAAAAGGGTGAGGTAACCACTTTAGGAAAATTTCCTAGCCACGAGTTCATTATTAACACCTCTATTCCATTGTTTTAATTTACAGTTTCCTGTTAACCTATGGAATTTAGTATTAATCTCAAATGCCTAATGGAAATTACTACTCTTTCTGTGAATTACTTGTGTGTATCTTTTTCTTAATACACGTCACAAATATTTTGTTCCACTGAATAGTTTTACTTCTCATTTTCTATAATTGTATTTTAGAATTGTATAATTTGTATTTTAATATAAAATTTTAAATGTTTAGACAGTTACATGAATTAATCTTTTCATTTGGAAATAATCCATAGACTTTCTAATTTAGCAATACCTTGACTCCCTTAAACTGTAAGAATATTCATTCATATTTTATATTTATGAGTCATATATATAAATATATCAAGCTAGTCTCTAAAGTTTATTTTAGTATGCAAATATCAAGAATGTTGATTTGATGTATGGTGTTAAGCTGTCATTAATTTTTCTCCAAACTGATAGTCAATTATATAAATAATATAGATTTAATTATATATTTTTTCCTGCCAATTTGAAAACAACCATGTATTCTGAATATATGTGTATGTGTATACTCTTTCCTTCCTTAAGGAATTCTTTGTCTATTCTCATAAAATATCACATTACTCCATTGTATAGTTTTATATTTTGTTAGAATATGAAGTATAGTAAGTTCCTCTTCATTATTTCTTTTTCTGAAATATCATCAACTATTTTCATAAATTACTTTCTGCATGAACTTTAGAATAAACACATTAGGATATATTTTTAAACCATATATGTAGATGCATACATGCACATACACACAAATAAATATACATTTTATTATGATAGTGAATGGAACTGTATGGGTTTTACAGTTTAATACAAGAACAATTAATCTCTCATTGTATATTGAATCTTTTTCATTTTTAACATGATCATTTTCTCCAGTCACTCCTTTTGACCTTTAATAAAATATTTAACATCTCTTACAATGACAATTTGCAAGTATTTTTTCATGGTCGGTGCTATTTTCACTGGGACTTTCCCAGTGCATTTTCTAGTTGTTGATTATAGCTGTTATCTACAGGAAGGATGATGATTTTTGCACATTACTTTTTTTACTTTACATATTACATATTACAAGATTATTAATTATAACAACACTTCTTTGATTTTCAGGATATTTCTAGAAATGCAAGCATTTCTTTTGCAATTCAAGAATTTGTCTTCTCTTCTCCTTTATCAATTTTTAAATACAATTTGTTATTCTTGTATTAACTGGGGCTTCCAGAATTTGGCTGGGTATAAAGGAAGAATGTAATGGGAGGAGTGTTCAACTATTGTGACAAATCTGTATCTTTCAGGTATAGCTATGATGGTGCACCAGTTTGTGATTGAGTGAAATCCAGTGAAAGAGATGGATTCAGCAGAGTGCTGTATAGAAAGCATGTTACCAGTCTCTATTGTTCACTTATTTTATGGCAGAGAAGTCTTTCAGGTCAAATTTTTATCTCTGTTCCTTTTTTTGTTTTAACCTCTGAGCATTTTTTAATATTAAAAATTAAAAAATTATTTACAGTTATTTTCATGTGCCTTATACATAATGCAAATAGCCCCCAAACACTGCCATTGCAAAACAATTCCACTAAAAAACTTAGAATAGTTGGTATCTTCACCACCACAAACAAAAAACTATTATATAGGAAGCAATCTTGATTTTTCACTGAAGCATATAAAATTGATGCTGATTTCATTCTAAATTCAGGTGTGACTAAAAATCAACTAAGAAAAAGGATCATAAAAAATCCAATGAAGGAAAACCTTTTCTTCTCCATAATATCTGATATTCTTAGCAAATAATTTAAAAAATTTTTATTGTAGTAGGTCCCACACTTATTATTTGTCTTGATCCCAAATATTAAAGGATCAATAGAGCATGGTATAATGGACTAGAATTATTTTACCATTTTTTTGCCATTTTACCATTCAGATGACTGTACATGCAACTATAACACTTTTATATCTCAATTTATATTTTAATATTAAAAGACAAGCAAAACTCTTCATAATAATTTATAAGCAATAGTTATCTTTTTCCAATTTCCTTAACAATTTTACAAAAAAGTAATTATTGCTAAAATTAGTTTTCAATATATTTGTAAACTTTATTATTTTTTTTGCATTATTTCATTTACAAGTTCTGAAATTGTAGAAGTAGAATAATTGTTTAAACCTGCATTTCTTCAATATGATAGATATCCTTCCAGTGGCTATTTAAGTTTAAATTAATTAAAGTTAAATAAAATTAAAACCTCAGTTCTTTATTCTCACTACCGTATTTCAGGTGGTCAATAACGACTTTTGTCTAGTGTCTGTGAGGGATAGCACAGATATAGACATTTTCATCATTGCAGAATATTCTATTGGACAGTGTTGGTTTAGAGTATGGCAAAACTGACATGTGTTTAATTGTTACTTATTATATATTGATATGTTTTTAATACTTTAAAAGTTCATTATAAGTTTTATAGAGATTAAAGTCTTTAGATTATTTAATGTATATTAGAAATAATAACTATTTTCAAAGTTACTCCCTTTTAAAAATAGCACTAGGACTCTCTGGGTAGAAGTTGTTGAAGATCCTCAAAATTGGAAATATCAGGATTCAGGAGAAAAAGTGGGGAGGGGAATATCAGGAATATAATAAGAAGAAGCCACTTAAAAACTCTTTCACATACGGGTTTTTTTTAAGTTTTTATCTTAATTCAAGTTAGTTAACATACAGTGTTAATATTAGTTTCAGTTTTACAGCATAGTGATTCCATACATCACCCTGTGCCCATCACACAAAGTGCACTCCTTAATGCCCATCACTTATTTAACACATACCCCCAACTCCCTCCCCTCTGGAGGGGATAACAAAATTTGATAACAAAATTATCAGTTTGTTCTCTATAGTCAAGACTCTCTTTTCCCCTTTGCTTATTTTTTTTCCTTCTTAAATTCCACATATGACTGAAATGTTCCTGTATTTATCTTTCTCTGACTGAGATAGTTTGTTTAACATTATGCTCTCTAGCTCCATCTATGTCATTGCAAATGGCAAGATTTCATTCTGTTTTATGGATGAATAATATTCTGATGATATTGGTTCTTAAACTACTTGGGTATTTTACTTATCAATTCATTAACTCCATAACGATTTCCTAATCCCCTATATATGTCCATCATTATTACAAATGCTAAGGATACTGGACATAAAGCAAAAATAACATGTATGGACTGTTACATGGTAGTAGGTGCTAGAGAAAAAAAATATGTGGAAGCAAATGGGTATTTGGGATCGGGAGGAATTCCTATCTTAAATAGACTTATCAGAAAAGGCTCTAATTGGGTGATATTGGAGAAAGGACTTAAAGAAGAACCTACCGTGTTAGACTCAAGAATATTTTTGTTGTAGGCATTATGCTAGATTTTGTAGTCACAGAGAAGGAAAAGTCATTTAACCAATCCTCCGGAAGATCTAGGGAAGCTCAGGGAAGAAGATGAATGACAACCTACTACCACACAACTTGCTAAGTGACATTTTGGAAACATATGCATGTAGCCATGCTTCCTTATCCAC
Organism: Suricata suricatta; assembly: GCF_006229205.1. Lineage (NCBI taxonomy): Eukaryota > Metazoa > Chordata > Mammalia > Carnivora > Herpestidae > Suricata > Suricata suricatta. The sequence goes on along the minus strand of NC_043701.1, from coordinate 67,407,081 downwards.
TAGGTAGTATTTCCCCACCAAAGTAAGTAAGCCTTATTATCAGTATTAAAAATAATAATCTGTTTCTTTATTCAACATTAATTTTAACAGAAAATACATAATGTTAAATAACTTTTTAAAAAATCTATTAGCTAAAGCTAGCCCTATTCTGGATAATATGAACATTTCTAACTACTTTCATTTTTTGAAGTTAAGCCATTTTCCTTTCCAGTGGGATATGGTAACATTTGTTAAAACTAAAAAGCTAATGAACATAAAATCTAAAATTTAATACATAAGCCAAATTTATGTTTGTCATTCTTTCTTTGGTCAAGTATGTCCTAATAAATAAATGTGATAAGACGTGGAAACATTTAGACACCATATGTTTGCACTCATAGGTCTAACAGGAGAAACCTAACTGAGAAACATAGGTAGGGGAAGGGGGAAAGAGAGTTGGGGAGAGAGAGGGATGCAAATCATGAGAGACTTTTGAATACTGAAAATGAACCAAGGGCTGAAGAGGGAAGGGGAGCAGGAAGGGAGGTGGTGGTAATGGAAAAGGGCACCGGTGGGGAAGAGCACTGGGTGTTTTATGGAAACCAACTTGACATTAAACTATTTTTAAAAAGTTAAAAAAATAAATAAAATAAAATAAAAAGACATGGAAACATTTTATAGTGAATCTGGTCCTACTGACAGGATTTATTATTTTTACAACTGTTTTACAAAAAGATGTAAATTAATTGAAATTTTCCTGTTATTATTCTCTACTTTTTAAAATCTCCACAAGTAAAGTATGCCATTGAGAATTTGTATTTTTGAATTTTTGTTTTCTAAACTGAGTTTTAACAATCTTAAAATAAAAACAGATATAATTTTTCATGTACTTCATGATGGATGCCTTAGAAAGACTTACATGGAGAGAGATAAACACATCTATTAGTTATCTTCAATTAACCATGAAATAAATAAAAGGCAGATATATGATTGATTACTATAAAGCTATGAGTAATTGGGTAATAAGGCAAACATAATATTATATGTTCATAGAGTATAATCTAAGAACATGATTTTGTTCATATAAATTGATTACAAAGCAGTTGAAATTAATATGGCTTTTAGGTGAGGACACAATATAAGGAGTTTTAAAGATAAAAAACATTTGAAAATAAAGTATTCCTATCATATTTATATAACTATTAAAGGATGTCTTATTCTACTAAAGTTAGAGACCATTACTTGTTTTGGATGAGACTTAACAAAAAAAAAGATATTTACTTAAAGCCTGTGTTTTAATTAAGCAAAGCTTTCAATGTAAATTAATTCAACCTAGATTTTAGTCATGTGTAACATCATATAATTTTACTGTTATTTCTACAGTCCATTAGTTTAAAATTGATTCAATTTATGCTAACAGTTGAGTGATTAAATAATTTCCAAGGAAATTTTAATTATGACTGTGGCTGTTTTCTAGATATAAATTGAAAGGTCTTAAATACACACAAGTTGAATTAATAAAAAGAACTTTTTAGAAAATTCAGAATCTATAGTGAGAACAAAAGCTATTTCAGTTCTATTTACAATTTTTATGTTTAGTCCTCCTTATTTTTAAGTTATATATCAATGTTGGAAGAAGAAAGATGACTTGAGGAGTCACCTATTTTATTATCATTATTTTGAGGATGGCTTTCTACAGGGCCTTTGCAGATACTGTTTGCTCAGCCTATAGTATTTTATTTTTGAATATTATTAGTGTGTTTTTATCCCTCACTTAAATATTCCCACTAAAATACTGCCTTTTAAGAAAGGAGTTTTCAAATGACCCAATCTCTGATGCTGCCTTATTTTTCCTTCTAGCACTTACTTACATTGCAAAATTTTTTGCTTATTTCTGTGATACTCAGTCTCCTTCTAACTTTGCCACCACTAGCATGTAATACCCATGGGAGTATGATGTCTATTTTGTTTAAAACATGTTATCTAGGGCCTAGAAGAGGGCCAGGCATTATGAAAGATGCTTGCCAAGCATCTGGGAAAGCATACATGATTAAATGATTAGCTCTCTATATTTTTTAAATATTTATTTATTTATCTATTTATTTTGAGACAGTGGGGAGGAGAGAAATAATCCCAAGTAGTCTCTCTGTGTGCCATAGCAGGGTTTAATGGGGAGGCTTTAAGAAAGGGGGGGCTCAAAGTTGGGCTCCACAGGTGGCTCATTGTGGGACTGGATCCCACAAATGGTAAGATTGTGACCCGAGCCAAAATCAGGAGTCGGTGGCTTAACCCACTGAGCCACCCAGGTGCCCAAATGATTAGGTGTGAGGTCTTATCTCATTGTGGTTTTGATTTGTATTTCCTTGATGATGAGTGATGAGTATTTTTTCATGTGTTGGTTGGCCATCTGGATGTCTTCTTTGGAGAAGTGTGTATTCACTTTTGCCCATTTCTTCATTGGATTATTTGTTTTTTGGATGTTGAGTTCGATAAGTTTTTATACATTTAGGATACTAACCCTTTATTTGATATGTTGTTACCAAATATCTACTCCCATTATGTCGGTTGCCTTTTAGTCTTGCTGATTGTTTCCTTCGTTGTGGAAGGTTTTTATCTTGATGAGGTCCAAATAGTTAATTTTTACTTTTGTTTTCCTTTCAAGATGTGTTGAGTAAAAAGTTGCTGTGGCAGAGGTCAAAGAGGTTTTTGCCTGCTTTCTCCTCTAGAATTTTGATGTCTTCCTGTCTTACATTTAGGTCTTTCATCCATTTTGAATTTATTTTTGTGTATGGTGTAAGAAAGTGGTCCAGGTTCATTTTTCTGCATGTTGCTGTCCACCACCATTTTCTTTATTGAATTGGATATTCTTTCCTGCTTTGTCAAAGATGAGTTGGCCATATGTTTGTGGGTCCATTTCTGGGTTCTCTGTTCCATTCCATTGATCTGAGAGTCTGTGTTTGTGCCAGTACCATACTGTCTTGATGATTATAGCTTTGTAATACAGCTTGAAGTCCAGGATTGTGATGCCTCCTGCTTTGGTTTTCTTTTTCAAGATTGATTTGGCTATTTGGGGTCTTTTTTGGTTCCACACAAATTTTAGGATTGTTTGTTGTACCTCTGTGAAGAATGCTGGTGTTATTTTGATAGGGATTGCATTGAAAAGGCAGATTGCTTTGGGTAGTATTAGCATTTTAACAATATTTGTTCTTCCTATCCAGAAGCATGGAATATTTTTCCATTTTTGTGTGTCTTCTCCAATTTCTTTCATCAGCTTTCTATAGTTTTCAGTGTATAGATTTTTCATCTCTTCGGTTATGTTTATTTCTAGGCATCGTATAGGTTTTGGTGCAATTGTAAATGGGATCGATTCCTTAATTTAACCTTCTGTTGTTTCATTATTGGTGTACAGGAATGCAACCGATTTCTGTGCATTGATTTTATATCCTGCGTCTTTGCTGAATTCATGGATCAGTTCTACCAGTTTTTTGGTGGAATCTTTTGGGTTTTCCATATAGAGTATCATGTCATCAGTTAAGAATGAAAGTTTGACCTCCTTCTGGCCAATTTGTTTGCCTTTTATTCCTTTGTGTCTTCTGATTGTGGAGGCTAAGGCTGCCAATATTATGTTGAGTAACAGTGGTGAGAGTTAACATCTATTGTCTTTATTTATTTATTATTAATAGTTTATTGTCAAATTGGTTTCCATATAACACCCAGTGCTTCTCCCCACAAGTGCCCCCCACCATGACCATCACCCCCTCCCTTCCTCCCCCTCCCCCTTCCGTCCATTGTTCATTTTCAGTATTCTCCCTTGATCTGTGTCCCTCACTCTCCCCCACTCTCTTTCCCCCTTCCTCTCCCCATGGTCCCCTGCCAGGTCTCTCCTGTTAGACCTCTGAATGCAAACATATGGTATCTATCCTTCTCTGCCTTATTTCGCTTAGCATGACACCCTCAAGTTCCATCCACTTCGCTACAAATGGCCATATGTCATTCTTCCTCATTGCCATATAGTATTCCATTGTACATATATATACCACCTTTTCTTGATCCACTCATCAGGTGATGGACATTTAGGCTCTTTCCATGATTTGGCTATTGTAGAAAGTGCCGCTATGAACATTGGGGTACATGTGCTCCTATGCATCAGCACTTCTGTATCCCCTGGGTAAATCCCCAGCCTCTTCAATAGGTGGTGTTGGGAGAGCTGGACAGCAACATGTAGAAAAATGAAATTAGACCACTTCCTGACACCATTCACAAAAATAAACTCAAAATGGATAAAGGATCTGAATGTGAGACAGGAAACCATAAAAACCCTTGAGGAAAAAGCAGGAAATAGCCTCCTAGA